>NC_064579.1:24721875-25024583 GCF_937001465.1 Orcinus orca | reverse complement strand
AATAATGAAGGCCACCTCTGTCGTTACTGAGCTTTGATATTTCCATGATGTGGTAGAAAGGTGGAGAGCTTCTTTTAAGGGGGGCTTTGTATCCTCACTAAGAGTCAGTTAAGAAGACTGAATCCATTCTCAATTTGCCGAAATCTTTTGATATTTAGACACTGGTGAACCCCTTCAAGCCGCTAAACAACCTAATTTGAAAGTGAAACAATGGATCTGTAATGTGGTTCCTATTGTTGAAAACTAAGAGCTGGGATCACATTGTACTGTCTCATTTAATCATCCCTGAAGAACGCACCCCCTGCCCAGGGGGCGCACCTCTCAAAACACGTGCGTGGGTGCGTGCACCCACACACATGCACATACATGCACACACATATATACTCATATACACACGCATGCTCATACACACACATGCACACGCGCACGCAAGTCCCGACTCCCATCACCCAGACGGTGGAGTGTGTCCCAGCCCTCTTCCCCCACGTTTGTTTTAGCAGCAGGTGTAATGACCTTCAGCACAGCCACCTGGAAGCTTCTGTCAGCTCCTCTAACCTCAGACTCACACCAAAGCTGAGATTGTCCATTATGAGAATTTTGAAATATGTTCAAGAGCCTTCAGTCACATATAGGCAGCGGTCATAGTAGCTCACATTTCTGTATAAATGTATAGCATAGATTGTACAGGAACATACCTTATTTTGTGTATTCATGATTGCAGCCCTGGATATATTAATGTTTCAGAGGTAAGGGTACTGAATCCAGCACAGTGTAAGGGACGAAACCGAAATTCTGTAATAAGCAAGGGCTTAGCCTCATTGAGTCACAAGGAGCTTTATTTTCTGGTAGCACAGCTTCTTTTACAAAGTTGCAGTAAAGCAAGCTTTCTGGAACATAGCACAGAGGTAACTACGATGACTTATTACCTTTTCCTATATGTTTGTAGACAGATACAGGAAAAAATAATTTTCTAATTTAGAATATGGTCATATAGATATTAACTCAGTGCATTAGTGCAATGAGCTAATCGTACAAAGGGATATTACAAAGCCTATTTCTTGTATTTTTGATAAATCATATTCTAACCTCTCTTCAATTTTAACATCTTACCAAATGTGATGTTCCCTGTGGGTGATAAAGGGCTGTGATCAGGTCTGGCCCCACAGTGCGGTTTTTAAGCTGATCCCAGCGTGTGAGCCTGGAATCTGCAATCTGTTCTTGTCCATCCCGTTCTGCGTGGGGCTGTGGGCTGATCAGAGAATAACCCCCATTCCCCTCTCACATTGTCCCCCTCAAGGTTACGCGTCAGTTTCCCAGGCACTGTGGTTACAAAGACATAATTACCAGGGCGCTGCGAAAGATGATGTGTAGGGATTTGCCAGGTCTGGGATGGATAAAAAAGAAGAAAGGTGTTTATGCAGAACAAGTGAAAATGCAATTACAGGAACGCAAATCCCTAGCAGGAATAGAAACCAGGCTGGGAGCTGTAAAGCTATCCATCCCTATGACGGAGCACGGGCCAGGCTGGGCGTATGCTGTCATCCAGGAGGACGGGTCAAGGAAGCTGACTCAGGCTGCAGGTCAGAAGGCAGCGCAGGCTGATGAAAACAGGTCAGAAAATTCTGGGTTTTGTCGGGTACCAGACACAGGACGGCTACCGCAGCTACAATACAAAGCTGGTACTAGAAATAGACCCGCGTTCATTCTCCCATTGCTACAAGTGGTGAAACCAAGCTTGAGAAGGTAGAAACTTGTCCATTTCTGAATATACCACATCGCACCACCCAGAGATTTACAAAAAACATACCTATCTCCAAAACTATTCTTCCTCTTATTCATGACGTTTATATATGAAATATTGTGAGACCGTAAAGCATCCATGCTTCCTGTCCTTCAAGTGAATTTATCCAGGAGAAAAGTTATCCACACAGACATGAAATGATCTAGACACAGGTTTGTGCAAGATGGCCGCTTCCTGCTCAGACACATGGGTCCCAGATGCAAAATGAACTTTTAAAATTACTGGTCTGAACTCAAAAACAGGAAGAGGATTACCAGAGGGCCCGACTTGAAGAGAGAATTGACAGTCAGGACGGTTGGGAAGCTTGAGGCCCAGGCAGGGATTGAGGTCTGGGCAGAACCCTGACGAATGGCACTGGATTCCACCACAAGACCATGTCATGAAGCCCATGGCGGTCCTCAGCCGACCCCCGGTGGAAGGGGGAGGGACAGGGGGCCATCTCCGTGGTGCAGACGTGTGCACAGGGCCGTGGGCACCGCTCTGACTTGGAAGCCTGTGTCCAGCCCCAGCCCAGCTCCTCGGCATGGGGTGTAGCCACTGTTAACGTCCTCAGCCTTGCCTCCCTCTTCTGGGAAACAAGGCCCTGATCGTCACCCAGAGCCATTGCCCAGAGCCGGGCTCCCTGCGGTGCAAGGGGTCGGCCAACCCTCAGCTTAGCTCGGACATCTTCCCAGGAGTCCTGTGACGGTCACCCAGTCTCCCCTGTAGAATGACCACCTTGAACTGAAAGGATCCTAGTGCCCTTTCTTGCTGGGAATACACCGTGACTCCAGAAATACTACTTCCAATGGTCTTTGAACAGCCTTAAAATGACTCCCACGTTCTGTTTAGAATGAACCAGAACACGTTTCCAGCCCGTCCAGGTCAGTTTCAGGAGCAAGTGTCCCATTTTCAAGGACTAAGTATGGAAGCTGGGATCATTCATCGATTACGTCTATAGTATGTTTTTACAACCAAACTGGGAGCGTGAAAGTCAGTTTTCCTCTGAGGTGTATTTCCGTTGCTTAATGTGTGGTCTCTGGGTGATTAATGAAACTTTTCCCAGCAGGTTTCCTTCTTGAGCTGCCACGTTACAAATACGCATCCCCCTCAGTCCCCATAGACCCGACTCATGACCCTGCAATAAATTGGTTAAAACATGTCCTCATTTATTTGCAGTGATTTTATTTTTATTTCAAACTCTCCCGAAAGACTCTAGGGTGATGACATTTATTTGTATTTCATAAGAAAAACTCATAAAACCTCACTTTCAAGTGTTCCATAGAGGGCCTAGTTATAAATATTTTTAGCATCTTCGCTTCCAAACCAAAATACTTGTCCTCAACAAGATCATAAGAAGACTAGCTCACCAGCACTTGCCTGCAAGAATCAGGGGGCGCTGAGCTATGGAACATGTGTGTAGCCTGTGGGGCTGTGCCCTGTGGCCATGCCTCGCCTGTGGTTCCTTTGCTCTAGTGGGATCACCAGGCTTGGAGGTCAAAACCACAGGAGATTCCTTCTTGGACTCCACTGGATTCTATATGTTCAAATTGTTTTAAATTTAAATTAGGAGACGTCTTACTAGACAAAAGTAAGATTAATAATAATGTAACCTAAGAGTAATCACTATAATGATTCTTTCTTTCAGGTTATGTTTACTTAGTATATATGTTTTAAATCTCCCGAAGTATTGTTTTTCTAGAATAAAATTCAAGGCCTTGATTGCACAGGGAGGATACTTCGTACTATCATGAATTGGATTGTAATCTGGAAGATTCTTTTTTGAAAAAAAGAAAAAGGAGCAAGGGAACTTGATGCCCATCTAGATACCATCTGACACCGTTTCTCCACAGCTGAAGTCTGGGGACATGTTTCCTTGGGGGACGTGTGTTTCCATGGGAATTGTCTCTCTCTGTGTTGCAGGCATGTCTGGAGCGCAGTTGGTCCCGGGACTCCTGTCTGCCTTCAACATCTGTTGAAAATTCCCAGTCACTGCTGCTCACACAGGTCAGGCGGTAAATGGCACGTGACAGTCAAAAGCTTTTTTCCTGTGCTGCAGGTTTTCCCCTGGGAGATGGTTCCCTAGGTGGCGTGGCCCCCTCTCCACACGTGATCACTTGAGTCTCCTTTTCAGCAAGAAAAATAAAGCATTGACATTTTCAGTCTGTCAGATCCCTGATAGTTTATGACAGGCAAAGCCCGACACGCCCACGCTGCCACTCGTCTGGTTCTAGGGGCTCTTTGGAGTCACGTCCGTCCAGCCGTCTGTGTGCCTGAGGGGGCATCACTAGGGATGTGGTTCCTCCCTAGTGACCACGGCCCGGGACCAGCCAGGCCACCGGGGAACTGCTGGTTTGCAGGGGAACAGCAGCCCTGATTGCGGAGTCATGAGGCTGCGAGGCTGAGGCCGGGTTCCCCGCCAGGCGCCTTGAGTGCATCACCTGGAACAGCACATCCTTGTCTCTGAGACGAGGATAACAACAACAACTTCTTCCTGTCAGCGATCACCTGCTTCGGGCTTCAAACAAAGCAACGCACAGGCTCATACTTAGGGGCCAGTAACTCAAAATTATAGTCACATTCCGCTGAATTTTTTGCCAATCTTGTGGTGAACTACTTGAAAGAGAATCTCAGTAAATCTTGACTTTTATCTAGCTTTTTTAAATGCTTTAAAATAAAAATACACACTCAAGTAAAGGGACGTGAGAACCCCATACGCAGGCATTAACTCTGCAGGCTCTGGAAGTAACGGGGTAGAGGATAACGCCCCGAGTTCTTGGGGCGACGCGGCCCTGCCTCCGTGGACTTGGTGGTGGGTGGGAACATGACGTGGATGTTCCCTGGGGATGCTTCTCTGGTCTTCTGAAGTCCACAGCTTTTCAGTGGTGTAGCCTCTGAGAGCTGGTGGCAGGCCTGGGGCATAATCAAGGAAGGAGAAAAACAGAAGGACAATAAGGACAGAGACGTGTGCTATAACTGGGTGGTCGTGAAAACTTAAAGAGAAAAGTGAGAAGGGCTTGAGGTGGAGAAGCTCTGAGGTCTTAAATGCACTCAACGCCTACGCTTATGTAATGCATCTCATTTAAACCTTGCAAAGCAAACTTGTTTTCTCTTTTCCACCAATGAGAATAGTGTGTGTGTCCGGTCAGCAAGGTGAAGCAATGCTCCAAAACTCTCGGAAGCAGTGTCTGTCGGAGCCGGGATTTGACGCCGGCAGTGTATTCCTGCAGCCTCCACAGCGGCTGCGCAGAGGACCACGAACGGCCAGCAGTCAGGCTGTCCCTGCACAGGTGCATCCGCCCCTGAAGCCCTTGCCCAGCTCCTCCGAGGACGTGTCCCTCTGACGCCAGGACCCATGCTGCTGGCTCTGCAGAGACCTCTGCTCCCAGGCCAGTGGTCAGGAGGAGGCCGTGGGCTTCTGCACGGCTCCCACGTGGGCCGTGATGCCTTGCCCCGGTTCAGCCTCTGGACGGCTGAGGTGCTCACCTGTAGTCCTTGACGGCTGCCCCCAAGACCTCTCCAGATCCCCACTGCCCCCAAAAGTACCAGCCTCATGGTTCGTCCTCCCAGAGCTAGGGCACCGCTGCCCCAGGCCAGTGGGAGCAGCGGAGGAAAGCTGGGGACCGAATCCCCTGGATCATTTAACCAGAACCCCGAGCAACACTTTGAAAGGCTCTCTGGGGAGGGGAGGCCAAGGAGGCTGGGGCGATCCCAGCAGTGAGGGGCCCGTCGGGGCTGAGGGGAGACAGACACATCAGGAAGCGCCCCAGGAGGGGGACAGTCAGAGGGGCGGCAGGTGCGGGACCAAGGCTCACACAGAAGGGCCTGTCAGGGACAGAGGCCGCAGAACCTCATCAGTTTCTCGTTCCCCGCTGCTCTCGCCCCCTTAGTGATCTGTCCTATTAGGTCTCCCAAGGACCTCAGCCTCCTGATCAGGGAGAGCTAGGGAACCTTACCAGCTGGGGGACAATCCCTCAGTCTGGAGCAAACACACCTGAGCAAGGGCTTCCTGGCAGCAGGGCTGCAGAGTGACCCTCTTGTTGGGGGTTTCAGGGTAAAGAGAACTCAGTCTCAGACAAGGAGCATCTTGCCTCCTTTAGACAACCCGTGTAAGTGGCTTCTCACTCTTAAGACAAGATCCCGTGTGTCTTTCAGGCCCCACTGGACACACTCTTGATAACGAACCAGGAGGAAAAAAATGAATTTTCGAAGCCTCCAAGAACTAGAGAGGGTTCCGATCTCATGGATCAGATCCCGGAGCCCAGAGAGGCTGAGTAAGTTGTTCAAAACAACAAAAACAGATACGCAAACAGTTAGCTCTGGGCCAAACCCAGGTGCCCAGGAAAGGTAACTTGAGTTTTGCGTGGTTTTTCCTCCTGGAACGTAACTTGGTTTCTACTTTGTCATTTATTCCTTTCTTCTGGAATGATTTTGTGATGCCCACCATCTCCTTGGCACAGTCCCAGCTCTCAGGATACAGCAGTGAAGAACAGACACAGGGTCCCACCTCCTGAAGGGACATCATGGTCAGAGGGAATAGATGTGAGCCCGCGAATACGGAACATGTGGAGCCGGGCAAGGAGGGGGAGACCGGGGGCTCTCGGGATGCAGAGGGTCAGAGTTTTCAACAGAGTGGACAGAAAAGACCCAGCACCAGAATGCAAAAACAAATGAGATACAGTTGTGACGCCAAAGCTCAAACTCTGGTAGGGAAAGAAAGGAAGAGGCGATTGGAACTACGAATTTAAGGCGTGAACGTTGTTACAGATGCTCTATTGACCCTGAGGAATTAGGAGAGCTTCCACAGGCGATATGGCGTTTGAGTTGAGTTTTGAAGGATGCAGGAGAAATTGCCGAGTGAAGGAAGAGGGGAGGGACGTGAGCAGTGGAGGATCAGCTTGGCGCCCGCTGCATCAGGGCCCTCGGAACGTGGAAGCCGTCTGCACAGCCAGCAGCGTGGAGCACGGTCCTGAACACTGGCTGCTGCTGAGGTGACCGTGTGAGTGACCGTGACACCCATGACCTCGAGGGGGAAAAGGACGGCAGTTCAGCTGCTTCGTGATTCTCAGAGAACAGAGGACACGTATCGTAAGAAACTCAGATATCACTGGATTAGAAACCACGCAGCTAGCTGGAAATTACAATCAAGGGTTACACTCAGATGTCCTTATGCCTGGATTGAAAAAAAAAGCAGACTCAAATCAGACTCTAGATGAAATTCTTGTTTCTGTTGTCACAAGTGCCATTAAGTCCCCTTCCTCCTAAACATGCCATTGAGTTCATTGAACTTCACTATGTGAGCATGCTTTGGGATTTTACCAAGTTTTAACGCCAGTTCTGTGACCCATATCATCAAATTCATCAACGCTCTATTAATATACAAGAGCAGGGCTTCCCTGGTGGCGCAGTGGTTGAGAGTCCGCCTGCCGATGCAGGGAACACGGGTTCATGCCCCGGTCCGGGAAGATCCCACGTGCCGCGGAGCAGATGTGCCCGTGAGCCATGGCTGCTGAGCCTGCGCGTCCAGAGCCTGTGCTCCGCAGCGGGAGAGGCCACAACAGTGAGAGGCCCGCGTACCGCAAAAAAAAAAAAAAAAAAAAAAAAAAAAATATATATATATATATATAATGGCAAGTGATGAAAATTATTACTAAACTATATTCAGTATGATTTTCTTGTGTTTGCTAAATTAGGAATAAAAGCAGGGTGCAGTGATTTTTGATGGGACTAGAGCCCTGGACACAGGAATCCCGGACCCTCCACGCACAGGACACTTGCCTTGTCTGACTAAGATCATTCTTTGTCTGGATTTTATGTTGTTAACTTGAAAATGGTTTCATTTTCACTTTATTCTCAACTAAGTCAGGTCCAAAAGGCATCCGTGTAGTATCTGCACTGCTGCTGCCCTTTCCCTGAAGGTGGAAGTTTTCATTTCACTTCACTTCCAATTCATTGCTAACTTGATAGGAATTGGGGTGAAGAGCCAGGGGTCATCTGGGGTTTGCAAATTCTAGAAGTTCTACAGGTAGACAGCTGTTACGAGGGAGAAGACGGTGAGATATATTATAAATATATATGAGTTTCTTTAGGACGAATGCTGAGAGTCTGAGGTAGGTGACATACAATGACAGCTCCCTTTCTTTGTCTGGGACCTGGGGTACAGCTGCTCTTTGTTTTCTGTGAGATTCTACAAGGATAACTTCTGAAGCAAAGAGAGCTTTTGGGAATGTTGGGCAGTTGCGTTACAAGCTCTGCACTGCTCTCTGGCTCACTGGACACACAGAGGACCATCTCGGTGTGTTCGTTCCATGCACCTCCCCTGGGAGGAGAAACTGCTCCGTGGCAGGGACAGGACAGCTCAGGTCCCAAGCAGAGGATTCTCCTGAGGGGTTCACATCACAGCTGCTCTGAAAACTGTACCCCTACCCAGAGGGCTTCTGCAACAGACTCGTACAGATGAACAACCACAAGACTCAAAATACCACTTTACCTTTAGTTTTGGGGGTTTTTTTTGCGGTACGCTGGCCTCTCACTGTTGTGGCCTCTCCCGTTGCGGAGCACAGGCTCCGGACGCGCAGGCTCAGCGGCCATGGCTCACGGGACCAGCCGCTCCGCGGCATGTGGGATCTTCCCGGACCGGGGCACGAACCTGTGTCCTCTGCATCGGCAGGCGGACTCTTAACCACTGCGCCACCAGGGAAGCCCTACCTCTAGTTTTGAGGGTAACAACAAAGCTCATAGCAGAACTCGGTAGAATCTCAGTTCTGGCGTCAGCCTAGTGTCCGAGCCTTGACTAGCGTGATGGTGAATTTTACGTGTCAAGGTGACTAGACCACAGGGGGACCCAGATGTTTGGTGAAACATTCTCGGTGTGTCTGTGAGGATGGATTTGGACGAGTTTCACATCTGAGTTGGTGGATCTAGGAAAGCACTTGCCCAGTGCTGCCTGCCAGCCAGCACCGCATCTGAGGAGCCTCTGACCCATGCGTTAGGAGCTCCCCACCCAGATAGCACCCTCCAGAGGCAGCTGACCGGGAGGCTGGGTGCCGGGGGCGCCCAGCTCGGCCTCCAGGAAGGTACCGCTTCTCTCCCACTTAGGGCGGTAGGCGAAGAAGGCGCGATGCAGGGCCGGGTGACAGATGCAGAGACAGAAGGAGAATTATGACAGTGAAGGGACAGGGCTGCCCCTCGGGCCATTTCTGGCCTTGCGACTAAACCAGGGCTGTTTATAATCCTCCACCCTAGCTGGGGCCAGAGTTAACTACATGCTGTAAGTTCTAAGTTAAGAAAATTAAAAGAACAAAAGTCAAAATATAATGGCAAGTGATGAAAATTATTACTAAACTATATTCAGTATGATTTTCTTGTGTTTGATAAATTAGGAATAAAAGCAGGGTTATGTGTTTTCCTACAGTGATAACCATTGAAAAGGCAACTTGAAAAAAACAAACATATTTCTATCCCCTCATATGATATAAATATGTGAGTATCAGGCACTGAGGTCTCTTTGATACACACTCGTTTCTGACTAAAATCTCAAAAAAGTATGGAAACCATGTAACAAAAACTACTGAAACACAGATTCATGAAACACCCCATGTAGTGGGGTATCTGATACCACCACATCGCTTTGGGGATGGGGTAACTCAGGACCAGAAAGTTGAAGTCACCTCCTCTGAGTCACAAGCTAAACAGTTAGTTACAAAGCCCAGACTCAAACCCAGGGCCCTGTTGTTCAGTCCAGTGATGGGATGAGCGTCTTTTTAAGACAAGATCTAATACAAAAATCATCTCTCTTTGGATTCCTGCTGTTATAGCAACTACAGGTGTTTCTATTTTGATTACTTTTGTCCCTAAATAACTAATTACCTATTAATGTTCTTCTTTAATCAATTAAGCTACAGTTCTTCATGTCAAAGAATCTCATCAGTAGTGATGGTCTTGTCCTGCTGGAAGTTAATCTTGTTTTCTTTATTAAAATGTGTACTTCTTAATGCCTTCAAGGAAGGCTGAAAGAGAGCAGAAACAGAACCAATCTGACTCGAAAAATTTTCTCCTGCGTCATCATCATCTCGGGGGTTATTCTAACGTCTGTTCTACGAAAAGGCAGTATCTTCCCATATTTCACAAATCGGGAAGTGTCACTGCATCGCATATGCATAAGATATTTCAAGCTACAGAATCTGAAACGACATCTAAAATCATTTTACAACTTTATTTCTAGAAGTCCTACAGAATCCGCAGTGCAACAATCACGACCTGTGTTGTTATTCCCTGGAGCCTTCGAGGGTGCAGCGGGAGGTGCCGCGTCTGCCACGCCTGGTCTTGTTGTGCAGGGAGCAGAGGAGCAGAAGCCTGAGAATCACCTCCCTGGGAAGTCTAAGTCGTAGGCTAAGGCTGCAGGGTATCCTCAGATCTCTTCTTTCTTCTAAGCAGAAGATCTCTTTGTTCAGATCGACTTCTACCTGGAACATTACAGAGATGAACCCAGGGTCGTCCTGGTTCACCGTGCGGAGACTTGGACGTCAGACCACGCTTCCTACCGCCACCCCACCCAGGGCTGAGCCAAAGTGGTCTCTTCAAAACCCTAGGATCCCCTGCAGAGGATGTTGAACTTACTGATTAAATAACAAATCTGAACTTTACAGAGGAGGAAAGACAGGCTCAGGAAGCCCAGCTAATTCACCTGGCACATCCCCGGGAGCTGGGTCCCAGCCAAGGAGAGAACAACCCTGCTCTTTGTGGTCCCCAAACGTCCTGTGACCGGGGCCTTCCTGTTCAGCAGACAGGACCACGGTCCTGCAGATGCATCATCACTGGTGCAGATACATGCTGTGATGGCTGGCGGAGGGTGGGCAGGGATGCAGGACCCCCCCGCCCAGCACGAGCTCCTAGCAGGACACGGGCTACCTCTGCCTGGGGCATCCTCCCAGCCCCCTCAAGGAAAGCCAGGAGAAGGGCATTTCCCTCACCTGGACCCGACCCAGAGGCCCTGGCCACTCAGAGGTGAGAGTGCCCACCCCCCAAAGGGAAAGTCGTCAATGTAAGACCCCTCCCCATGGCTAGGGTCTCCTGAGGGAGCTTCCAGGCTCTTTTCAATAACAGAAACCTAAGTGTTTGGTCATAATCAAGTTGGCGGTAGGAATTACGTCCACTTCCTGGCTGTCTTAGAAAACCACCAGATCGCAACTTTGACCTCATCGGAATGTTCTCTCGGGACTTTCATCAGCCATCAGCCTTGAATATTCCAAAAGAAGGGATTCAGCCAGGAAGCGACTTTGTAATGCAGAATAATTTTTAATTCAAAATAGATAAAACCTCTGTTGTCTCTTTTACACCCTCAGTATATAAACTTGCTTACTTTATCAGCCAAATGATTGAGAGTCGTCACCAGTTAATGTGAAATCTAGAAAACACGTCGTAGAAGATCAATTAAGAAAGGAAGAAGAATTAAAGAAAATTAAGGAAACACATAAAAATAACAAAACACTCGAATATGTTCAGCTCAAATATAAACAGGTTCGTTTCATTACATAATTGCTGGAGTAACTCCTTTTTTAATAAACACAGGAAATATGCCTTATAGCTCATGCAGCAAATTGTTATTACAATTGAGTCCTTCTTAAGTAGCCAAATAATTAATACAGTGCCTCTCCTTCTATTGTTCCCTGGATGGAAGATTTTTTTCAGAGTCCACGGTGTAAAAGTAATAACTTGCCCTTAAAACTCAAGGAATTAAATGCCCTGTAAGACACAAAGCTTTTGACAGGCGATGCTCAACCATCTGAGGGAACGTAAACGTCCCACTAAAATTTAATGTTACAATCCGTTCCCTCTGGAGGCTATCGTGGTCATCGTCTTCTCCTATCAGAAATTAGTTCTTGAATTCTAAAAACTACACATTCACAATACAGTCTAAGCAGCCCAAATGGCACGTGGGGTTTCCCTACTAAGAATTACAGTAGAAATGGTACCATCATCTAAGAGGCAAGTGTCTGTTTGGAAATAGCCTGAAATAAAAACTTGAATTCTTGGGGAGTTCCCTGGTCCAGTGGTTAGGACTTGGTGCTTTCACTGCCATGGCCCCAGGTTCAATCCCTGGTTGAGGAACTAAGAAGCTGTAAAGCCGTGCAGTGCGGCCAAAAAAAAAGAAGAAAAAAATTGAATTCTTTTTCTAATTTAGAATTCTGCTCAAACTGGAATCAGAGGTCGTAAAAAGGAGGAATTAAGAGTATGAGTAGATGCTTCCTTTCAATAGCTGAAGATTTTTAATACATAAAAGGAGATTGTTTAGCAATAAATATAAGATGGCAGGAACAATGATTAAACAGCCATTTAAGAGAGCAAACTATTTTCAAACACTTTTATTTTAAAGTTCTGATTTGCATTAAAGTAATTAATATGTTAATTATAAACAAATCCCATCCACGTGTTAATTCAAACCTTATACACTTTTAACCTACTTCAACTTTCTCTGTGTAGAAAAATGTACAACGCCTCCCCTTTGTCCTCCTCTCTATGCTGACTAGTACCTATTCGTGATGCTGACAGAGAGAGTGGCACCAACACTAAATCAGGGCTTGGGATGCAGCTGGCACTCTGTTCAATATCTCACTGCAGCTTTATGGGGTCCTTCATCAATACACAGACACTGAGAGCCTGACTCTGCTCTAAGCGCTAGTGATAAAATAGTGACCCGAACGGATGTGGTCCTGCCCTCATCTGGGACTTAAACACTAGTCAACCAGAAGGAAGATAAGTGCACAAAGACATAAAATGCATAGAGCGATAAGTGTCGGGGGGTGGATACGCCTTTATAAGCGAGGGGCAGTTAGCGTGTCCATTTTATAAAGGCGGGATCTGGGATCAAAGTAACTTGTTCCAGGACACAGAGTTCATGGCCACAGACCCAGAACTGAACTCACTAAATATGCAGTTTGTCAAACTCTACAGCCCAAACTCTTAATCACTGCATTTTATATTACTTTACCATGACTTGTGCAGGGTAAATGTACATACATTGGGCTTGCTTTCTGTTGACTGGGATAAATGACTAATCAACTCATTCAAAACCTATATTGAGCACCTACCATGGGTCAGACATTGGAAATCCAGAAATGGATAGAGGGCTTCCCTGGTGGCGCAGTGGTTGAGAGTCCGCCTGCCGATGCAGGGGACACGGGTTCGTGCCCCGGTCCGGGAAGATCCCACATGCTGCAGAGCGGCTGGGCCCGTGAGCCATGGCCGCTGAGCCTGTGCGTCCGGAGCCTGTGCTCTGCAACGGGAGAGGCCACAACAGTGAGAGGCCCGCGTACCGCAAAAGAAAAAAAAAAAAAAGTGAGTAAATGTCTCATTTGTCCTTTCAGCCTCATTGCCTACTAATAATTATTTTTTCAAAAAAGAAAAGAAAACATAATCGTTTACAAACGCGCTTTCAATTCCCCATCCCAGCCACGAGTTTTAATTAATGCCTCCTCCCAGGCCTCTGCCACTCATCTCGTGAGATATGCCTGCTCAGCTGCACATTCTTAGGGAGGAAACATTCTTCTTATTTTAATCTCTCTTCTCCCAGTTCCTTATTTGCACTGTTTGGATAAATAACTGCAGCTTGGAGAGGATGATAAACATGGATCAAAAACAACAAAGGAAGCAAATTACTTCCCGCCTACAAAGCAGCAGAACAGAACTAATAATCCCCTAAGACACCCCCTGATGTACAGGTGCAGAAGCTGCCGGCTCAGGACACGTCTCCTTCCTGAACGCGCGGGAACACAGAACATAAAGGAAATGAACTGGGTGTCTAGATTTCTAATAATGCCATTTAAGATGCAGCCCGTGCCTGGCACGCACGAGGGGTGAACGAGCAGAGGCGTGAGCTGGAGTGGCCCGGGCAGGGCCCAGGACCACACGGGGGCTGTGGCCACGGCTGCCAGGGCAGAGGGCACCATGCTCTGGAAGCAGAATCACCAACCCACCCTGACCGGGGGCCTGGACGGCCCCATCGTCGGCTGTTAGCAGGATCCAGGAGGATTCTTTCCTAAGTTTCCATCACCTGGCTGTGGACGACATTTGACTATGAAAATGACTTCTGCCCTTCTCCCGCAAATGCCCCTAAATCTTGAGTTAGGCGGCACCTTCCCTCTTGTCTTCAGAACGGCCGACACAAGCTTTGTGGCCCAGAGGCGACACCTGAATCTGACCGCAGGCCCAGCCCTTCTGCGGGGAAGTTACCCGTGAACTTGGGCAGCCCAGGCCCTACTGCTGCCCGCTCCCTGCTCACCCCACCTCCCCTCCCCTTGCCTGCAGCCTCCCCCGCCTGCCCCCGGCCCCTGGGAGGCTCCATCTGTTGAGACTTTATAATTCAGTTCCCGTCAACCCTGCCAGCTGCTCCTTAATTTTTTTTATTTTAATTTTTATTTACTTTTTTTTGGATGCATTGGGTCCTCGTTGCTGTGCGCAGGCTTTCTCTAGTTGCGGTGAGCGGGGGCTACTCTTCGTTGCTGCGTGTGGGCTTCTCATTGCGGTGGCTTCTCTTGTTGTGGAGCATGGGCTCTAGGCACGCAGGCTTCAGTAGTTGTGGCACGTGGGCTCAGTAGTTGTGGCTCGTGAGCTCTAGAGCGCAGGCTCAGTAGTTGTGGCACACGGGTAAGTTGCTCTGCGGCCTGTGGGATCTTCCTGGACCAGGGCTCGAACCCGTGTCCCCTGCATTGGCAGGCGCCACCAGGGAAGTCCCCCAGCTGCCCCTTAGATGTGATTGCTTGAATCCGCACAAACACCCCAAAAGGAGGATGTAATTAATCCATCTACAGAGGAGCAGCAAGCTCCTCCCATGTGGAAGAAAAGCAACTTCCCCCAGTGTGGAAGGCAAGCGCCTCACAGCAGGCATGCAGGTGTGGCGAGCTCTACAGCGGGGGCAACTTCGGGGAGGTCCTATACCTCCCACCTCGTGGACAGGTGGACACAGGCCTGCTGAGAGGCCCCTCTCACCACTCAACGCAACCTCGGTCCTGACTCGAAGCCAAAGCAGATGGCGGTGCTGGTGGTGGTCCCAGTCAGGGTGGGGGGCTTCCAGGGACCCAGAGCTGGTTGCCTCCCAGGTGCCTGGGTGCCTTCACCCACATCCAGTGCGCTTCACTCCAAACATTCGTATCTTTCGTTCAACCTTGAAAAGTGTGTAAATCAGAATCCGTGAGGATAAGGGACGGTGTCGGAAGCCGAAGGGGAAGAGAAAGATGGGGGAGCATCTGCAGAGGGAAGAGCTGAGTCGCTGATGAAAGTGGGGCCCACGGACCCCAGACCCCAGTAACAAGCGATGCCCGCCGAGGAACAGGACCTCGTGCGGACGCAGGAATCTTAGAAAACAAACTGGAAGATGGGAAGGTCTAGGCATAAATATTCAAGCAGGTGTTATGGCCTATTGAACCTTTTTGGGGTATAACAACAGGAGGACGGCATAGAGGATGGAAGGGAAGGAGATGAGATGAGTCTCGTAGGGAAGGGATGGAGATGAGTCTTGTGGGGGCAAAGCAGGGCCCGTCCCTAGATGTTCAGGCCAGAGGCATCTGGGGACGAACCATGTGGGACTGACCTTGACGGTCTCCCCGGAGGCCTCTGATGCAGGGAGGATCCGGAAGAATCAGAGCAAAGCCCAGGATTAGAGTGAGTGTGGGGGTGTCCCCGGGGAGCTGAAACGAGGGTTTCAGGGCTCACCAGTGCCTCACGCTCGGGACAAACGGGAGCCGAGACGCCAGCAGGTCATAAGCGCGTTTTCACGAAGAGCAAAGCCAGACCCTCCTCGTGACCGCGTTGCCCCCTGATCAGGGCAGAAAACCGGGCTTCAGCCGAGCATTCGCCGCGCAGCAGCCCCGGTCTCCCCCTCTGCTCACTCCCTGACCTGACCTGGGGAAACTTCACCTGCTCAACAAGCCTGCTCCTTCCAGGGAGATCCAGGGGCTTCACCACACTGACAGCTTGAAACTCCCACCTGCAAGCTCTACACACGATGACAGGTGGAACCTAAGGAAGAGCGATGCTTCCCTCTGGAAAGCAGCCGAGGCGAGCCCTTCGCGCCAATTATCACGCTGAACGCGCTGGTTCCTCTGCCCAGATATCCAGACGTCCCTTTATCGCGTCAGATGCACAGGGGACCAGGTCCCTTCCAGAAATTTCCAGGTTGGAGGGAGCTGCAGAAGGAACAGCTGCTTTCCTCCCAGTGTGAGAGCAAAGGTCGGTGCGGGGGACTGAGGTCCACCTACGGAGCTGCCACAGAAACGCCCCAGACCTAAGCACCGCGGCCCACCCTCGGGGGTGAAGCGGACCGTCCATCGGGCTTCCTCTCCTCCGGGCAGCTCGGCCAGGTGCCGCGCCTGGCTCTGTCTGACTGTGATCTCTCCACTGCAGCTCAAGTCCAGGGATCCGGACACTTGCTGATCCCCTTGCCTCTTCACTCTTTCACTTTTGTGCTTCTCTATTTCCTTCCTTGTGTCTATTTCTCCATAGCGCTCAGCGTGGTATCCTCAAGAAACAGAAAACTGACCTGATGGCAAGGTGTGAGTTTCTGGGACAAACACCTTATTATAAATCATTGTCTCCAAGACAGGCTTCCGTGATCACCACTTGAGCCAAAAGTTAGTTACTGTATCTCTCCCCTTTGGAGTTAAATTTTAATTTTATCAAGGTATAAATATGTGAAAATAAATATTTAAAAATAAAGAAGTAAACTTAAAAATAAGTAAATATTTAAAAATAAATATTTTAAAGCCAAATATAACTGTCTCATAATGATCACAATCACCAAAAAAGCCCTTACCCACTTAAAAAGATCCTCAGAAGCAAATATTCTCACCTCTAATCTGTTACTGATGTAAAAACACCCCATTGTGTGTCCTCAACTTCTTTCTCATCTGCCTCAAAATGTCTCCGTATCTTTTTACGCTCGAGGCTGAATTGGCCACCACCTGGACTGCTGGTTCTTCTCTGCCTTCTATATTTCACTTTTAAAAAATAATTTCTATTTTTAGACCGGTTTTAGGTTTACAATAAAATCGAGAAGAAGGTACAGAGCTTCCGTATACCCCCTCCCTCCCCCACTGCTTCCCCCATTATCAGCATCCCCACCAGGTGGTCCATGTTTTACGACTGATGAACCTACACTGACACGTCACCATCACCCCGAGTCCATGGTTCACGTCAGGGGTCACTCTCGGTGTTGGACGTTCTGTGGGTTTGGACAAATGTGTAATGATATGCATCCATCATTATAGTGTCACACAGAGTCATTTCACTGTCCTAAAAATCCCCTGTGCTGCACCTCGTTATTTCTTCCCACCACCAACCCCTGGCAACCATTGCTCTTTTTACTGTCTCCATAGTTTTGTCTTTTCCAGAATGTCGTGGAGTTGGAACCATACAGTCTGTAGCATTTTCAGATTGGCTTCTTTCACTCAGTCATATGCACTGAAGTTTCCTTCATGACTTGATGGCCCATTTCTTTTTAGGTGAGTGATATCCCATTGTTTCAACGGACTACAGTTTATTTGTCCATTCACCCTCTGAAGCACATCTTGGTTGTTTCCAAGTTTGGGCAATTATGAATAAAGCAGCTGTAAAAATCTGTGTGCAGGTTTTTGTGTGGACATAAGCCTTGGACAAAACTTCTTTGGATAAATACCAAAGAGAGAGATGACTGGAGCATATGGTGAAAGTATGTTTAGTCTGATAAGAATCGGCAAACTGTCTTCCAAGGTAGCTGCACCATCTTGCATCCCCACCAGCAACGATGAGAGCCCCTGTCGTTCTACATCCTCACCAGCAACGATGAGAGCCCCTGTCGTTCTACATCCTCACCAGCAGTGATGAGAGTTCCCGTTGCTCCACATCCTCACCAGCATTTGCTGTTGTCAGTGCTCTGGGTTTTGGTCCTTCTCGTAGGTGTGTAGTGGTATCCGCATTTCTTTTTAAGGAATGTTTAAAGAAAGTTCTCCTCTCTCACTGTCCCTTCATTTTCATCCATTTGATTGACTCACTCAGAGGTCTATACACGTGCCTAGGTCTCCTCTATGTGGAAAATGCATGTTATTTTTTTTTAATCTGGTTTTAAAACTTCAAACTTCCTATTTTTCTCATGGCATTTGAAGGAAAAAAATACTAGTGGATAAGAGCCCTTATCTGGGGGTCATATTACTGAATTTACTGCCTATGAGGTCTTGGGCAAGTAGTTTAACTTCTCAAAGCTTCAGCTTCCTTTACAATAAAATGAGGATTAAAATAGAATGTCCCTATCAGATTTCTGTGAAAATTAAATGAGATAATACATGCAATTAGCTTAGTAGACTTCCTAGCAGGTATCGTAAGTGCTCAGTAAGTGTTTACAGTCATAGTACAAAGGACCTTTGGTTTCTGCATTCAGAAATTCAACAATAGTCTAATTTCTTCCTTGGAATTTATCCTCTTTGTAGCTCGTGATGATCTTGGCTACCCTTCTCTCTCTCTCTCTCTCTCTCTCTCTCTCTCTCTGTCTCTCAGAACTTACCATACCAATCATAGGATAAGGAAATCTTAAGTTCAACATGATGACCAAGTTACTACTTCTGAGTGTGAGGTTTCAGGGCAGATATAAATCCCACTTCAACTTGAAACAAGATAAAGGGAAGCATTAACACAGCGTTCGTACAGACTCACAACAAAAAGCCAAGTGTGAAAATATAAAATTTTGAAAACAAAGTACATTTCAGGTTCAAATTTCAAAAGGAAAAAAGTATATGTTAAAATATGATGAAATCACAAGCATAGGAAGCACTACTTGAAAGGGAGAGAGTAAAAACCCCACCGCCAGACAAAACAGGGAGTTAAGTTATCTGACACAGTGGAGCTGCGATGGGGCCAGTTTTGGACGATGTATTTGCCAAGTAAGGAGGGAGATTTTCTGGCAAGAAGAATAATAAGAAGCAGATTTCTCTCTATCCCAACACCACTCTCAATGCCAGCCGTTTTGGTGCAAATCTTTCTAAGAGATTTTAAATCCAGCTTGTGTGCGTACGGTAAGACAGCAGCTCCTCCAGGACGGAGCTCCGGTTTGGGACCATCCGGGCATCTTGCTTCTTCCCTCTGCCTCCTGTGTGTGATCTGGTCGCTCATTCACCCAGGCTGAAAGGACGGAGGGAAGATGGAATCT
This sequence comes from Orcinus orca, assembly GCF_937001465.1. Lineage (NCBI taxonomy): Eukaryota > Metazoa > Chordata > Mammalia > Artiodactyla > Delphinidae > Orcinus > Orcinus orca. The sequence continues at coordinate 25,005,630 of NC_064579.1, read as the reverse complement.
GAGCCAGTCCATTTTGCTGCTTGTTAGTGGTGCTGGTCAAATGCTTGCGGGGTGGAAAGGTGGAAATAAATGTGGGGGCGGGGGAAGGGCTTCTGAGCGCTATGGATTTCATTTTCTCAAGTCAGCTCTGCTTCCATTAGCACGGATAATTCAGAGTTGGCTGCATGGGTTTCCGTGTAATCGGATCATCTGTAGGGAGATGAGAATTTGATTCCCGCATGTCTCTATTTAGACGCTAAGAAACAGCCTCCTTGCAAGCTTCGTGTTGCTTAATTCCGAGCAAACTGGAAGTGGAAATGAGAGGCGCTAATGAAGATATTCGTTAGTTCATTATGGAGGAAATCTCAGTTAACAGAGAATTGAAAGCAGGCAATTTTCCTGGTCTCAGGAAAGACCCCAGGAGAAAGCAGGATGCATTTGCATGCTAACTAAAGAAACATTGAAAGTATAAATCAAGCATGAGATTCGTTTACAACCTATTCAATAATGTTTAATAACTTAGGGTCTTATTCTCCTCACTTCCCAGGAACCATAGGAAGACGTATGGTACCACATGCCCGAGAACTCGGTGAATGAAGATGGCCTGTATTTGTGAATTCACACTCTGCTTGTGCCTGAGAAATTACCCTGAATGACTGTAATGCGTGACCACCATCATGTATCAGGGGCGTGGGGACCTGCGCTGTATTCTCTGTACCAAGGGCAAGCAGCTCAGTGGCCTTGAACACGCTGTGTTATTTCCCAGCGGTCAGACCCCCGCAAAGGTGTCCGTGAGATTCTCAACGTCCCCTGGATGTACTCCTAACACTCTCCACCCAGAAGGAGGCCATTCCTCTCCTTCTCGACAGCCACACAGCTCAGAATAAAGTGACTACAATGGTCCTGCCTGCGGGAAACGTCTCCAAGTCCATCCCAGGGTCCCATGGATGTGGCAGGCCAGCCGGGCCACCTGGAGCACAGACCGTGTCATCGCCAGCCAATCCAGAATAGGGGGGATCAGAAAGCGGTGCTTCCTCCCAGTAGATAAAAGAAGAAAAGAGGAACAGACAAAACGGCAGGCGTCAACCAAATCATGATTACAATCGCTAAGACCTCCAGCAACCTGAACAGTCTGTGAATTTATGGATAAGAAGAAGAAATAGGAATACACATATGGGCTTCCCTGGTGGTGCAGTGGTTGGGAGTCCGCCTGCCGATGCAGGGCACACGGGTTCGCGCCCCGGTCCGGGAGGATCCCACGTGCTACGGAGCGGCTGGGCCCGTGAGCCATGGCCGCTGAGCCTGCACGTCCGGAGCATGTGCTCCGCAACGGGAGAGGCCACGGCAGTGAGAGGCCTGCGTACCACAAAAAAAAAAAAAAAAAGAATACACATATACTTATATATATATGCATAAGTCAACTCTTTCAAAGATAGTGAGAGGGAGTTCCCTGGCGGTCCAGTGGTTAAGACCCTGCGCTTCCACTGCAGGGGGTGCGGGTGCCATCCCTGGTTGGAGAGCTAAGATCCCACATGCCTTGCGGCCAAAAAAGAAAGAGAGTGAGAAAAAACAAGAGCAGTGACATTATTATTTAGGGGGCAACATAGCACAGCTGGTTAGGCTAACATGATGGCTTCTTTCCATCACCGGCTGCCACAGAGAGGGCCATCCCCTCACAGCCCCTGATACACCCTGCCTGAGCCAGCCTCTCTGTCCTAAGCTGACCAGAAGCTGCAATTAGTCAAGGCCCTTCTCACCCTCATCTTCCGTAGGGCAGCTCTGGCGATCGTGCCCAGCATCACACAGGTCTGCCTACAGATCCCGCAGAAGCCACTGGATTCTCCCCCTCTCCCCCCATCCACTATCCGCAAGAGAAGGGACGGTCACGGGCTGGGGAGAAAGTGGAGGGTAAAGCCTGGAGCTGGAGACTCAGGTCTCAGCCCTGCTTGTCATCCACGACGGTGGTGATAAGCCCGTGTCACGCGGGGCCGTCTGAGATTCTAAAGCGGGACTTTACGAGCTGGAAATATATATACAAATCGCACATATAGCACTTGTGTAATTGCACTGACTCATCCAGAATGCGTCCCCACAGGACTTCGTTGTAATGACTACATCATGACATGGTTCTCACCGTCAGGCTGTGAAGACCTGGGGGTCGGGACCACCCCGTGTTTGCTTGTGTTTCCCCAGAGCCCCGCGTGGCCCAATGGAGGGGATCAGAGCCTATGGTGTAAATGAGCCCAGGGGACTTGCCGACGTATGTGCCCTTCTTCAACGAGACAGTCTCATGCATCAGCCTTGACTTCCCAGAGTTTTCAAATAGGCTCCTGGAGCCGTGACTCAGCCGGCGAGGGGGACACGCAGCCGAACCCCAGGAGTCCCTGAGTTCCTGTCCCCCCCGCTCCCTGGGTGATGACACCAGCCATCACAGACACGAGGGCCCCAGTGCGTCTGCACCACTGTGGAGAAGCTCACAGCTCGTCTTCTCTGGGGGCCATGCCCACGGGATGAAGGGAAACTCTGGAAACTTACCAGTGTAAGGTGTCAGACTCTTGTGGTTAAGTGGTGTTGTTGATGGTTTTAATCTCACGGATGTGTTTACACTTCGAGCATTCTGCATCTACCCCCGTGGGACACGGTAAGGCATAGACGTTTGGCCCTCATCTCCAATTCCTGGCCTGGGACCCCTAAGACCCTTGGAACTGCCTGAGTGATGGGGGGAGGGGCGTCTGGTGTTCATAACAAGCCCCTCTCACCACCCTGAGTCTGTGCCGATGAGGGGAGTCCCAAGGGGCCCAGGAGAGGAGCTCAAGACGGGCGGGGGCCAGAGGGATGCGTGCGATTAGAGGGTCGGAGCTTTCAGCCCCACCCCCGACCCTGGGGAAAAAAGGGGGCTGGGGACTGGGTTCATCCCCGACAGTCACAAAGGCGCTGGAGGGTCTCCTGGTTGGTGGTCACTGGAAGTGCAGGGGAGGCAGTGCACCCAGGGGGCAGGGAAGCTCCCGGCCCTCCCGCCCCCTCGCTCTGTGCATCTCTGTTCCTGGGTTGTGTCCTGTCTAATAAACTGGTAAACGTAAGTGTTTCCCTGAGTTCTGTGAACCATTCTAGCAAATGACCAAATCCCAGGATGGGGCTGTGTGAACCCCTATTTATAGCCCACCAGTCAGAGGTACCGGAGCCCTGGACTTGTGATGGGTGTGATGGGTGTGACCCTTCACCGGTGGGTCCACACTAACCCCAGGGGATCAGTGTCAGAATTGAGTTAAATTGTGGGACACCCAGTTGGTGTCCACTGAGAATCAGAGAACTGCTTGGTGTTTCCTTCACCGTCTTCTCTCCACGACGGTGTCAGGGCAGGACTTCCTTGGTCTCTGTTCGTGACACGGCTCACCCCGCCACACCTTGGCTCCCTCACCACAACACGGGGCAGGACAGAAGGATGTCAGCCCTCGTCCAAGCCCATGGACACCCCTTCCTGTGACGGGGTCAGCTGCCCACACGCCCAGGGAACTGCTCAGTCACTCGGCTGCAAGGACAGGATGGGACCCACTAGATGCCCCGGGACCCCTGCCCCTGCTCCCCCCTCAGGAGCTCCATGCAGGACCTCCATCTGCAGGACTCAGAGCCCCCCCACCCCGGACAGAGGTGAGGACACCAGGTGGACAGAGTACCTGCCTGAGAGAAGCTCAAGGAAGAGAAGCCCAGATACATTTGTGCAGACTCACCGGGCGGACCACACCCGGACGGGCTCTTGTGTGCACTGTGGACTCGGGTGAGGCTCCACCCACTGTCACCTGCACATCAGTGGGGATGTTGACGGTGGGGCAGGCTGTGGCCGTTAGGTATACCGTTAGGTATCCTGGCTTCTGGGAATCACCGAGGACTGGAAAAGATTAACCGAAATCCTGCTCTGTTTCACAGCAACAAAAACGGCCAGAGAGGAGAGAATTTACATAGTTGGTTCCTTTGGAAGGTCCAGAGAGGTAAGGAACCACAAAATAGATAACACCATCAAACCTCACTGAATCCAACCTCCGTTTTTATTTAAAAACAAACAAACAAACAAAACAGCTTTGGGATGCACAGAAGTCCACTCTGCCACACACCCCCTAGAGGTGAGATGGGAGACCCCCATCACCCCAATTCCCCATCCTGAGCTCCCCCCGAAAGCAAGTGGATTTTCCAGGAGTTTGTGAGTCACTTTATAACCCATTTTGTTTTCAAAGCAGAGCACATAAAAGTGGAGATCAAGGGTGCTGCCTGGTATCTGATATGAGGACAGGAAAGCCGCCAGAAGCAGCACTGCCTAGGAAACGTCGTCACTCTTCTGATGTTTATTCTCTCTGTAAGATTTTTTTTTAATCCTTTGCATAGGCTGTAACGAGAAATGCATAGTTTTTAATTTCTGACTTCTTTAAGCTTCGTTTGAAAAGACTAACTGAAAAAGATCAAGTCCTTTTAAGTGACACGTCTGTGTCTGTATGATTTTGCTCTGTCTTAATTACAACATGCAAGGGTGTCAGAACTAAAAAAAAACATGCAGCTTAATTCTTTCTGTTGCTTAAATTTTTTATCTGCGAAACTCATTGAGAATGTTTTATTTCCATAACTGATCAATGTACTCATTAATCTCACATGAAATAAAGGCATTCTCATCGATTTGCTTAGAAAACTTTTAAAAGGCAGCCAGAGCTGGCTGAGTGATGTCCAAACCAGCAAAGGACCAAAACGGTGCTTCAGAGTCATAAACTGGCCACACTGGGAATGTTTCATTTCCATAATGGATCAGCTGACTGATTAATCTCAAATTATATAAATGCCTTCGAATTGATTTGTAAAATCTTTAGAAAACCTGAGCTGCAAGAGTGATTTCAAAATCAACAAGTGCTTGATATGCGTAGAAATATTACCTGGAGTCACAGAATCACTAAGAGTAGAAGGAAAGGGGATTTTCAGAGCCTTCTTCTTTACTGCACTTAACCCAGGAGAATTTAGTAAGAACCCTCTCCAGAGTGGATCCTGTCGCCTTGAATTAGCTCATCCCGTGCTGGTAATAACGCTGGAGAGATGCAGTGAGCAGAAGGAGAGTGCAGGGCACCTGGAGCTGCACCAACCCTTGGCTGGAGGCACTCCCAGCACAGCGGTGAGAGTAAAACCCATCTCACGAGACTGTGGGAAGGAAGGATCACAGGAAACCAAGCATGCGGAAGCCTCCTGTACAAGAGCTGAAACCCTTGGAAACAGCACAAACAAAATGAGAAGAAAACCAATAAGTTGCACAAATGCCTGTGTATGTATAGAGTATATACACGCATATGTGTGATTAACACGTATGAAAATATTACACGGGTCATACCATGAATATGCAAATAGTGAGTACAGATCTGTAAGAAAATATTATTATAAAGTAGTCAGCGAAATGAATGGCCAAGGACAATCAAATATTTTTTGTTGTTGTTGTTGTTTTTTGTTTTTTTGCGGTACGCGGGCCTCTCACTGCTGTGGCCTCTCCCGTTGCAGACCACAGGCTCTGGACACGCAGGCTCAGCGGCCATGGCTCACGGGCCCAGCCACTCCGCGGCATGTGGGATCCTCCCGGACCGGGGCACGAACCCGTGTCCCCTGCATCAGCAGGTGGACTCTCAACCACTGCGCCACCAGGGAAGCCCTGTCAAATATTTTTGATGATAAAACACCACGAACAATCCAAATGCCCAAGAGCAGAGAAGTGGTTAAGAAGCAGGCAGAGTTGATCCATAGAAGAAATATTATTATGCCACTCAGTGCGGCACTGCTGAGGATTACTAATAACATAAAAAAATTCTCATAAAATGAAATGGAAAGAGAATATAAAACTAGGGAAACCATCTCTATGATTCTGGTCTACACACGACACACAGAAACAACTAGTTATTTCAGCTTTTCATGTCCATTTATAGAATGGAATAAACTAAACACCTATATACATATATTTTTAAAAGATGATTTAGTAGGAACAAGGATAACAGTGAAGATGTAGAAATCTAGGAAATTGCTTTTATGTTCATCAAAATACGATAATATTGGTCTAACACGGGACAAAGGGAATGCCATATTACAAATCCTAACTTCAGTCAAAATTCTGTTTTGTTTATCATTAAAAACATTTGAGGTTTTTCTTTCTCTGGGTATTAATAAAGTGTAAATTTGCTCTGCAACGTACCTGTGGGTGGAGGAGAAGACAGACCAGGAAGTTTGGTGTGTCTGCCACATGCCAAGTGAGATGCGTCTGGACAAACAACAGCCCAGAGGCTGCAGGGCCGGCAGCCACCCAAAGGGCGTGGTCGGCAGAATTGGGCCCATTCTTATATTACAGTTTAAAGAAATTCCAAACGCACAGAGGTTTTACCTGAAATCCTCAACATGGTTGGGAGAAGGGGCTAGATTTCACATGCACAGCATGTCAAATAGAACTTCAAGATTGGAGACTTTTGTCAACGCCATCTTATCTCATTCTCCAAATGACATAATACTAGGTAAAAAGGTCAACTACCCCTACTTTATACAGTGCTAGTAACACAAAACTACTAAAATTGGAAAAAGTGACCCCAATTGCCATATTATAATTATTTTAAACACTCTCACTAGGAGATCTCTTTCACCTTGGAGAGTCCTTTTCAGCGGTGCTCATTTCCAGCTGAATTTTAAAGAGATTCCAATGCTCTTATCCGATACTTTTGTTTAAAATGTTTCAATGCTTTTCTTCTTCTCTAGAATCTGGAGCCTAAATCCTAATGAACTAGGGATCGGAGATCCTCACAGATTCAGGACATAAGGCAGGATAAAATCTGCATCTCTTAAACAATTAAGCAATAGTATAAAACATTAAAATTAAGCAATAGTATAAAAAAGTATAAAAAAGAAAATTAAGCAATAGCCCTTACCAGTGACTAGTAATCCGGAAAAGTCGTGACGTGGCCTCATCTGGAAACGCCCAGCTTCAGAGGGGCCCTTTTGGTGGTGGGTCCTCTTAGCTGTCCTTCCTCAGCCATCTCTGACGGAATGACCCTGTGGAATTTCTCTTAGGGAAGCTACTCCAAATACCCTTTAGTTGAATCATAACTGGATTTACAGCCTTTTCAATCTTCCGTGGTTTAGGAGTAGGTATTTTCACCAAGCAATCTTTTTCCCCTTAATACTGAGCTTACCTACTGGATAAGCAAAAGAGATACTATTGATGAAATGCTCTTGCCGTCCATCAGCTTGCATTTGTCAGCTCCGTCGATAGTTGATGCCCCAGGGCCAAATAAAAAGAGTGAAATTTTCAAGTTTTTAGAGACTATCAAACTCTGAACTGTCAGCTCCTCCTGATATAAATCTATTTTCATTTCAGTTTCTTCTGAGACACTTAGCTTCCAAACTGCCATACTGAAAGTAAAAAGGAGGATAAAAAAAAATTTTTTTAAATTAAAAAAATAAAAATAAAAAAAAAAAGGAGGATAGAAGAGGGCGTATTGATGAAACACGACGCAAATAATTCAAAAGCGCGAATGATTATACAGTCCCTGGCCAGTGGGAGGGGAAGACGCTCAGTATACTTTCGCCTTGGCAAACGAGTCCTTGTCTCTGCATTGTCATTGCCACATTTCTATTTTCTATAGTAAGTTTTGCATTAAGTCAATGTGATGTTTCCATGCATCCTTGAAAACAGAGATTTATCTTACTGGTTAATTACAGATCAATACAGGTTAGAAATCACGGGCTTGTTGCTGGGCTACAGCAGTCTCTCTGTTCCTGCGTCACAGTCTTTTGTGATCTCTCCTCAGTCAACACGGAATAAATATGCTTCCTGTCTGGAGAGTCAGAGGGGCAGCCCGAGTAAATCCCAGTGACGCTGTCTCAGTGACAGGAAATCTCAACAGGACGGTTATTCATGGTAGTTCTGTGCTACGAAGGCCCCACGAACACTGAACTAGCAAATACCTAATCATTGCTCGTAGGGGAAACACGGGGCACAACATTTTCATCAGTCAGTCCATACAGAACCTGGTTTTATGTGGGCCTCTGTTCAAAGACATCCTACTTAATACATAGCGTTGATTCATTCACGTGAAATCTCCGCTAACAGCACCATAAGCCACGACCAGAGGAAGCTTCTCTGATGCGTGTTTCCCTGTGAGGCCCGTCGCAGCCTTCTTGTCCTAAGGGGCGCTGGCCAACCCTGCAGCACGGGCCTCGGGGGCCACTGTAACCAGTGACATCTCCCCAAAAAGCACAAAAATGCACGGAAACTTGGCACTAAATAGACCACGAAAAGAACGGTTTACGGGATGAGCACCGCGAGTACTGAGTTTGGCGTCGCAAATAAATGTCGGCAATTAGGCTGGTGTGGAAAAGTGGAATCTGTGAATAATGGGGGCCAACCGTAGGTAACGAGGAAGTCAAGACACTCTCATGAAGACGCCTGCAAATGTGAAGATAAACTACAGGTGTAAAAAGTATTAATGATGCTTTGCGATAATCCTTCTGGATCAAATCTACATATGATGCGTAAACCAAGACTTGGGTTGTTTCATTAGCGAAAGCAAAATGCGCCCCATTTTCTTTAATTAGTCATATGCATTGGGCCTCCTAAGTGGATCTGAGGCCTTTACAAAAGAAAGGAAGAACTCAAAATAACAATTTAGATCTAAAACAGGACAGGGACCATCAGAGAGAAGCAGAAGACATGGCTGTTAGGGGGAGCCCAAGTGAGTTTGTTGAGGAATAGGCAACGTGGACCTTGGAACGTGGTGATGGTGGCATAGGTGTGTGCATGGGTTCATACCAAGCTGTTCGTGTTCATTATGTGCAGGTCTTTATATGCCAAATTACACCTCAACAGAGCTGGAAGGAAAGCCCTAATCCTGTCATTCCCACAGTGTCGCTCCACAACACTGTGATACACATACCCTAGAGACAAACCAAGGGCTCCAGTCTCTGAAACCCAAAATAGGGATTCTTTCCCAGCTTTCACAGAGGTGGGAAGGGAAAGCTATAGAAAGAATTCTCTTGTTATTTTCCCTCCAATCTTTGACATCTGTCCCTTTTTATCTAGTATTAAAGATTAATATCAAAATAAGTCACAAAGAAATATCACCCCCAAAATGTGAAGATCTACCATCATTCGTGATTCTGTAGCTTGTTTTCATTTTTTGTCTTTGTTTGTTGGGACTGTGTGCTCATACTAAGTTTATTTTGTATATATATGTGCGTGTGTGTGTACGTGTGTGTGTGTGTATCTCACCGAGTGGAAAAGTTTTCCCTTACTTGAAAATGCAATTAAATACATCGTTATTTCATGGTATCCAGCAAAAAGCAGCTACTTTCCAGTTACAATACTCCTTGAGTACTTTCAGAAAATGCTGATCTAATCCAACCTTTCACTATACATTTAGAGGAAATATGCCCCCAAAAGTTAAATCACAATCACTAAACATTATAGAAGCTACTTCCATTCCTTCATTTTGAGCACTTTTTATGTTCTAGGGACTGGACTAGCTCTCAACAGAGAGAAGGGAAACCAAACTTACTCTTCACTACACTGCAGATCTTTCAATCTCCTGGGACTTAGTATAAAATAACTTCAAATAGGGTTTTGGAATCGTTTTCTATCAATTGTCTTTAAAGTGTGATTTAATAATATTCACTCATGACTCAATACTTTTATGAGAAATACAGATTATATTATCTAAGAATTTAGTTTTCTGCCAAGAAGAGTTAGTAGATCAGCAACTGATATCAACCAGGTGATGGAACAAGATCCAGTCTTGAATTTCCCACGATGTAAGTGGAAATTTCCATCACTCTGAGTTTGCTTCCGTCCTCCCCTCAGCCAGCAAGCCTCTTTCTCCAATCCATCCTCCCAGCTGTTCCAAGGCTGAGTTTCTGCATCAATTCCTGTGGAAGCGCGGGCCCCCCCCCCCCACAAACCCTCAGGCAGGCAGGACTCCTCCCTTCTCAATGCCTGGGTGACACTCCATGGGGTTAGTTGTGCAGATGCACTAAGAACAATGCAGAGGCATCATGGTACTTACTTGTTGATTTCTTTGTTGACACTGAGCTCCTTAAAGGCAGGGCTGGCATATTAGTGGTTTACCCACGCACAAAACAATAGCTGACTCATGTGAGCGCTTAGTGAGTGTTTCAAAATGGAATTAAACGGTCATGCTATTTACAGCATCAAAAAGTTGGCCTCCTAAGGTAGCCGTTAAGATGTGGGCTAAACTGTCATCCACTGGGCACGTTAGTGATCATCTTTCTACTGGAAAGTTGGATGGAATTCCCCTCTAGCACACATTAACGCACATGTGGCCAACAGAGAGACCAGCAGGTGGAAAAATCTGATTTTCTAAAAGGGCTCAGATGACCTCAGACGCTTCCAAAGTGCTCGGGAGAGACCTCTGCTCTCTGAGTAATGCCCTTGCCTTCATCTGAGCACCAGGTCTGACGCTCCTCCCTCCCCCACCTCCCCTGAGGCCCAGGAAGCCATCCTGACTTCCAGGCATGTTCCAGAACCTCCTGTTTATCTGCAGGAGCAGAGGCAGCACCTCAGGCGCGATCTGCTTCCGCTGGTGTCCTCCAGCCTTGGTCCCCCGTACAGCAGGTTCTCCTCAAAGACCTAATTCCTGCCATCATGTCTCCTTCAGATAAGGAGACCAGATGATGACATTTGGTTCTTCTCAGGGGTACCCTGACCACCTGCGGATGGGGTCCCCATTATTTGGTTTGAGGACGGCAGGAAGGGCAAGAGCAGGCTTTGTGGGGGTCTTGAAAGCCTCCAAAATCCCCGTTGCGGTGGCCCCGGTGGCTGGGTTGACACAGCGGCTGTGTCCTGGAGTGTCAATAGTTGGTGACTCAGGTGCACGTCAGCGCTATTCAGCCTGTGAGTCCTCTGACTCCATCCCCACCTGGAAGGTCCTTATCCTTTATCTCGATGGTCTAAGACATCCGACTGAAGATTCCTTCATCTCCATCAATCCTACTGGTCACAGAGCTGGAAAGCATTCTTCCCAGGGCACCGCCCACGATGCACAGCAGTTGCTTCCTGTTCATCTCATTGTCCCTGTACAGTAACAAACCTGAAACAGTGACAAGCTTAGATAATAAACACACACGGGTCTAGGACTCAAGTGCAAACAGCTGTCAGGCACATCCGGGGAAAGGTGTCAGTGTAATTGCATACTACCTACTATCGCAAGCAAGGAAGACGTGACTCTCCCCCAAATTCTCTCAGGGAAAGCGCCACCTCATCCCAAGAGGGAGGCTATTTTGGTCCCTGTGGATTCTGACTCCAGGTATAACTGAGTTTTGAGGTGGGGAAGATGTCACCCTAAAATCTAAACTGACTCTGGTTGGCAGGCAGGAAAGATATTTATAAGGTGGGGAGAGGGCAACTCTAGTCTCCACACACCATCCCACAGGGGCAGTCCCAGTTACCCCAGGGAACAAAACAGGACAGTTTTCTAAAGAACAGGGGAACTGCCTGACCTGAAGTCGGCCTCGATGTTCAAGCTGGTGTTTCTTAATTAGAGTGTGTGGTAAACACGTCTAGTAGAAAACCTACACCGTATCTGTGGCTCCAAAGAGACCCCAATCAGGTGTCTCCATTAATCTGCCCAAATGCGGGAGGCGTGCAGACCTTCACTGCAACGTTATCCAATAAGCACCCAGGTGTCAATGAAGTTTTTAAAAACGCGCACAGCAAAGCCCAGCCGCTCTTACTGAGACTCTCGTACGGAGCACGTGTTTGTTCATCAGCGTGAAGCAGCCTTTGGTCACCCTTCACACCCAGACTACATGTAGTCATTGTTTTTAGCTGGATTTTACACTCGGCACTGGTCCCTGGGGCCGGTGTGTTGGGAAAGTCCGTCTGTGCTGGGCTTGCCGTTACCATTTGGACAAAGGGAAATCTAAGACCAAGTTGAGGGAACCCAGGCTTGAGTCTGAAAGACGCCATGGGTTTAAATCAGCAGATGCATTACTGAGATGCCTCCCCTGGTGAGGTCCAATGCTCTCACCCTTCTCCTCTCTCAGCGGCATCTTTCTCACTCCCTGTAGAAACCAGAAGAGCTCAGGCCATGATGCTGTACGAAGCTGGCGGCAGATCCAGAACCTGAGTTCAGATCCACTCCATGGGGCGGGGGAGCCGGCAGCATCAGAGCGAGATCCTCAGCTAATGTGCATCGTGGGCCATGGGCAGTGATGCAAAATCATTCCAAGAACAAAAAGTGCTTATCAAGGACCATCCTATATCTTCCCCCCGTGCCAGCCCCCTCCTTCCCGCCCTGAACAAGACATCGGCAGAGTCTCTTGCTCTAAAAGCCTGAACCCCACTAGGCATCACCACACCTGTCACCTGCTTTGGGGACTTTAAACAAGAGTGGAGCGTGAGCCTGACACTCTCCGCGCTTGTGAAACCGGGCAAGTAGAGGCTGGGGTTCCCTGGTGACAAACACACAGGGCCAATCCCCGTGCAGGTCAGCCGGGCAGCAAGACACCTCCACAGATGTAATGATCTCAGCCCCCGGTGGCTATTTTATTTGCCCGGACTGTGCAAGCTTCAAGTGGAAATTTAGACAATTTCCCAGGGTTTTCTCATGTCTCAAACACAGACTTGGACAGAATCACTCCATATCACTAAACAAATAAGCTGTTAGCTTGTATTTCCTTTAATGACTTCAAGGGGCAATTTGACAGGACCAGCTAAACCCGTGGGCGTCCTCACCATCAGGAATTCTTCCCGTTCCTCTGAAATGTATCAAAGTGTTGCTCTCTGGGTGGGATTCGTATAAAATTAGCTCGATAAGCTCATCCTTATCACTCAAAATGGTTTCAGGTTAAATCTAGGAGGAGATTAATTTGTTCACAGTAATGTTACAGATCTAATATATGAGAAGAGAGATTCCAGAAGATGCTGAGGGGAAAAGGCTTAAAATGAGTATTGAATGACTTAGTGCAGAGTCTCACCGGCATTCCTCCCCTTGCCATGCATTTACGAGAGCAAAGTAATATGCTGCTGAAGGGCTCCTGCGCGTTCAGGTGTACGTCTCAAGGTATAGGGTGATCATTTTGCCTCTCTGGGGAAATGTGATGGTGTCATGGTCCCCATTTTGTAAAGGATAAAGGCAGCCTGACTGACAAAGCGATTTCCACGTTTCCAAGAAGCAAGGAAATCCCAGTGCTGGACTGTAGCCTCCATCCCTCAGAACTGTCGTGCAGAAGCGTTTGCAACGGTGCTCACCTCTGAAACAGACATGATTGCTCGGAAATTGAGGTCACACCCGCTGAAATTGCCAGTGGATGTTCATCCTGTGAGAAGTGTCATTAAAGCAGTTAGGAGGCAGGAAGGCTGGAACGGGGTTGACACTCAGGCGGGATGCAGGACCTGACAGAGGAAGAGCTCGCTGTCTCTGACCCTCTACATTTCCCTTCCTCCAGGGAGAAAACGTGATCCTAATTGCCAGATAAAAGGCGTGTTTCGTTTGTAAATTTTGTTTTTGAAAACAAGTGCTGAATGGTGTTGATGTTGCTATTTCACTTATTTATATCACATGCATCACGCCTTTCGATTCCCCAAGAACCTTGCGAAGCAGGAAAGAAAAGTATCTTCGCTCCCATCACACAATTAACGAATCTGGGTCTCAGACATGCTAAGTGCCCGGCACAACTCCACTGTGGTGAGCAGGACCCCAGGAGGGACCTGGCCACACGAAGGCAGCATCTGTGGAGAGTCCCCTCGTGCTCCACCAGAGGGACCACTTGCTGGGTGACTGTCCCCTGGACGACAGAGGACACTCAACGGGCAAAGGGCTGCTTGCGCCCATCTGAGCTGACCCCGGGTGGGGACACCGGAGCATGACCGCGGCCGCCCATCCAAGTGGAGGGTGAGGGTCTGCACGGCCAGGAGATGAGGGGCGACCCGCTCCCCAGCGCACGGTGGCCCCGTCCCTCCCCCAGTCCCGCGTGCGGGGCTGAGATACACGTGGTTGAAGCACTTGCAGTTGCAGGAGCCGCCTCGCTAGGTCCCCGGCTATGACGGTAATTCTCTGTGTCACCTGGACGGGGCTGAGGGACGCCCAGAGGGCTGGGGAAACGGCATGTCTGGGCCAGGTCTGTGAGAGTGTGTCTGGAAGAGATCAGCATTCGAATCTGCAGACAGTACATAGGATCAGCCTCCCCAGTGTGGGCGGCGGGAGGAAGGTAGAACTCTCTCCCTGTCTTTTCTTGAGCTGGGATGTCCACCTTCTGACTACGTCCTGGGGCCTTAGGATTTAGGCTGAATTGCATCACCGCCTTTGCTGGTTTCTGGTTTGCAGACAGCGTATCTCAGCATCCGTAATCACTAGAGCCGATATTCTCCTAACAAATCTCCTCCTGTATCTCGGTCATCTATCCGTCTATATCTATCTGTCTCTACCACCTATCTAACTATCCATCCATCTATCCATCCATCCATCTTATTACTTCTGTTTTTTTGGAGAACCCAAGATGCTGGCCCTTGGTGTGAAGGTGACCACAGTGAAGAGGCCAAATGGGAAACTTTGAAACTACCCACAAGCCCTGGCCAAGATGTCAAATCAAAACCATTGTCACACCGGGGAACGGGGAGGGGAGTAGAGCTTAGGGCCCTAATTAAAGACGTAAAGTGGGGTCAGGCGCACCTCTCCTGTGGACAGTCAGACCGCACGTATGTCAGGTTTTGCAGACACCACATCTCTGTGGCCACTGCTCAGCTCTGCACCCCAGAGATGCATAAACCCCATGAGGGCTGGGCTCACACAGAGCACTGATAGAACGGATGTGGGCTCGGTGGGGTCCAGTGGGCTGTCAGGTGCGCCCGGGAGGTGCAGGGTGGTGGTCCCCGCCCCACCCCCCTTAGCTTGCTGGGGACGGCTGTATGCAGGCCAACGTCTGTGGACCAGCCCGGTGTCACCAAGTAGCACCCAGCCCGAGTGCTGTTTCCACAGCAGATTCCTGAGGCCCTGGCCAGAAGGTGTGTGGCCATCGATTTGCTGAAGGCGTTCTTCCTCCTTCCAATTAGAAAAGAGGACGAAAAACAGCTGGATTCCCATGGGACACACAATAATCATTTAGAGTCCTGCCTCAGGGCTAGGCTTCGAATAACAGCTGGATTCACAGGGGACACACAGTAATCTCCATTTAGAGTCCCGCCTCAGGGCTAGGCTTCCTCGCCCCGTCCTCTCCCACATCACAGACCAGCCCTGTCCCTGGGAAACCCGACAGGAGCCACACAGGTGACTCTAAATCTTCCAGTAGCCACATTTTAAAAAGCAAAGTGTTAAATTAATTTTCATAATGTCTCTTACTTAGCCCAATACATTTAAGATATTATTTAACATGCAATCAATATAAAAATTATGAACATGGTCTTTTACAACTTTGTTTTCATACTAAATCTTGAAAAACCAGGGTGTCCTTTGTCCTCAGAGCACCCCTCAGTTTAGACCAGCCTCGTGTCAAGTGCAGGATGGACCCGGGAGGCTAGTGGCCGCCACTTGGACACTGACGCTGTGGTCTAAGGGGGTCTGGACCAGCGGGGCAGCCCGGAGAACCCGCGACCCGCAGCACCGATGGCATCGTGCTGATCAGAGGGGACAAGATGCACACACTCTGGGGGAGGGACTGACCTCTGGGCCTCAGTTTCCTCTGACAATAATTGTGACACCTCGCCGTGGGTCATCATGGAGAGTAAATGACTTCATGTGTATCAAGTGCTGAGAACAGCGCCCGGCACATTCTAACGTTCGCAAGTTCTTTCCATCATTAACTATGTAAAACGACAGGTTGATGAAAGAAGAAATATACTAATAAACAATTTTAAAGGGAAAAAAAAGTGAGACTCAAGCACTTTCATGTAACCCGAATCTGTCTGTTGCCCTTAATACCAGAGAATGAAGAGGTGAGGTTTGTGGGTATTTTCAAACTCAGCAACATTTACACAGCTGCACTTACTAGTTTATGACGCCTGGGCTGAGCTGTTCCCACCGACGTGGAAATACATTTCACACCAGTCAGTAATCCCAGTATCCCCACAAAACCACCTTCCCAGCCCCACAAACCACCTTAGGGGAAGTGGCCCAAGTGGGCCTGTGAGTCTCCAAACAAGCGTTACCTGGAAATAGAAGATCCCAGAGGCCCCCCGGAACCTGGGAAAGGCCTGGAATCAATTACAGCGAGGGAGAGGGAGAGGGGACCCGCTCTGGTGTTTATACAGGGCAGCGATTCAGCAGTGCCTTTGATGAACTGCCTAAGTAAAGACCAGGCTTAATATATTCCGGATCCGAAATAGAAAGGAGCTCAGCCTGACAGGGGATAATAAACCAACACGAGCCGTATAATGGGCTGTAACAGCCTTCCGAGTTCTCGGCACAGATCTGAGAGCTGGAGTCAAGTGAAAAGGAGCTTGCATGTAGCGCTCAGAGGAGCCAGCCGCTGGCAGGCACTGAGGGGCTGCAGAGCCGGGATCTGCGGCCCAGGGCGCGCGGATGGGACTCTGTGGACCGGGCTTTGTCTTGGGTTTTCTGAAGAGGGTGAATGGGGAACTGATTGAAATCTCATCGTGCGTCTCCGCCTTTACACATCACTCCCGCTCCGTGCCGAGCCTTCTGGAAACTTCCACTGACACAGTCTAAAGCCCCAGAAAGTTTCTATGTAAAGAAAACGGAGCACCTCTCCCCACTTTTGCTGATTTCATATTAGTTAACCACATAAGAACTTAGTAAGCATCCCACCTACTTCACTTCTGGGAGCACCGTGGTCCAGCAGCCAAGGCCACGGGTCTACGGGAATCAGACGACTCTGAGCTGTTGGACCCTGTCCATCACGGCACCCCGTCTCTGTCCTGCCCTCAGCCCTGCACCCCAGGACCTAATGCTTGCTGTCACCCTCAGGTTTCCAGATGCAGTGACTGTGGTTCCCTCTGTGAAGCCTGGCCTGCAGAGTAAACCACTGCCTGCCTGCTAAGGTAGGTAATTAGAAATTTTGGTATCAATACACATACCCCATCCATTCCCCATGAATGCCAGTGGATTTAGGGGTTAGAGGGAGAGAGAAAAGGCAAGCAAAAAATGCATGAAAAAATACAGCATGTGTAACATGAATCTATCCATATAAAATTGCGTTTGTGCCCATGTGGGTGCACAGAAATTTGGGGATAAATCGATAGGGCTCTCTAACGATATAACGCTAAAAGGAAAATAAACTTGCTATACAATGTATATAGCATTTTGTTACACATTCAAGATTTTGTTAAAAATTTAAAAATGGATAAAACCCATCTACATGCCTATATCTGGAAAAATGCTGTGTATCTCCAGTTTGATGTGATGAGGTTTAGTTATGATTCATCACCGAACGCATCCTTCAGGAATTATTAGCATAACGAGTTTTCAGAGTACAAATAAGCAAACAAAGAAGAGAAAACACAGATAATTACTAAGTTATAAACAAAGCGCTGGGATTTCCCTGGTGGTCCAGTGGTAAAGAATCCACCTTACAATGCAGGGGACACGGGTTCGATCCCTGGTCAGGGGAACTAAGATTCCACATGCAGCGGAGCAACTGAGCCCGCGTGCCACAACTACTGAGCTCATGCGCCACAACTACTGAGCTCACGCGCCACAACTACTGAGCTCACGCGCCTCAACTAGAGCCCGTGTACTGCAAACTACAGAGCCCACGCGCCCTGGAGCCTGTGCGCCACAGCTAGAGAGGGAAAACCCACACGTCACAGCTAGAGAAGCCCGTGCCCCACAACAAAGAGCCCGTGTAACGCAACTAAGACCCGACACAGCCAAAAATAAATAAAATAAATAAATCTTTAAAAAAAAAAGCGCTATTTAAGGAGCACCTCTGTGCAAAGTTAGCTGCTGGTACCGGGACTCCAGATTGCACAGTTGTTGTATTCTGCAACTTTCATCCATATGTTTATCCACCCCCTTTTATTTATTCTTTTCTGTCATGAATATGCATCGGTTTCTCCTCAATCACACTCAGCTTGCTTAAGTGTAGCTACTCCTTTGAGATTTATGCTCATTTTCCGAGCACCGAGCGAGGAGAACCTGCAGGAAAAATCACGCTGCATGATTCATATCATATCATAGAATTCAGATTATAGCCGTAAAAATCACATCGCTGATTTATATGCCATAATTTCAGCCAAATTTGAACAGCATCACATCTGTTATCTACAGAAATAACCATGAATTACCTCTCAAAACAATTTTTCACATTCTCAAAGGTACCACTTCTCTTCCTATTTATAGATATTTTTGCCATGAGATATTGGGGTATGTGCTGGGCAGCTAGGTTGATGGAGAAAATAATTTTTTTCCTGAATTTAATTAAATAGAAATGGATTGAGTCCGTACTGTGTGCTTGACCCATACTGTGAGCTGCAGGAAATACATTCCGGCCCATGCGGGCTCCTCCCTCCTGCTCACCTGCCACGGTCACAACACCTGCTCTGCATCCCCTGCGCTATCACCAGTGCAGGCTGGTTGGGTTAAGTGATCTCAGGGACATTCTGAGTCCCACGAGATACCGCTCAGAGGTCACCCCGCCCAACATGAAAGCATGTGGGAAATCACAGAGAATAATAACCAGGGATATCTCTTTACTCCAGAGGATTCAGGGATCCCACCTTCACTGCATGAATCTTGACCCGCAAGGGATGGCTAAGATCTCATGCTTAGCTGTTTGTGTCCTGTTGTTTGGTAGCCCTTTGGGGGTTCACCACTAGGTGTATGTTTCTGAACGCGATGACCTCTAAACAGAGCAGAGTTCTGCAGTGAAGCTTTTCCGTGACTCTAAGTGCCTTTTATGGTCTTTTTAAAAAATATCAAGATATCAGACTGCATCTACCAAAATATACGTAATTCAAGCTTTAATCGGAGGGAGACTAATTACTCCCGCTTAGATTGTAAGGATAATGTGTGCTGCCCTTCCTTAAAATGAAAGATTTATAGATCATTTTAAAGGCATTTTAATCATTCTTCTTTTTTTAATTCAGCATATTAATTTGCGCGGACATACTGACAGCATTTAAAGTCTCCACGAACTTAGAGGGAAACACAAAACAGGCACTTCGATAATTCATTAGGCTGAACGAGGTAGCTGGGGTGATGGAACGGGATGTATGTGCCTATAACATGGAAATGCCCTTAATTATATCAGGGGTCACCAAACAAGCAGCTTGACAGTGAGACTAATTCTTATCTATTAAAAGAAAGGAGGGGGTCCGGTGAGGATTTCACCAAATTCATTTCACGTGGGCTCTCCAGCATTCCATGACAGAGCTGCATGTGTGTTTGCTGTTTGTTTCGATTTTGCAGAAATGATACATTGAGCGCTGAGAAATGCACAAAGAAAAAGAAAACTTAAATGGCTTAGGAGGAGGAGATGAAATCAATCTTTGGAGACTCTGCAGTGACCTTGAGCCGTTCTGGTGGGAGATGCTCTGCCCGGGTGAACTTCCCAGGAAGGACCGGGAGTGAAAAGAAGGGCTCCACGTGGTAGAGCAAGGGGTTGAAATGCCTCTCCTGTGCCCTCAGCCCTTCGCAAAGTGTGAGTCTTTATCTGTAAAGTGACCGTTCTTCCTCCCTGGGTTTTTTGGGTGTAAAGAAATGATTATTTGTGGACGGTCCCCCGTCTAACTACAAAGTGATGTGGGAAGAGGAGATGGAGGGGACTCCCCACTTCCCTTCCTTCCTCCCCTCCCTCTGCAGGAGACGCTTCTGAGGGACGGAGGGGACCAGGGGGCTGTGAGCCCAGCTCGGGGGGAGGCTGACATGGCCCCTCCCCTCAGTAAGGTGCTGTTCGCATCTGCTACAGACTGACCAGTGGAGGATGCAGCTCTGACATCACCTCGCCTGAAGCAGTGCCTTGTGCCATGTCACCTAGCAGCTCTGGGCCAGTTCCCATGTGCACTTCAGCAAACAGCATCCTTCAGCCACATGGAACCAAAAGTAACCCAGCCCTTTCCCTGTGTCTTAAATTTGAGGAACCACACTTACTACTCACACCTCTGGCAGGATTAGTGTAGCCACCTTGTGCTAAAAGTGTTCAATTTTTTTTAATGAAAATGCCCCTTTGGCTGATGGGAAGTAATTTAAATTCAAGATGAGAATGAGTAAATAAACACTATTGGGGGGAAATCCCTTACTAGCAAAATAAATAAACAAAAATTCTCCTTGAGGCTGTAAGACGGAGCAAGGTTACATCCAGAGAAGCCCATCTGTTTTACAGGTCGGCTTGATAAATGAAATCAGAGGTTAACAATAATGTGATCACATGTGTTCAGTCCCTCCCGAGAAGTGTTCACCACACAGAGCACGCTGCAATAAGCTAATTAATGACAACAATTCTTTTTATCTGTTGATGCGTCAAAATGCATAGCCATTGCCTGTTTTTAAACATAAAACGTTGATTCTTCGAGAAGAAAAGTAACAGGAAATCAGCTGCTACAGAAGGTCCTACATGAGCATCGTTGCCCAGCACACTCCACACAGCCACTTCCTCCCCAGAGGCAGACACCCCCCAGCCCTGAAAGTGCGCCCCGCTCCTTAGTAAGGCTCCTTCTCATCCAGGTATCCACCCAGGGTCTGGGACCGTTCCTGTCCCCGGGGAGGGGGGCAGTGGGATGGAAAAGCCAGGGGTCCTTACTCAGGGATCTCCCTGCTTGGTCACGGTCCTTGCCGTTGTGCCCCAGGCATATTAAATGGGTCATAGCTTTGTCCTTGTGTCCTGAACACACCATCATTCCATGTTTCAGCTCCTCCCATGGGCACTCCTGTGATTTCCTCATCTCCCACCCAGGAACCCTGACATCTCCTGGCCCATCTGTTCGCTATGATCCACCTGCCCGCCTGTATCTCTCAACAGCCCCGCTCCCGGGGGGCCCCTGCAGAAGCCCTGGTGGACATTTCTGATGCTGAAGGCTTCCCAGGCCTCGCCTGCCCACATGGCCACCTGTTCTGGTTATAGAAGGTATCCTGATTTGACAGGGTCCCTTCCTCAGCACTCAGCTCTATTCCTGCAATAGGAGGATGAACACTGAATCCCAGCTCTTTTCTTTTCTTTCCTTTTTTTTTTTTTTTTGCGGTACGCGGGCCTCTCACTGCTGTGGTCTCTCTCGTTGCGGAGCACAGGCTCCGGACGCGCAGGCTCAGCGGCCATGGCTCACGGGCCCAGCCGCTCCGCGGCATGTGGGATCTTCCCGGACCGGGGCACGAACCCGTGTCCCCTGCATCGGCAGGTGGACTCTCAACCACTGCGCCACCAGGGAAGCCCTCCCAGCTCTTTTCACTTGGCCCAGTACTCGCAGGTAATTCATTCCTTCACGCCTGGCAAGATCACAAACTATACTACAGACGTATTTCAGGAAGTCCATTTTTTGCATGTTTTGACATATCCTCTCATAAAATTTGCAAGGTTGGCAGGGGAGTAGAAAAGGAGACCCACGTATCACATCACTAAATATAGTAAAGTGAAAGTCAAGCTACCTAGCAGTGAAGTAGAAAGCTTTGGGGCCACTCCCCTTTGCAGATACACTTTCATGAAATCCAGGAAGGGCTGGTTCTACCTGACAACTTGTCACCGAGTCCAAGCTCACTCTGCTCGCTGCACGACAAGCCCATAAATCGGGAGACGGGGCGTTGAGGCAAGGAATACAGCTTTATTTGGAAAGCCAGCAGACTAGTGTCTCTGAAAAACCATCTTATCGGGCCCTGGATGCCAGTTTTTTCTACAGAACAGAGAAGGGGAGGAGGTGAGGAAGTAAAGTAAAAAGGCCACTTATCTTGCAAAACATCTCCAGTGGCCAGCATCAGGGAGGGGATGTGTTCATTTCTTCCTCTCTGCAGCCATTCACAGGTGGGCAGGGTCAGATCCTCTCCTGGTGACCTGAACAAAGGCACTTTAGTTTAACATTCTGGCAGAGGGGCAGGGTTCCCTGAGGCAGGCCATTATGTATGATTATAATAACAAAAGCAAAGATTAAAGTCAAAGAAACAGATCCAAGATGGAGTCAAAATTGTCTCTTCCCTGTTACAAACTGTTGGTTTTCTAAGAGCTCCACCTGGATGGGGGGTGAGCTGCAAGGAGGGCTGGGCCCCGGCCCTACCCCACACCCTGGGCTTCTCACCCCAGGGTACTCCCACGATGCAAGTGGCATCACACACACACACACACACACACACACACACACACACACACACACACACACACAGGAGTGTCGATGCCCAGGCTCTGTCCACCTGCAAATGGGTGCCTCTTGGCTGCAAACTGATGAAGAGACGTGTCCCTCAGTCAAGGGACCTGGGGAAGGAGCCCAAGAACCCCTAGAATCAAGGCCAATCTCCAGGGCATCTAAGGCCCCATGGACACATCCCCTGGACCCCACCAGTCAGAACACAGCCTGAGAGGGTCACATCAGGGGTCAGGGTGGCTCCTATCTGGACCAAGGACAGAACTGCTCTCAGAGACCCAGAGTTCGCCATCAAGAGAGGTGCTAGGACCGCTGCCAGTGTCTCTTGCCTCCATCCTCCTACAGAGAGGGGCACCCTGGACCACCTCCCACCTCTGCATCACCCAGCGGTAACTTCCATCTGAAGGACGGTCCATGTAACCATCGGGCCAGAGGAGGGAAGCTGCTGTGTTCAGAGGGCGCAAGGCGGGGGGCAGGATGACCGTGTGCTCGGTGTTCGTCCTGTCCTTGCTCCCAAGGGCTCCAGGGGGAGCATCTGAGCTGGAAAGAACAGAAGGACCCCCCGAAACACTGCAACCACGGGAACCTGGAGTGGGGGAACACCCTGGGGAGGCTGGCAGGGAGGGGGCACCCCTCCTGCAGGTGGCTCAGGGGGGCTCGGCTCAGGGACACCGGCTTTTCCAGGTCGGCAGCACTGGTCCTTGGACTGTAAACTCCACCACCGAGCGCACCTAGGAAATAGGGACTGCGGACTGGCCTGATCTCAGGGTCCCCTCCCCACCAGGGCGGAGGTCAGAACGGCTTCCTAGACCCTGGACGGCATGAGCTGGCAGGTATCAGAACAATTCGGGGCTGGGAGAAGTCCTGAGTGGGCTGTGCTGGGTGCACACGGGATAATATACTCACATATTCATACAGCACCGGCTTGTAAACCCTTGGGGAGGCAGCCGTTCCTGCACAGATACACACTTTTCATTCTCTGGGTGTGTTTCATCACAGGCCTCAAAGTCAGATAAATTACACCTGACCTTGGGAATGTATGCCCTGCGTGTGGGTCTCGCTGAGCTGCACGTTTT
This sequence comes from Orcinus orca, assembly GCF_937001465.1. Taxonomy (NCBI): domain Eukaryota; kingdom Metazoa; phylum Chordata; class Mammalia; order Artiodactyla; family Delphinidae; genus Orcinus; species Orcinus orca. The sequence continues at coordinate 24,982,326 of NC_064579.1, read as the reverse complement.
TTGGAAGCTTGGGGGTTTTTCCTTTTCTTCTCTTTTCTGATACTTGACCTCTCACACAGAGGGCAGGCATCCTCTCACTCAGTGCCCGGTAGCATCACCAGCTGTGAAGCCCGGGGGAGAACCCTCCAGGACCACTGCCCAGCCACCTGCCTGTCACCTGCGATTTTGCACAGAAGCCCCTGGTGGACGACTTACTCAGGCTGAGTGCCAGGCCTCCTGATGCCACCTGAAAAGATGCTTTTCAAGAACCAAGAAGAAATGAACGCATGTTTATAAACAGATAAAAAGAACTGCTTGGCGCGCCAAGGGAGCTGGGAAAACCGGAGCTTTCACTGTTGTTTTATGTTTCTGTTGCCATTTCACTCAGGACATACTTTTGGGCCCTTAGAACATGGTTCAAGGGAATCACAGCCTGATGGTTTTATTATTTTTTAATTTAATTAAACATATATTAAAACTGTTAAGATCGAAGCTATTTTCCCTTTTGTTACCTTTCCCAGTACATCAAAGAACTCGGCACCCAGAGAATCACTTCAGTGTTTTCTTAAGTCTTGATCAGGTTTCCTCATTGTCTTTGGACACTACTGAGCTCAGAGATAAATTATTTCCATATTCAATCATCGGGTAAGTTCTCACCTCCGCATGAATTTCTGTGTGTTAATTTTTTAATCTTAATACTCCCTTTTAATTTTCTCTTTGACCTAACTGCCCCTCACTTTGTGTCACTGTACTGTACATATTGAGAATTATTTCTAAACACTTTTGAAATGAGGGGCAGGATAGGTTGACTGACCAGATGAATGGATGAATAGATAGAAGGTAGATAAATAGGGTAGATCGATACAGAGGTGATAGATACCTAGATAGATGATAGATAATACATACATACTTAGATGATAGATAGATAGGATAATTTAAGATGTTATTAATCCTCTACACCCATGTGGAAGAACAGAAATAAAATTCCTAGCACTGATGACGTGGTTTGAGAGGTAAGGAAAGGAGCACAAAAGAGGAAACTGGAATAAAAATGAGCAAGGATTTATTTTCCTTTTACCACTTTCCAGTATTTTTTTTTACAATGAGCACTTATTACTTTCAATAGTTTAAAAATGCAGAACATTAGACATATACATACTCTATAAAAATAAATGCTACATAGATAAAATATTAGAAATATAAAACAAATATAGGGTTGAAATGTAATATATCTTTAAATTCTACATGTAAAATGCCACAAAGGCTGCACCAATTTACATCCCCACCAACAGTGCACAAGTGTTTCCTTTTCTCTACACCCTCACCAACACTTGTTGATAATCTAATTTCTGATCTATTCTAAATTACCTCAGAAGACACCTTCACTATATACTCACTCATTTTATGTATATATATATATTTCCTGCCCCCCCCCCACTTTGGCCATGCCACCAGGTATGTGGGATCTTAGTTCCCTGACCAGGGTTCAAACCTGTGCCCCTTGCAGTGGAAGCGTGGAGTCCTAACCACTGGACCACCTGGGAAGTCGCTACTCACTTTATATTTGGAAGATAGAAGCACAAATGGATTATCTAAGATTGGAGACAGAGCAAAGAGAGACCTACCCTGATGTTTAATTCACTCTCCACAAAAGAGTTGAGAGACATGTATTTTCCAGCGAATTTATAGCAGAATATTAACAGTGTAATCAGGAACTGTTTTTATTAAATGATTTTATTTGTGTTTGCTTAGTAGATAAGATTTATGGTAAATTAAATAAGATCTATGAGACTTTTTAAATTAAATATATTAATCATTTAGAAATAGACATGTTTATGTATTTGGTGGGTATTTTTCTTTTTAAATAATGAAAAATAATGAAATCCAGAGGAAAATTTTGATCCACACAAAACAAAACATTGAACCTAAAAATGGTACACACGCACATATATACACACACATACACACACATGCATATACACACACATATACATATACACACACAAACACACACTTCTCATTTGCTTCTTATTTTTTCCTAATTTCTCCACTTTCCCCTACTTTGACACAAATTTCATGGATAAAATTTATTTTTCAATATTATTTTAATAATATTAATGATACTAAATGCTATTTTAAAGTTTGTTTTTTTTTTTTACAGCAGCTAAACAACCTGTCAACACCATACTTTAAGGAACAGGAATTATAATGGGTTGCAAAGGGCAACACAGGAGAAAGAGGCATTTGACTTTTAAAGGATGATTTTCCTGAAGTTCTGAGGCCAGATGCCACGTCCAGACATGCTGGCTGAGATGACCTTGAACTTGGGAGTATTTATAGCCTGTTGAGTTACATAAGCCACACAAGCGTACACTTCATCAGGCAAGAGCGCTGACGGGCGCATTCCTTCAGGAGAACAAGCAGGACAGCTGGTGTGTGTGGATCGTCTGTTGCTTAAGTTCCTGCTAAAACTGTCAGCCACACCCTCGCCCTCTCCGCCGCCGCCGGCGGAAAGTTGGCACAAATTGTTCCATAGACAGCAGTCTCTTCATTATCCTTTAGAGCAGCCCAGGACGGTGGCTGCTCTAAAAATAAAGCTTTTCCCCTCCTCGTTCTGAAATATGCAACGACAACACTGGATAAAAATGGCTAACGTTTTCAAAAAGACAGAAATCATGCTCCCTTTCAAAAGGATGGATGTCTGCTCCATCCTTTTTCCATGCCTGACTTGGAAAATTGGATTAAGAAGATGTCAGCTCACTGCTAAGTCTCAATTTCTTAGAAATGCAGGTAGCAGAGCTCAGGGAGAGGAAGTTAAATCACTGTTAAATCTGAAGTTGACAAAGTTTGAATATTCGCACGTGGTGACGTCTCTGTGAACCAAAGACTGAGGGGAGAAGCCATCAGTTTCAAGATCACAAGGCCTCCTATCTGCTCTGTTCACAGGGCAAGTTGTTTTTCAATCTCATAATAACCCTGCAAAGAGTTACTGTCTCGATTTTACAAATGGAGAGAGGACTCCAGAGAGAACAGAGGTGATTTTCTTCAAGACCCTGGCACCTGATGGTCATTTTTATTATCAACACGTATTGTGATGAAAACAAACAAGGGATTAGTGATTCCCACTGAACTCTCAACATCTGGCACTTGAAACAGTAAACAGCAGATGAGAGCAGCAATTAGTCAACTGGGATCACGTTCCCTCCACCAGCCAACAAGATGTTGACAAGGTGAAGACAGACCACAGTGTTTTAGAAGGTTCTAGAAACAGTCCACCCCAACTGGAGACAAATAGCTCCTGCACACCGAGTAGAACAATTGAGGAGAGCCACCTCCTTACAGCATCACTACGTAACCTTTCCTACCATCCCCCAAAGATGAGATACAGGAGAGTTCGATGGTCAGGGACCCCTTCCAAAGGGCGTCAGCACATTGCTTTACGTTAAAAAGGAAATAAATAAAAGAAGAGCATTTCCTGAATTTTCAACCTGTGCCAAAATTTCTCCTTTTTCAGCTACACTTGCCACCTCTCCGGTGTTCCATCCACCCCCTACCTGACAAACCTCTCGTCGCTCAGGGGCTGCGTCCCTCGTAGACGCCCGAGGAGGCTCCCTGCCACCTGCACCTACGCTCCTAGGGCGCTGATTTTGCAGCCGGCTTTGCACACCTTACCTGCCTCGCCCGCTGGATAGAAAGGCTCTGCTGTCCTGAATAAATGACAAAGAACTTCAAACCACAGCAAAGGACCACAGATAAGGTAGAATGCATCATAGCACTGATGATCTAAAAGCTACAGCCCACCGTAGGACACAGGTTAGCCTGGGCTGGAGGAAGGCTAGAGGCTGTGAGCCCAGGAGGTGAAGGTGAAGTGGCCTCTATTCTCCCTGCTCCCTGAGTACCACTGGGAGGAGAGGCAGCGGGAAGGGATGGGAGACCCAGGGTCCAGGGAGCTTGGCAAGTGTCTCGTTCCTGCAACTTGCGATGTGGCCAGCAGCCTGTGAGCTCCAGAGGTCCCCTTTCCCTGGACTGGGGGGGCTGGCAGTGGGCACTGCACTGGACTTGTTCTACAACATTCTGTACACACCCCTGGGGAAACCCGTGCACTCTGAGGAAGTAGGACCTCCAGGGGTGTCGGCCGGTTTGGGCACAAGTACCCACAAGACCTTGAAGCTGCTGTGTTTGTGGACATACACACTGGACATTCCTCGGCTTGTGACCAGCGTCGCCAGTGGCCATGCGTGGTGGACGTGCTGACCTCTGTGTTCAGCCTGCACTTTATGGTTTGAGTTTATGTTTCTCTTCAGAAAAGTGTTTCCCCTGTTGGTACCTGCTTGCCCAAGTTAGCCTTTGCTAATTGGGTCTCCACCATTTAATGTTAAAGAAATAGGATAAATCGGCTTGTTAGAAAGAAGATTATAAACAGGAGAGAGATAATTATAAGGTATCCATTGTTAGCTGACAAGGTTAATTGTTCCTAATGGTTTTTCATCGAGTTTTAATTACACACAATCTGAAGGTGGTCTGCCTGGTGGTGGGTGAAGTAACCACAGGGAAAGATTCTGCAAGCCCCTTAAAATCAGGAACAGAAAACTTCAAGAAGCCAAATTTACATGGCAAAGCCACGCATCAGATGTTTGAAAGGAGAGGTGGTGGGTCCAGGAAGAGGGAACCTGCCTGGGGCCACCCGGAGGCCTGTGGCTGCAGGACAGGGCTGGGTCCTGGGGAGACAGACTTGGAAATCCCTCAGGACACTCCCAAGGCATATCATCCTGCATCTTCCAGCTTGAGGGCACATTCCCAGGGGCCAAGGTACCACACAGTCTCACAGTTTTTCAGTGAGTTGTAGATTCAGCAAACAAAACCTTTTTTTATTTACTCACTGTTCTCAAAGAGTTTGCAAGTGTTTATTAAATTGGAATCTCAAAAACTTGAACAGGTGAGCAGTTCCAGGGAACTGGAAATTAAATTGTTGAAATTGACAGGTAACGAAGCTCCTGCCTGAGTATTCTTCTCATTGGAGATACGGAGCGTGTCAAGGGGAGATGACGAGCTAGCTGAGACTCAAAGCTCTGTGCTGGGCTAGTGAGGGTTTTCTGTCTCTGAATAGATGTGGTGTATTTCATGTCCTCCTTCATCCTTCTGCCTCTGAGAGGACGTGAGGTGGCAGCTACGTCTTCATCGTGCTTCCACAGTCCTGCTTGTGGACCTGCTGGTTCGTAAATCAGAGAAATTGAGTGTGAGTCCATCCCCTTCCCTGGGCAGCCTCCATTTCACATGATTATTCAAGTTACCATCAGGTTCCTGGTTCCCACACGGCACTGGACCACCACTTGGGAGCACCCATCTCTCCGTCCCACAGGTGAGGTCTCCAAGGTCCCCAGCACATAGCTCACGTGCTGCCCACATTGGACTCAAGACCTCAGACCCCAAAGCCTCTGCACTGCGTCCCTGCCTTCACGGAGGACGGAACCTCAACAACGAAAGCACGAACGTGGGAAATGCTCACTTATACCATCTCACTCAAACACTTCGGGGCCGCTTTCCTGTTTCGATGTGAAGAACATCATCTTTCGAAAGAAGAAAAAGAAGATAAAACTTATTTTATCCTTTGTTTCTCAGTGAGTGGCACCTCCACTGACGATGATAAAATCCTTAAGTGATCAAGTTTTCTCATTTAGTCAAAAAACCATATCTAAACAAGGGGCAATACGTAGGTTATGGTATTTGGTTGAAGTAATCAGAGGAAATACCGCAAAGGCTGTATTTTTCCGTCCATGGAATGGGGAGATTCTAAGCGGCTTTCTTGTGCCTGTAGATATGGTGTTTCGTTGCTGGTGGTGGTTGTATGTTGCTTTCTTTCTGTTAACCCAGGCGATTCAACCCCGGCAAAGGCACCTGCAGCAGCCGCCTTGGGCCCAAGACCCTGCTCATCACCTTCACATGATTTTACTATAAGAAAAGGCGAGATTCATCTGCTCTTTTTTCCCTTGATGGACAAAAAAAAAAAGGTAAGGTTTTATCTTCAACTTAGTTACAGCAGGGAACAGCATTACCTCACCTGTTTCTTTTCCCCTGGTAAAAACTACAAGAAAACAAATCTTTTTTTTCTTTAACCCTTGGGGCAAATCTGTGTCCAGGTTAGTAATAGCTGTCTGGGGGAGATCCCCTTCCTACATTCGAAAAGGGAAACGTGATTCACTATTTCTCTTATGCGACAAATCGATGTTAAGAATAACATACCAGGGAACATATTTTATTTACATTAGTTTAAGAACTCTGTCCCAGATCAGCTCAAATGCCTGCAACGATCCATTTCCATGAGGCAGCGGCAGGCAGTTTTACTCCAAGGACAGGGGTCTGACTTCACAGCCCTCATACACCTGCCTCCCGTGAGTGCCTGTTTATAATCAAGAGCCCAAGGCCAGAGAAGGGGTCACTGACCCTCATCTAGCTAAGAAGTGGGGTCCAGACTAAAGCGGATACCTGCCCTCATTCCCTGAGAACGGCTGTTTTCTGTAGGTTCCACCTCCTTGATTTATTTTATTGTTTTGTGGTCTGTACACGATTCATATCTTTTAAGCCAAGTTAAGAGGGAATTTCCGCTGCAAATAAACACAAGCTGAATTGAGGGTGATGGAGAATCGGGCTAAGGGGACCAGGGACCCCGCCCGCCCCTCCCAGCCCAGCAAGGACCAGCCAGCGGCTGCTTGCGTTTCTGGAAACCTGTCCAGAGCATGCGTGTCGTGTGTCTGTAGCTGAAACGTGAGGCAGAATAGCAAAGAACAGCAAAGAGGTCTGTCTCCTGAGGCTCCAGAGTAAGTGGTAAACTCACAAGTTAAAGACGCCTTGTGAGTCTGAGTTGAGGGCAGATGGTACATCGATTGAGCAGCAGAGACACAACGATGCTCAATGCTGATAGCAGAACAACTAATTAATCCCAGAGGATGATGCTCTCCAGCTCCCCCAGGGAGTACAATTTAGCTCCAAGCTGCCGTTTTCCATTACTCCGCAGTATCACTGAGAAACATTAAGGTACATTTTCTATTTGTTACACCAGACGTTATACAAGCCATTTTCTCAATGTTGCGATACGTGTTAAGATTGAGTCTTGTTCATGTAACCACACTGATCTCGTAGAAGCTTTGGACCAGCAGACCTGGTTGATCTGTCAGACTGTTTATCATTTGATTTTTATTTCTTGTCCTCACAAACTATAATGACTTCATCAAACTTAAAATATATTTATTCCTTCAAAGAAGAGTCCCAATTTAACCATAATTACCAAAAAATTGTGTAAAAAACTAAACAACAAAATTGAGGTAAATGGAAAAGAGGGCAGAAGAAAAATAAATGCTATCAAGAGAAGAGTTCCTATTCAGCGTGTCTGTCTTAAAGATCATGTGAACGTGATCTGGGTGGAAAGGTCAACACTGAGGTTCTAGCACTAATTCTTCTTCTTTTTCCAGGTACAACTGACGAAAAGTATACATGTGAAAGATGTACAACGTGGTGATTTGATACTACATATGCAGAATGAAATAATCACCACAGTCAAGCTAATTAACACACCCATCCCCCATGCAGTTACCTCTTTTTTCCTTTCTTTCTTTGTAATTCTTGAGGTTTAAATGGTTGTTTATGTATAAAGAAATCAATGTCTGTGTTACCACACTGATAGGCCTCAAGGGAACCCTTAGCTGCAATTTTGGAAAAAAAACCCATTTTCTTGACTAGATTCAATTGAGACCACATCATTGTTAAAATGATGCTGATTGGTTGAACACAGAAATAGAAGTCAATTCTCAAAAAATAATTTGTAACAGTGTATAGAAGGAAGTGGGAGTGAAACCTCAGGAAAATAGATCAGAAAACGTAATAAGCCACAGATCCGGAAAGAACGGTGTCCGCCACACCACCAGCTGGGAGCCAATAGGGAGGCTTCTGTGACCCTGAGTGAAGTAATGGGCACAGATAGAATCGACATGAATTCTAAGATTCTGGAAGGGCTGGGGTGGCCCTCTAACTGGGGATCTTTTCAGGTGGGAATTCCAGCAACATTATGCAGATGCCCCTGCGAGGAAGTATGACCCAGCCAAAGCCGTTCAGGTGAGGGGCCAAAAGAGTGGGCTTGCGGGAGGGGTCCCTGTGGGGCTTACATCTTCCAGACTGAGAAAAGCACAGAGGCTCTGACAGGTTCCCAGCAGCTATGGGCCCAGATCGAATTGAATAAGATGAAACAGAATGTTCAGGAAAGGGAACACAAACAGTATTAGAGGGATGAGATCAAGAATCCATTAACATGGGAAATAAGGTACACGACCAGCGCTGTACCATCAGATTCAACACACCTCATAGAAAATATGAGCAAACACTGGTTCCAGGAAGAGGTGATGGTATAAAGTGGCTTCCACCGCTTAGAAGAATCGAAAAACGGCTCCACGGACAAGGCATGATGTGAGGGCTCCTCTGATAAATGGGAGAAGGGAGAAATAGAGGAGAGGGGCATTTGGGAGACAGAGCGGCTGGAGGGAGCTCCAGCAGAGAAGAGGGTTAGGACCGACGAAGGGCAGACGCTCTTCTCCAGAACAGAGGTGGAGTGTCAGGGCAGCCCTGGCAGACGGGCAGGGCTCCTTTAGACCACGTGTGTGCAGAACGACACAGTGTGTTATATCAAATGAAAGGCAGGCTGAGGATCTGCAGGAAACAGGGAGTCATGTAAAGAGGTTTGAACAGATGCTTTCTTTTTTTTGTTTGGTATGATTCCATTTTTTTAAATTGAAGTCTAGTTCACGTACACCAGTATATAAATTACAGGTGTAGAGCATAGTGATTCACAGTTTTTAAAGATTATACTCCATGTATAGTTATAAAATATTTGCTATACTCCCTGTGCTGTACAGTATAACTGTGTAGCTTATTTTATACATAGTAGTTTGGACCTCTTACTTCCCTTCCCCTGTCGTGCCCCTCCCCCTTCCCTCCCCCCCCCCCCCACTGGTAACCACTAGTTTGTTCTCTACATCTGTGAATCTGTTTCCTTTTTGTTATAGTCACTAGTTTGTTGCATTTTTTTTTTAGATTCCACATATAAGTGAGATCAGACAGTATTTGTCTTTCTCTATCTGGCTTATTTAACGTGGCATAATGCCCTCCAGGCCCATCAACGTTGCTGCAAATGGCAACATTTCCTTCTTGTTTATGGCCAAGTAGAACAGAAACTTTCTTTATCGATGCTTTGCTTCCAGTAATTAATTGTGGAACAGGCGGTTTTGGGAGGAGTCAGGAGGATGAGGGCCCAGGGAGGAAGCCAGGGAGAGTCTTGGTCAGAGGGATGAAAGGCTTGAACTGTAAGGGCACAAAAAGACGGGAAAAGGGAGTGTCAATTATAAATGATGAGATGTTCACATTGCTCCTGCTCTCTCACCTGCCCCTCAGCCAAGGCCACTCCATTCTGGAATCCGTCACAGCCTCAAGGAAGAGAAGAGCCTCTCAAGGATGCTCTACATCAACGTTCTAGTAAATACCAAGATGTAGGTTGACGATCAAGTGAAATCATTTAGTTAAAGAACATGACGTTTGGTAAGTTAAGAGATCATCTCTCTGGGGCTTCCCCAGTGGCACAGTAGTTAAGAATCCGCCTGCCAATGCAGGGGACACGGGTTCGAGCCCTGGTCTGGGAAGATCCCACGTGCCGCGAAGCAACAAAGCCCGTGCGCCACAACTACTGAGCCTGCGCTCTACAGCCTGCGAGCCACAGCTACTGAGCCCGCATGCCACAACTACTGAAGCCCACATGCCTAGAGCCCGTGCTCCACAACAAGAGAAGCCACCGCAATGAGAAGCCTGCGCACCGCAACGAAGAGTAGTCCCTGCTCGCCGCAACTAGAGAAAGCCCATGCACAGCAACAAAGATCCAACGCTGCCAAAATTTAAATAAATAAATAAAAATTTTTAAAAAAGAAATCATCTCTCTGCAGAAACTGCCACTCATCTTTAAGTAGTGTCACAGACAGAAAGCTCGCAGCAAACAGCACTACAAGAAATCACGTCTGTGGCCTAGAACATAATCTAAAATGGACTGGACGGCCACAAACGCTGCGACCCACATGAAGGAATCTGCATGTGTGAGAGCCCATGTCCCCTGCGTTACCCTTTAAGGCTGGGACTTAATTAAAACACATCTTCACCTGCCATCTTTATACTCACACTCCCTAAGAGTGCCCTTCCGAGAAACATGGCAGACAAGGGTAATGCAGAAAAACTCCTCCTACAAATACCCAGAAGTGCTGTTACTACAATTTTTTTTTAATATGTAAAGGACTGTGAAGCCCCTGGTGGCAGGAGTAGAGGGCCTGGAAACGTGGCCTAGGCCGGGGTCCCCCGGCCTCGGACAGCAGCTAAGACGCACTGCCAGCTGAACACGGGAACTTCAGGCCTAAGAAGTGAATTCTTGCTGGAAAAATGCAACGTTCGCCGCCTCCATTGCTTCCTGCAAAGCTGTAATGAGCAGCGATCACATGAACTGACCGCTGCGCGGTGGGGGGCGCGGGGCTGGGTGGTCCCAGCGCTCCCGGGGTGAGGGGCGAATGAGCGGGTGACGAGCGAGCACATGGCTGGAGCCCGACAGATCATTTTCTCAAAAGACCGTAAGGCAGGTAGCAGTGGCGTAGGGGTGGGAAATACTTAAGCATCCCTTTACTTAGGTAGCCTAGTTGATAAACAGGAGCACTGGCTTTTTCTTTTTCTTCTTTTAATCTTTAGAAGGGAAAACAAGGAGACATATTGCCCAGGCGTTTTCTTCCATTGGTCAAAAGAACTGGGGCATCTAAAAAAGTCACTCTAGCCACCAGATGACAGCCTTGAGTGGGGTCTTGAAGGGGTGGGGGCCCCAAGGCCCCCGGCCACCAGGTATAGCAAGCACCACGCCCACCCAACGGCTGGAGAACGCGCCGCCCACTTGTAGGTAAGGCCCTGCCCACTGGCTGGAGCAGGCACCGCCCAGTTGTAGGAAAGGCCCCACCCACCTTCTGGGAGGCCCCACCCACCTTCTGGAGAGGCCCCACCCACCGGCTGGAGCAGGTGCCGCCCACTTGTAGGAAAAGCTCCGCCCACCTTCTGGAGAGGCCGCACCCACCGGCTGGAGCAGGCTCCCCCACAGCAGCCCTTCCTTTCCCAGCATGGGCCGCCCTGGGCCTCCCGCCTCCGTTCACCCAGAGCGCTGAGCTGTCTGGGGCCTGAATGCTCAGAAGGTTTGTCCCTGGATTCCAGGTCCCTTCTAGCCCCTTTGCTGTCCCCAGGGTCCTGACTCCCTGCCTGGTTAATGAACGCCCTGCTGAACTTAAGGCGTCCTCCATCCCTTCAGAGCCGGCTTCCTGCGGGTGGCATGTGGTCTCAAAGGCGACCTGCTTCTCTGTTTCCCACCTGGTGGTCTCCGGGGGTCAGCCATCCTTTACCACGTTGTGATCTGGTTCTTTAAACGCTCTCCATGGTTCAACTAGGACATGGGAACAAAGCCAAAAGCATGGACATCCTGGGCGAAGGAGCCGTCCCTGAAACCAGAGAACCTGCTGGAGCCCAGCTCCCTGCTGGAGCACGTGTGTTTGCCCAGCCCACCTGCGCCTGCACTGCATCCGCCCTCCGCCCGCCCACTGGCTGGCAGCTGAGGTCTTGAACTGACTCCTCGTCAAAACGACAGACAGAGAAGCTGCTGTCCTAAAATACAGATCTGAGAAGTACTTTAGGAAACTTCTGAACTGCCTGAAAAATCCCAAGAACCTGTTGAAAAGGAGTCTTCTGGAAAGTCCCGCATACGAGACGAAAGCTGAGCGTCATGATGGCGGGGCCCGAAGTGTGCTGGGGAGCTGGTGATGCAGTGACACCCCTGTGGTACGTGGATGGAGCTCAGCTGGAGAACTGCTGGTCCCACGTTTACAGATTAGGAAACTGAGGCACAGAAAGATAAAGAAGATTTGCCCAAGGTTGCTGTGCAGCTGGGTTCCGACAGAGCCAGGACTAAATCCTGAGCTCTCCCTGCGACGCTGTGTTCACCGCTTTTCTACGGCAATGTATTAAGAGCAACGAAAGAAACGACGTTTGCATTACCGGAGAAGCGGAGGAACATCTTTAATAAAATAAAAGCAGATACATTAGTGTGGCTGGGGAGTGAGAGCTGGAGTAGGGAGCGGAGTGTTGAACAGGAAGCAGAGGAGCAGACGTGGTGTGGCCTTGGCGTCATAAAGCGGCATTGAGTGGGGATTGTTTATCTTCATTTTCGTTTTTAATATACCCCTTTAACGTACCTCTTTTATATGCCCCCTTTGTTTAAAAAATACCATCATAATTCTATGGGAAAATGCGGTTTAAATGGATTTTCAACTACCTTAAGCCAGAAAAAAAAAAAAAGAGAGATTGTTATGTGTAATCTTTTGTTCCATTTCTTATTTAACTATACGTCCAAGGGGCAATAAAAATTAAAAGGGATCCCCCAAACTAACCATGTTTGTTCCCTATGAGACAAAAGGTGATAGGGATTGCTAATGCCCCCTGGCAGCTTCCTCTCCCAAACATGCACTGTGAAAAAGTCCTTTGAGAAATCGAGAAGCAGGGCAACCACTGAGAAAGTACTCAAGGACAAACAAGGGCACCTGGGAGATCACAGCTCCCCGAAGATCCAGGAACTCCTCTGGTTCAGATCCCACCCCCTCACCCGATAGCTCCGCGGCATCATTTGCTTCCCATCATCTTGGGAAAAATTCCAATGCTGTAATTTACTGCTTTGAAAAATGAGGGCGCCTGCTGCGTTTGACGTGCCTCTTTGAAACACGGAATATTTAAAATTCATACCCCAAACTTAATGTATAGATAGATCACATCTTTTTATGACTTCACTGATGTAATGAGAGCCTTGTAATATCTCGCAAGGTATGTTTTATTCCTTCTAATGTGTATCACGTGAAGATTAAGAGGCTGTATTACTGCCTTCACAATGACCTGCTATTTCCTGGACACAGTAATTGGCCGGACCTGTCCTTGTCACTGGGATAAGCATAATGTCTTTAATAATTTTCCATTCACTAAGCGATGTGTTTGCATCAAAAAGATGGATCTGGTTTGCCCGTGCAGGCAGGCGTTCGGTACCTGTTCTCCGAGTGCCATCTAGAGGTTTCAGGGCCCCGAGCACAGGAACGGGCTGGGAGAGCTTTCTCCACGTTCATTAATTTAGCACTGAGAGCTTGTTCCCGAGGCTGAGAACTAGTATCTCTAAGGGCTGGGTTGTCTCATCACTTCACTCCAAGCTGGAACTGTGGGAACGCAGCCGACAGAGTGCCGGCAGAAAGGGGCTGAACCTGGGTCTGGGGCAGATTCGCACCGAGGACCAAGAAACCTTTTGAAGCCGCCAGTACTCATCTGAGCTTAAAACCCAGCGCCGCGGAGAAGCGGGCCTTGGAAAGGCTGTTATATTGAGTTCTTTTTCCAGCAAACAAGATGCACATCAAAGGTGATGCGAGGAAAGCGAAGGCTTTTATGAAAACCCTGCCGGTAGTGCATCCTTTCAGCCCACCTGCCTTCTGAGTGACCGGCCACCATCCTGTCCCCCTGCCCGCGGGCGGCCGTGCTGCGTCTCTGAGCTGCGGCCCGAGGGGTCACAGGTCACGGGAGCTCCCGTGCCATCAGCTGCCACTGCCCGGAGGGACCACGGTCGCCAGGCTGGTGTGTGAGGCTGATCCCGCCGTGTGCTTGCGTGTGACGTGGCACCATGTGGAGAGAAGTGTGAGGCCAGGCGTGGCGCACTGCTTCACACCAGAGCCACGGTGTGGCCTGCGAACGTCCGTGATGGAGAGGTAAGCGTGACCCTATGTCGCTATGGAACTATTCCCACTAATTACCCACAATCCCCTCTTCTACTGCTGAGGCAGCAAAACCACAATTTTGAAGGAAAGGAGGACAAGTCCAGCATCCCCAACCATCCCCAAGGCCTTAGTTTCAAATGAATGCTTAGAGAGCGTGGGGACAGAGAGGCAAACACCCTCCTGCGGCTCCGCAGCTCCACGCAAGCAGCCGTGAGGGCGGGGACGGGCCCCGACTCGTGGGAAACTTCCCTGAAGAGAAATGGTGAAGAGCGGCCTCAAATTTGACATAAAATCACAGAAAAGATGGTTGAGAAAAAGCAACAAAGTGTGGATGAGGAAAAAGAGGAAAAAAAGCCAAGAGGAAAGTAATCTGGGTTAAATACTAAATGTTACTATTAAATAGTCATACAGTGATGGTCGTAATGAGAGCAAGCACGTTAGCAGCACTTGCTGTGCACCGGGCACCGGCCCCAGCGCCTTCTCTGTGCTCGTCACGTGACCACCAAGCTTCATCCAGAGCCTGGGGGTCAGGTCCACCACTGTCCCCGCTTTACAGCGGACGGAGGAGGACCTGAGTCGGTGACTGTGCCCGGCGCCCAGAGCGAAGGTGGCAGAGGCAGTGTCCTCAGAGCTCAGGCGTCTGGGCCCTCTGGCCCCTCGGTGCAGAGGCGCTGGGAGCTTAAACAGGGACATGGTGGGGGGATGGGGAAGGGAGGGTCCAAGAGTTGTGGTGGGGGGTGGGGGGGTGGGGGGGTGGGGGGGTGGGGAAGAGGGATCCTTATCTCTAAAGAATAAACTAACCGGCGGCAAATCTGACCTGAACTCCCCGGGCTGTGGTTGCCACTGGGAGCCGCCTGGAGTGACGCTCTGGCGCCCACAGAGACTGGGAGACGGGGCCCTGTCCTCCTGATGGTCGCATCGCAGAGGGGCTCCAGGGCCCCGGGCTGTGAAACCGGCAGAGGGGAAGGCTTCCCTGCATCTCTGAGGGAGTCACAGGTTCGAGTCGAGTCGGGGTGGGGGGGGGGGGGAAGCCTGCCTAAGGTCACCAAACGGAGGGCAGCCGTAGGGCCGTCTGGGTCAGAGTCTGGAAATTTCCAGACGGTTTAAAGAGAAGACGCTTTGGAACTGGTGGGCCATCGGCTGGCCACGGTGGACGGGATCAGTCCAGCGGTGAGACCACAAAGTGGTTTCATGAAATTAATGTTACTTCTGCCATCTTCCTACTGGTTTCTCATAACTGTCCAACAATCACATAATAACCAGTAAGTCAATTAAAAAATAACTAAAACACAGAACACAAAGTGGGACCTTCCTCTCTTGACACCGCCTGACCATCTGCTGAGGACCTCCTTTCCCAACATCCAGCTTGGAAAGGTGAGCTGAGGTCAGGCCCCGCCAGGCCTAGACTCCCCCATTCCTGGAGAAAATAAGGAGAACCGCGCCGGTCTGACCTCCATAGACAGTCCCCCCTACCGCTCCCCCCTGAGAATGCGAAGGCACCCCAACTTCCCAGTGTCCTTGATCACATTCCTAATGCAGCTCTCACCCTTGCTGGAAGCCCACCTTAACAGAACCCCAACTTCTCTCAAGCACTAGCCCAGAACCCCAAACGTGAGAAACAACTTTCTGTGAAGTAGAAACAAAGCCTTCGCTCTCCAGTTACCGACTTCCCCGCCCACCCCGTCGATAGACACACAAACGGACCTTCATTTAGTTAAAAAATTGTTTGAATCCATTTTTTAAAAAACACTTTCATAAATATCCAACCACTAATGAGATACTCTCAGATACGTCACAAATAATGCGTCTGTTCATTTGTTTCATGCCATCGTTAATGCAAGTGTACTTTTTATGAAATTTCTCAATCTATTTATGGTTTTTAATTTTCTAAGTCATTAACGTTCACATGTGGATTCTCACTGCACTTCTGGGTAAAAACGTTTCATGGAAAAAAAACCCCACACGTTTTACTGAAAGCAGCACACTTGTCACGGGCTGAATGAGGCAGACGTATGAAATACAAGCCCTAGTAATGGCATCATTCACTCTCCACCATAGAGGTAACTATCCAGCACGGTCCTCCTTTTCTGAAAACGGAAATGCAGGTGGGATCAGCATCAGGAATGGGCTTCCTTTTCATGTTTATTGACTAAAGAAAGTGGCAGATTCTTTTAGGAAGGGCGCTGGTGTCCAGGATTCACCTGACAGAAGGTGAGGGGGACTGAATCCTACGCAATCAGGACCCGCCCTGGTCCTGGGCGCTCTGACTGCAGGAAGCTCTGCTTTGGCCCAAAAGCCCTTCCGAAGCTTGAAAAGCGAGCCACGCGGCTTCATTCTGGCCAGGCCTGAGGGCAGAGAGGTGCACGTGAATGAGGTAACTTCAAAATTATTGCTTAAAAATAGGATATGGGCAATCTCGATGCCCAGTTTGAGAAGACGCAAAAATCTCTGTATTTCCCACGTGAGTTGAACAAGATAACACAGACATTTCCCCTGGGTGTATTGAAATATGACTGACGTATAACATTGCATGAGTTTCAGATGTAGGATGATTTGGACACGTGTGTCTACTGTAAAACGGTGACCCCGCCACGGCCTCAAATCACATAGTTGCTATCTCTTTTTCGTGGTGAGGACATTTGAGATTTGATCTCTTAGCGACTTTCCAGTATGCAATGGAGTATGATTGACTATAGTCGCCGTGCCGTGCGTTAGACCACAGAACTTCCTCATCTTGTAACTGCAGGCTTGTGCCCTTTGACCAACATCTCCCCATTCACCCCCCCAGCCCCTGGTAACCACCATCCTACTCTCTGTTGCTGAGTTCAGCTTCTTTAAATTTCACGTGGGAGATCATTCAGTGTGTGTCTTTATCTGCCTGGCTCTTTCATTGAGCACAACGCCCTGGACATCCATCCATGTCGTTGCAAATGGCAACATTTCATTCTCTTTTATGGCTGAGCAGTATTCCACTGTGTGTGTGTGTGTGTGTGTGTGTGTGTGTGTGTGTGTGTGTTCACAAATACGCATCACATCTTCCTTCTCCACTCACCCTTGATGGGCACCCAGGTTGTTGCCATGTCTTGTCTGTTGTGAATAACGCTGCAGGGAGCATGGAGGTGCAGGTAGGTATCTCTTCAAGACAGTGATTTCACTCCCTTTGAACATACACCCAGAAGCAGTGACATATTCTTTGGGTGATAAGCAGCTAGTAGGAATGTTTAAGCTACAGAACAATGTTTCGGTCTGTGGTCCCCTTAGTAGGTCCTGTCTCAGTTCTGGAAGCTGACGTCTGGTGACATCATCAGTTTGGTGAAGCGTCATTTTTACAAATGCCGAGTCACACTTCAATCCTTTACGTTCCCACCTGCTCAACCTGTTCTCCTCCCAGATGAAGCCTTCTTCCATGGTTGATTCATATGCATTTATACCTAACAATTCTCACGAGATGGCCAGAGAACTAGACATTTTTAACTGATGGTTGATTCCTTTAGAAGCCCCCATTCCACCCTCACCTACCACATTTCATAATCATATGAATCTGAAATTCACTCTTTCTAGAACTGAGCTATCAGAATGCATATCACACTCATTCGTAAAAGGCATCATTTCCCTCCATTTTTGTAGATACAAGAAAACAAGACTTAAAATAATCCGTGTGTGTGTGGGGGCGGGTGGGACGAACTGGGAGATTGGGATTGACATGTATACACCAATATGTATAAAATAGGTAACTAATAAGAACCTACTGTATAAAAAAATGTATACCATTTATGATAGGATCGCAAAAAAAAGAAAAGGTACATGGGAGGGTATTTTCATCTGTCTTTGTGTCTGATTATATTTTTATTAAACCTTTATTCTACCTTAAAAAAAAAGAGTACCTTATGCTATGATAATTAAATATTATGTTTTCCAAAAAAAAAGAATCCAAGTGACTTGCCCGTAATAAAAAGCCGGCCGTTCGCTGAGCTGGAACTCGGTGCTGGACCTGGGCTCCAAGCACTGCGTTTCTGCAAGGGGTCGTCCTTACCAAGGCCTGAGGTCGTGAAACAGAGGCAGATGTGTCTCATCACGAGCTTTCATACTGAGGCAGGAGTGAACATGAAGCCACATGTGAACTTGACGTCTGCGGTATTAGGGGACAAAGGTCACCGCAAACTTCAAATGACCAGGAGGAAAGTCCTCACAAGATTCCAGCCTGCGGATGCTGAGAGGTCGGAGGTACGGGTGACACCCAGACAAAACCCCCAGAAAGGGGACTCCCCACACCAGGTGCCCAACACAGAACATGGTATTACCCGAGCTGAATCTGGACAATTTGGGAATAAGAGAAAATAAGGACAGTAAAATATTACAAGCCACTGAATAAAGCAGGAACCCGTAGGTCCAATCTGAGGATGATAGATAAATACAGACATTCACACAGACAGAAACACAACACATAAACCCACGCCTGACGGGGAGGGGACCCTTGCTCAGAGCCGGATGCTGAGTGAGAAGCCTGGAGGGTGCAGCTGTCGGAAGCATCACCCTCCTCAACCATCGGAACGAAGATGGATTCAGATGAGACTTATCAGTGGGCGCTAAAATCCGGGTGGGGAAGCGCAGAGGAGCGGGGTGTTTACATGGTCCTAAAGTGCCCCCGCAGATGGTGGCCTGTGAGCCGCACAGGGACACAGAGTGGCTGCCCCGGGTCGCACGATGGAATTCAACTTCCAGTGAAGGACGGTGGGATATTGTGCTTCCGGACGTGCCCCCCGGGGAGGCCACCGCACCCTGTGGTAGTGGGCAGACTGATTGTGTGTGTCACCTGGGCAGGGCGGAGGGATACCCGGAGAGCTGGGAAAACAGTGTTTCTGGGCGTTTCTGTGAGGTCGTGTGTCTGGACGAGATCAGCATCTGAACCTGCAGACTGAGTGAAGGCCATCCTCCCCAGTGTGGGTGGCCTCATCCAATCCACTGAGAGCCCGGACAGAACAAAGAAGCCGGGAAAGGGAATTCGACGGTCTGCGTCCGCCCTCGACTTCGGAGCGCCTTTTTCTCAGGTTTTGGACTCAGACCAGGAACCCCATCCGCCCCAGATTCTCAGGGCTTGGGACCCAGAGGGAATTTTACCACGGCTAAACAAAAATGACTAAACTAAAAATTAAGCAAGTTCTTTCTAACTAAATAAAGGCCAAATATAGAGAAATCTGCCTGGGTCTACCCTTGCCAACGATGTTCTCGGAAACACTGGTGGACTTTGCAGTAATAAGAAACTCGGCTAAAGATCACCTGTACGACAGAAGAGGTCAAAATGATTTTAAAAATTCGTATCGAGACTCACAGAAGCCTGCTCAGCTGGCTGGCGTCATGAGGGACGTACTTACAATTCAGGATTTCTTTGATTACCTTAGGAAAATATAATCCAATGTCATAGAGTTTGGATTGGCCTTCATGACACAGAGAGAGAACATTCTGGACTCTCAAAGCTTTCTCTGTTACGGAACAATATGTTTAATACAAAACTAAAATACGGAGATAGGATTTTTATGCCAGAGGAATTTCAGCCTCTTTCCAAAAAAGGGAAAAAGTTCAACGAAAGCATATGTTCACCCCACACATTTTTAAATCTTCACCAAGAGATCTTCTGTAAACACCCAAGTTTCGCTTTTCCCCCCATGACCACTACTGTGATTGTTTCCAATGAGTTTCCTTCCCTTCGAAATGCCTTAATTAGCACACTCAAAAAGCATGCAGCCGTCTATGTATTTTGTTTTCCTGACAATGATTTTACATCCCGTGGACATTTCTAAGCCCGCATGAGACGTCACCTTCCCAGTCCAGTAGCCTCGGGCCCAAGTCCTGACGGGGAAGCTGCTGGGGGCAGCAGGCTGTGCTGGGAGTCTGGTCCCCGCCCCAGGGTCCCGGCTCGGGGTGCATCACCTGCTTGTTCCAGCTGTGAAGCTGCACTGTGACCCCTAATTAAACAAGCCAGAGGGGAGCAGGCAGATGTGCTGGGGACGCGATGGTACAGGAGAGACACCGCAAGTTGCCTTTTAAAGTTTTATTCACCTGAAGCAAGAGAGAGCTGAGAGTACGGAGGCACACACGCTATCCCACCAGCATTTCAGAGCCCCTAGGCCTGAGGGCACTAGAGGGCACGACCCCAGCGCAACGTCAGCTCACCTCCAACCCACCCCGTCCAGCGCCTGCAGACACAGCGGTGCAGCCTCCCGGAAAACATCCGCCTTTCAGCTTAGAAGGACAGAAACCCCTAATCACCAAACCTGAAGACTAAAACCATAACGCACGATTGACTATCAAGCCACGCTGGACGCCGCGGGCCCTTGTCACCTGCTAGGAACAAGCACCCGCGCCGTCTGGCTCCTGGGCCACCCCTCACTGGGTGGGCAAGGACGCAGACGCGGGGAGGAGCTTGGGCTTGGCCTGCTGGGGTAGCACCACGTCGGGGATCTTCTCCCCGTGCTTGTATACGCTGACCGTCACGTCGATCTTCTCGCCCCCGTACTTGTTCTTGACATGGATGCTGTACTTGCCCGAGTCCTCGGAGGTCACGCCCTTTATGGTCATGCTGACATACTTGGCCTGCTCCACCTTGACCAAGAAGTGGTCGCTCAGCTCGATGTCCCTGTCGTTCTTGAACCACATCACTTCTGGGTCCGGGTTCCCGAACACCGTGCAGGTCAGGTTCAAAGTCTTGGGGGGAGGGTGGGCAGAGAGGGGAGAGTTAGAGAAAGAAAAGCCTGGCGGCCTCCGAGCAGCCTAGGCCCTCCACCCACTCGGCTATTGATCTGCCCTTCAGGACATTTAGTCAACATGCTCTTTACATATGTAGGCACCACACTAGACACCAGGGATCCAAAAAGAGCAGGAAGTTCACAGCTTCCTGGGGCAGCTGGAGAGAAAACTCAAAGGTAATCTTTTCTATTTGTTCCCAGATCTAATCCATGCGTAAGTTGATTAAAGAATTTCAAGGCAATCAAGCTCTGGGTTTTTCAGTAGATATTTTTAGCCTGGTTCTAAATTTCCTTTATATTCAGACTCATGGGTTCCCTTTACCAGTTCTTCTGGCAAATCCAGAGACTGCGTTGTCTTATGATAAACTGCATTGTGGACACTTAGCAAAGCATGCTTTCAGTCCAGGATAAAGTAAAACTACTGCTAATCCTCAATCCATGACCTGCAGGTACAGCTCGCCAGGTTTCCCTCAGCGGCTAAAGAAAAGGGCTCTACGTTTTCGTGTTTTGGCCTAATAAAAATTCTCTCAAGTAGCTATGTCCCCGTGACACTGAGATGGAATCACTCAAGCGCCCAGAGAAGTACCAATTAGATATCAGTAATTCCAGTGACAGGTGACCGATGATAACTCCAATAAATGGTTTCCCTTATACACCCCAAAATGACCTTGACAGCTGGAGCGGAGGTTGCTCTTTTTATTTCACACGAGGCGGGTGGGTCGCGTGGGCGAGGGTGTGGGTGGGGCCCGCCTGCCCCTTCATTCACGCCCTCGACCAGCCCCTGGGACCTGTGGCATCAGAGCCAGGTGGACACCGGGGCTGGAAACACCGGGTGTCACAAACACACCATGTAATGTGTCTCCCCGTGATGGGAAAGGTGCCCTGTGTGCATGCGGAGGGTTAGACTAGTCCCTCCTTTGAGGACACAAGTTTCCCAGCAGGACCCAGGACGCCCCCCTCCACACCGGCTGCTGGCACTGGGCCTGCCGTGGGGACCCCCGCTTCGTTGCCTGCCCTCACCTTTCCCTCCATTATGGTCACCACGTCGGGTAAGCCGCCGAGCACCTTGCCGCGATCTGCAAGAGCAAAGCGCCTCTGCTGAGAAAACCGTCCACGGGGACGATCCCGGGGGTCGGGCCCCGGGCTGAGCACCGAGGGGCGCAGCAGGAGCTGGGAGGGGAGCACTGGCCCGGGAGAGGACACAGGGCAAGGCACACCGTAGCGGGGACCCGCGCTAAGGTGCAGGGTGGGAGCAGGGGGTAAGTGACTCCGAGCACGGGGGTCGTGAAACGGTCGAGAGGAAACGCGGCCGTGAGCCGGGCGTGAGGAGGAAAGTCTCAGCAGGGGCTCAACACAGGGCAGACCCCGTCCTTCTGTAATTTAGTTTGGGAACTGGGGGCCTGGCCTCTGGAGAGGGGATTTTGCAGGGGGATGTATTGCAGGTATATTTTCATTTTCTGTCTACTGTGATGCTCTGACATCTTAAGTCCCGCCTGGCTGGGCAGAGACAACCCCCCACCAGCCAAGGGCCCAGCCAGGAGCCCGCCTGTGACCTATGCCGACAGCGCGGCCAGGCCCGGCCTCCTCCGCCTGCCCCGCCCCCGGGGAGGTGACCCTCCTCTGCCCGAAACACCCGGGCCGGGTGCCCGGCGGCTCGGGGCAGCCCTGTCACCCAAAGCCCGGCAAAATCACTAAAAGCAGCCAATCGTACGTGTTCCCCCCGCCCCGCCTGCCTTTCCTCTGGAAACCCCAGTAAAGGCCGTGCCCTCAGTCTTCCCTCCGTCCTGTCCTCTGTCCCCTGACCCCCTGGCCATCCCCCCACGTGCCCGGCGTGGCCCTGCCTCTAGGACCCAAGAGCCCAACAAACTGTCCTTCCTGGGCCTGTCCTGAGCCTCCTCCGGCGGCCGCTCCTGACTGACCAGCTCGTGAAAGGACACAGAACAGGTGGTGGAAGGTGAAGGCAGAAAGGAGGTGGGGGGGGGAGGGGGCGGGGGAGCTGGAAGGCGGGCTGTGGGGAAGCTGGGGATGAGCAGCTGAGAGCAGCAGGGGCTGTGGACAGTCCTGAGGGTTTCCAAGCAGGCGACAGGGTTTGCTGTCTATTATTCAATGCACAAAATGAATACCCTTAAGTACAGACCCTCTGCCCCACCCAAAATAATATTTTGTGCTTGCTATAATCTAACATGTACTTACTTTTCTCTGCAAAAGCAGCTGCCCTGAAAATTAAAGGGGGGCAGAGAACAGAATAAAAGAGTCATGAGCAAATGCTATCAACCAAAAGCATCACACATTTCAGAGGTTTCTTAGAGATGAAAGCAAAATGAACGAGGAAACGTGTTTGCTTCTCCTAGAAGAACACATTCGGGTCACAGGGTCTGAGGACCCGTATGTATGTACTTTTCCTGCCGTTTCCCACTGCCCTGTCTTCCAGCTGATAAAACTCACAGAAAAGTTTCTTTTTCACCAGATTACGTTGGAGATTTTTAGATATTTTTGAAAATGTTGGTATTTGATTTACCTAAATCGTCCATTCATCCATTCAACAAATATTTACTGAATAATCTAGTACGAGACAAAGACTGTTCTCCATGTCGGATGCTCTAAACATTACACACATGTTTAGAAATCCCCAGTTATTCTTTAAAGTTGCTCTAAACACTGGGATATTGTTCAGCTAAAAAGAAATGAGAATTTTCTGTACCTTCCTCTCAATTTCGCTGTGAACCTAAAACTGCCCTAGAAATATAGTCTTAAAAAAGAACCTAAATATATAACATTAAAAAATTGCTCTGTGTGATGTGTTGCTACAATTATACCTATTTCAGAAATTCAGCATTTAAATTCATTTAAATTAACCCAGGGTTGGGCTTCCCTGGTGGCGCAGTGGTTGAGAGTCAGCCTGCCGATGCAGGGGACACGGGTTCGTGCCCCGGTCTGGGAAGATCCCACATGCCGCGGAGCGGCTGGGCCCGTGAGCCATGGCCGCTGAGCCTGCGCGTCCGCAGCCTGTGCTCCGCAACGGGAGAGGCCACAACAGTGAGAGACCCGCGTACCGCAAAAAAAAAAAAAAAAAAAAAATTAACCCAGGGTTATTATAACTCTAAAATTAATTGATAGATGCATTTACAGTTTAGAAGAATGCCTTCTTCTAAACACGGAATGGCTTAAATTGTTATTTTTAATCCCAGTTCCTAGGAAGATCACATTCCTTGGGTCAGCTAGGCTTCCACAGATGTTCCCACACCCAGCCAGAACGACACCACGTCATCTGGACCCCAGACGGAAACAGAATAGCCAAGCATGCAAATCTTACTTGAGCTGCTGGAATTCGGCAAACGCTTCATCAAAAGCTGCAAGGAAATATTTTGTACATTAGTAACCGTTTGAACGTGCTTGGCTTTTACTCATTCCCTTAGCTGCCCTGCTCGTGACTTTGCTTCATGAAACTGATTAAGGTTTGCTTAACGAAACAGCCAAATGAATGAAGTCATGTTCTCTGAATGAAAGTGGTAAAATCAGATAGCTTCCCTCTCAGCATCCTTGATCACTAAGGTCATCCCTAAGTACAAAATTACTAGGTGCTAAAGAATAATGATCTTACCTTGACCGGACAGGTCAAGTGACCGTTGATGGGTATCTTGGCCGTCAAAAATCTCGAAGGTGTATTTCCCTTTATCCTTCTCGGTGGGCTCGCAGATCTTCAGCCAGGCCATCTCCTCACTCCCACCAACTCTCATGTGCTCGCCCGATGCAATCTTGGCATCCCTTTGAAAAAGTCACAGGGACATACTCAATTTAGAATCGCATATTATATGCACGATACCTGTGGGGCAATATTACACATCTTTCAGGGAGAGCCTCCTCTAACTGGCTGGAGCTGGTGTCATCATAGATTTTTCTGGATATTATACATTTACTAACTACATCAGCAGCTCAGCTCTGAAAACCTTCTGAAATTAAACCTGATACTTAGTTTTTAAAGATACCTTGTGGTTTAACATATGCTTATTGGTAATAGGTAATAGACTCAAATACTCTTGACTGTATGGCATTTTTCTGCTCAAAAAGTTAAAAATAGAGTCACCACGTGATCCAGTGGAGGCACACCCAGAAGAATTGATGGCAGGGGCTCGAACAAATATTCGTACACTCGTGTTCATAACAGCGCGACTCACAGTAGCCAAAAGGTAGAACCAACCCAAGTGGCCATCGACAGATGATGGATAAACCAACTGTGGCCCATCATATAATAGAATATTATTCAGCCTTGAAAAGGGAGGAAATTCTGACACCTGCTACAACATGGATGGGCCTGGAGGACATTATGCTGAGCGAAAGAATCCACTCGCAGAAGGAGAATGACCGCGGCATCGGCTCAGACAGGACGAGGGGCGAACGCTGCGCTAGAGGGGGAGCCCACCAAACGCCAAGCCACACGCAACCCGCTGGGCGCCCTTCTCAGAGCCCTAACCCCACCTGGGCTCTAGCGCAGGAGCCCACGGCCCCCTGAGCCAGCATGCGCACCGCCTGGCGCGTGACCCTGAGCTCAGCTCCAGAAAGGAGCCACCCGCCTTCCATCCTAAGCCCTGACCTGAGTTCTGACCCCGCCTCTGTCACAGCCCCGACGCCTTGCTGGACTGGGCACAAATGCTGTTCCCAGACACCATGTGAAGCCACCCGCCAGCAGAGGGCCGGCAGCAGACACCCCCCCACGCCTGGCTCCCCCTCCCAGCTCAGAGCCCCCAGCCTGGCTCCACCCCTGGAGTGAATTCCAGAACCCTCCCTGATCAGCAGTCCCACCCTCACCCTACACCCGCTAAGGCTGGCTTCTGCTGAATTAGCCAACTTATAAGAAGGCAAACGAGTCCTGGTAGCAAAGCACAGCTGCTGGCTGCACTGGATCTGTTATCACTGTTACCCCCCAGACAGTGACTTTGGCTCGAAGGACTATTTGTTATTGTTATTGTTTGGGGACTTAAATGGGCCAAGTCGGATAAAACCTCTTCCTTGGTTTTATTATGGATCACAAAACATGCCCAAATCCCTTCACTCCCAACTAAATTTAAAACATCTTATGTTAAGGTAAGAAAGAGGAGGATGAAAGAAAGCCTAGGTGTGTCTGCTCGTTTGTGCGAAAGAAACCCAGGAGATGGGTCCCTGCAGGGTGTGGGGAGGGGCTGGAGGAGAGGGTGGGAAGGGGTGGTGGGCACACCTGCACGGCTGCCCCACATCTCCCCTCCCCCAGGGAGCTCCAGGCTTCACTGAGATTTCAGGGGCCTCTGCATGTGAAATTTCCCGTTTGAATTAAAATCCAAAGCGTTTTCTTCTATAAAGAGGCCATGTGGCGTCTTCAGTGGCTGTCATGCTTCTAAGTCTTCAGTGGTCCATACTTAGCAATTGGAGGTCTAGCCCTTTCTCGATGACAGAGTAATTTCACCTTCGAGCAAGAGAACAAAATCCTTTTGCGAAGGGACATGTCTGCTGAGTTCCCCTTCGTATGCTTCTAACTCGTTTGAGATAGGTTTCAGCATTTCTTCTAAGTGGCCCTCGATGTCTTACTCAGCATTTCGTCAAAGAACAATCGGCCTTGCTGACACCCACATTTCCCCAAATCCTCACCATTCTCTATTGATTTCTCGCCACCCACTGGCACAGAATGTTCAGGTCCACAGCTCGAGTCTCCCTTGGGCGTCCCTGACTCTGTTAGGTGGGCCATTTAGCATCCAGCAGCACATTGTATTTCTTTCTTTTTTAAAAAATAAATTTATTTATTTATTTATTTTTGGCCGTGTTGGGTCCTCGTTGCTGCACGCGGGCTTTCTCTAGTTGCGGTGAGCGGGGGCTACTCTTCATTGCGGTGCACAGGCTTCTCCTTGCGGTGGCTTCTCTTGTTGTGGAGCACAGGTTCTAGGCACGTGGGCTTCAGTAGTTGTGGCATGAGGGCTTCAGTAGTTGTGGCATGCGGCCTTCAGTAGTTGTGGCACACGGGCTCAGGAGTTGTGGCTCCCGGGCTCTAGAGCCCAGGCTCAGTAGCTGTGACGCACGGGCTCAGCTGCTCCACGGCATGTGGGATCTTCCCGGACCAGGGCTCGAACCCGTGTCCCCTGCATTGGCAGACGGATTCTTAACCGCTGTGCCACCAGGGAGTTCCCGCAGATTGTTATTTCAACAAATGTGTTATATTATTCTCTATTTTTCCAAGTATTGCCTCACAAGAACTTACTTAATAGTCAAATAGTGAAAAATAACCAAGGTTATATTTTGGTGATAGAATATAACTATAAAATAAAGGTTAACATAGCATTGAATACTAGGTAATAGTCAAGTAGTAAAAAATAACTAAAGCTTATATTTTAGTTATTAAAGAACTGAAGAAATACTTGTGTTGATTCTGCTTGGAGAAGAGAAGGCATGGCGACAACCACGCTCAGGAGTCCGTGGAAATCTGCAACACGACCGTGAGCTCTGTTGGTCTCTAGGGATGGTTTCTTCTGATACAACTTTTTTGATGAGGCAGACGTGTGATCCGAGCCCTTATCTCTCAGTCCGTCTGTCCGCCTGCAACCAGTCCCCTCCTTTCGGCTGGATGGCCCTCAGCACCGTAGTGGCCAGAATCAGACCAACTAGTGTTCGATCCCTGCTCTTTCACTTACTAGTTGTGTGACTTTGAACGAATGATTTATCTTCCGCTTGCAAAACCTCAGTTTTCACATCTATAAAATGTGAGTATTAATACCAAGCTCATGGGGCTTTTGTGAGGGTTAAATGAAATCATGCGCGTGAAGTGTATAACACACGGTAACACAACATACATGTACCCGCGTGCCCAGGCACGTGTTCCCGCGGGATGTGGCATGTATTTAAACTCTGCACGCCCGGCACCCAGCACAGAGCGAGCCGTGCCCTGGGAGGCAAAGCTGGAGAAGCAGCAGCCCCCTGCAGGGGACAGACGCGTTTCCCAGGGAAGATAAGACCCTTATCACAGCTGCACACAACTTACTGAAAGATGATAGGCTGTGAATGACAAAGAAGCCCAGAGAAGGAAGTGATTCATTCTCCTTTTCCAGGAGAAGAAGGTCTGATTCCGCTAGAAATAGACATTTACTCATTGGTTTTTAAAAATATATCCTTATCAACAATTACATCACAAAACTACACCAGAGTTTCAATCTTCAAAGCTCCTGTTGTTGGAATCCTCCAGAAAGAGCCACTTCCCCACAAACCCCTTAGTATGGGACCTGCAGTGACTGCACCCGATACAGATTTCCATACTAACTACCAAAAACAGAGACGCAGGATTCCAAACACAGATGCACTAAGACGTCAGTACATCTTCTTAGTTTATGCTTCTGATCATAACTAACATCTACGACAAAAGCACAGCACGTCAAAATGTAAATAGGAAAAAGATATCCCAAGACATTTATCCATTCAGCACTTCGGTTTACTCACGAATAGATTCACCTCAATAATGCTTTTACAAGTAAATTAGTCATAAGCATGAAGTTTGCCTCTTGAAATGTTAATTAGGGAAAATAACATCTAAAGGCACGACGTGGACACTCTGAGGTCCCAGTCCATGGAGGAGCACACGACTTTGGTATATGGACATCACTGAAAACTTGGCCTGCAAGTGTTGCCCATGTCCTCAGGTTAGAGACAGACACCATGGTCCCCGCTCCATCCGCCCCCTTTGACGGAGTGCGTTAGAGATAACCCTGGGGGGATGGTCGGAAGGGCAAACTCCAGGGGGCTGGGGGCAGGCACTCGTCCACACGCTGTGACCATAATGAGAGTCTCCAATGTTTTAGTAGCGAACATGCCCACCTGGACAGGCAACCAGCAGCAGACATGAAATACAGAGAAAACCTGCTGTTTGTACAGGGTTTCATCCTCTCGCTTTCTTCTTTTACGTACAATTAAGTTTGTTTTGGTCCTTTTCTCTTTAATCAATCTAGTGAGAAACCAACAGATTGGAAATCTGGAGCACCTTTTCCAAATATTATTTTTCCATTAGCTCTGCTGGATTCCAGACAAAATGTGTGTCACTAGTAAAACCACCTTTGTCCAAACTAAAACCCTGAAGAACTTTGTCTCCAGTACCTTCAGGCACATCTTTATCTTTCTCCTTCTCCACCCCCCAATCCCTGCCCCCCCAGTTTCTGTGATGGTCCCTCCCTGAGCCCAAGGCTGTCATCATTTCTCAAAACTACAAAGTCTTGAGCAGACTTGGCTATGAACGCGTGTCCCAGCCGTGAGCCCTGGGCACCGCCCCATGGATGGCATGGCCACAGTCCACGGCACATGGACACTTACTTGTGGTACCAGTTCACTTTCATTTCTTCGGTGAAATATTTCATGAAACACTGAAGTCTTATTTCTTCCGCGGTGCAAAGTATCTTCAGTGGAGAAGCAGAGGCTCCTGCAGAAAATAAAACATACTCAGATCTGAGGAAAGCCGTCTGTGCTGTGTGAGGATGGACAAGCCCTGTGGCCAGGTTACATCCTGCTGTAAATGCATCCTCACGCATATATTCTAACATCCGTCAGCCACAAATCCTTACCATTTGCCCAGGCCATGTTCATTCATTAAATAAGCTTTTGCCACACCAAAATTATCTGAAAATCTCTTTGACAATAGCATCAAGGAACTCAAATGGCCCCAAGAAAATATTCCCTAAGGGCACTTCTCACATCCCTGACCACTTCCATCCCGTCATTACCACAGGAATCAACTTATAAATTAGACCACACACAAGCTTCCCATATAGATGAGATTCCAAACTGACGGGGTCTGCCCTGTCTGCAAGATTGCATCCACCTTCTTGCATCTCCCCACTCCTTCTTCCTGGCATTTGCTAAAATAACCTTTCCCCTGAAGGGAATGGAGCCCCTAGGCACTCAATCCCCTATAGAACTTTCTGGAAAATCCATGTAAATGATGTAGGGATGGGAATCCCCTCATGGAGCTCCGTGGCTGCAGCCCGTCTAGCTGAATGCCCGACCTCCATGGCCTCTGGCGTCCTCTTTCTCTCTACTCCTGCCCAGAGAGAAAGGCAGAAAATGATTTTTCCAAACCCCTTCCTCCTCTTTGCTTCTCCCTACATGGGGGAGGGCAGTGGGCTGACCAGATGCAGAGGGTAACAAGCTGCACATCCCTGAGCACAAAAATACGGAAGTGTTGCAGTCTTAAGGAGGCCAAATAGCTTCAAGTCGAGGGTCATTTTTCAGACTACACTCGCAGTCGGTAAATGATCACGAGCCCACAGGGTTTTCCACTCAAGCGGGGAGGAGGGAAAGGTACCATCCATGAAACGGACAGACAGGAGAGCAGTTCTCAGCTCAAATGCAAGGATGGTGCCTGGCATTTTCCCTAAATACTGAGAATCAAGCCCTGCACACAGAATTAAACGCTACCCCACAGAACCAGATGGGTTTCATTTCAGCTAGAAAATCAACAGATAATTAACTTCGCCCACCACAGGGAGGAAAGGATGGCAGGATGCATGTTCTAAGTAATCAGATTACAAGAGCCTGACTTCCAAGAATGACGCTGACCAGGGCAACGTGACCTAGGAAGCTGTATCCCTATTTTCTGATTTTATATCCGCTGCATCCTTACTGAGCCTTGATTTTGAAGGCTTAAGGGGCATTTATATCTTATTAGACAAAATTTAACCAGATAGGTATTCAATCTACACAGTCGCCACACCGAAAGTAAGTTCTGCTATTGGTATTTCTGTTTCACAACTGATTCTGAAAGTTATTTGATTAGACATTTCAGAGTTCTATAACTATTAAAAATCAAGGTATACAGTTTAACCTTGGCCCCCTTTAGGCAAAATACACCTTAGACATTTTTGTAAAATTGAAGGACTGCCAACGTTAAAGAGCTGGATGGGTAACGTCTTAGAATACACATCTCGTGATGAGGGGGGAGTTCCGAAGCGCTGTAGAAGGAAGGCTGGACTCCTAATCTAGGGACATGAGAATACTCTGCTAGTGGTTAACTGAGTGACCCAGGACAAATCACACAACTTCTCGGTGACCAGAGTCCTCATCTAGATAATGTGGGTCTCTTCCAAGGTTCTGCAAAAATACAAAGAGTCCCTCAGCACGTCTTGTCAGATACAGTTCATGGAGATGCCGAAAACCTAACCAAGGACTTGGAGTCTCCAATTGTGCTTTCTCCATCTCAAAAGTCAGCATGGAAATGAAGAGAAATGTCAAAGGCATGCACACACATACACAGAAGCACGTGCACGTTCACACATACACACAGAGCATCATCCACGCAGAGAACTGTAACTTTGGCATCAATTTTTATAACGGGTTTGTTTGCAGCCAGAGAATTACAGAACTTTACATCCGGATGAGAACTTGGATGTCCCCTTGTCCAAATTCCTTATTATAAGGATGAAGAGGTTGAGGAACCCTAACTCTCTCTATAACAGCAGGTTTGCTTCACAGCCAAGCACAGCCTTTAACCTTCGGGACAGGAAGAACAAACAGTTCTGTTCTGTGGGCTGCTAGCTGACCCGGCAGGAAAGCCTCCTACACTCTGCCACCCACAAGCCGCTGCAGGATCCTCTCTGTGGGATCAGGGTCGGGAAGGAGGAAGCCCGGGAGGCTGACGTGAGGATCCCATATTTATCCAAAGCCTCTAGTTGGCCCTGAAATTCGAACAAAATTTGGGGGGGGGTCCCCAAGAAGAGCCACTGATTGCTTCCCAACATGCAAACCCCAGAGGCTGTTTGGACTTAGAAGCTCCGGGAACACTATCTCCCCACACCGCGCCCCCCCCCAAGCTGTGAAGGGAAATTTGGTTTAAAAGCCAAGAAAACGAATAGGGAAACGTTTCTGTGCTCCAGGAAACAGGAAATCACTGTTCTGACAGCTCTCTACTTGAAAATTCAGAAGTACTCCTTACAACAACCCAGTATTACGTCTGACGCTGCTCCGTGGAACTATAGAGTTTGACCCAAAACGCCTCTCCCGGGTGGAGCTGGACCCTCGTTCAATAGGCAGAGGCCACCAGGCACCCAACACGCGTGGCGAGACCGTGACTCGCGTCACAGCGTCCACGTGACTGTCAGCAGAGCACGGAGGACGCGTACCCATCTTCACTCCGGCTGTTTCAGGAGTGGCGCGCTCAGCGCTGTCTGCTATTGGTTAGACCAACTCGGGGCTGCATCAGGTCTAAAAAGCCACTGATTGCAGGTGACAAGAGCCCACTTGGAACCCGAGCAGGAATCATGGCGTTTTCAAGGATTAAGAATATTCCTGGGGGGCGGGGGGGCAGGTGGAGGAGAAGTGAGGGTGTGTGTACGTGTGAGCGTGTCTGAGTATGTGCTTGGGCGTCAGCACCCCCAAGGGCTCTCAGAAGACACAGAAGAGGCAGAGGCACAGCTTCCCTGAGGTCAGAGGACAGAGGATGGAGGTGACCGAGGTCCCTGATGGATGCAGCAAGGGGACGTGGGAAGCACAGATGTCACACCCGGACCGACACCCCAGACGGCCACGACACCTCAAGGCTGCGAGGAGAGCCCACTGCAGCCTGAGCGGGACGGCCGGGAAGACGGGTAAGCTCTGGGATAACGGGGCACGCACGTGGGCTGCGGAGAAGCCCCCGCTTGCTACTAACACAGCCACCTCGTAGATCGGGTAACGCTTGCTCTGCTCCTTTCCGGCTGCAACAGCACTGAACACGCAGCGTCCAGTAGACCCAGGGCCTGGCTCCTCGGGAGGACAGAGGCTGAAACGTGATGCCGTGTGTCCCGTGCCTTCTCTCTGCCCACCACACTCTCAGTAAGACACACGTGGTCCTTCCAGGCTCGGGCATCTGGGACTCAAGATCACGAGAATACAATAGGAAACTACCTCTGTCCCCTTCACTGGTACCTTCACTTTTCAAGACACCACGACCACTCGCATCACCAATGTTACAGGTCACATGATGCTTTAATGCAAGGTCATCCCATGGAGCATAAGCGTGAAGCCGCCTTTCAAGTGGCTTCATGTACCTGCGCAAAGTGGCGTGTACACCATGGAGTGGCATTCGGCCCATTAATAATCATCAGCAGTAAAACTCATTCAAAATGTGGTCACCTACGTGACAAGCAAAAGCAAAGAGGAACAGTCTATCTTACGGGGACGTTTTGAGAGAGTGATGAAAAAATAAACGTCAGAAGTTTTCCAGAAGAATGACCGAAAAACCTTACGGGGCAGCAGCTGAGCTCAGACCTGGGAGAGATGTGAGCTTCTGGTCCTGACCGGCTTCCAGAGCCCCGTGGTTAAGCCACCTAACTGCTCCGGGCCTTAGCTGCCTGATCTGATGACATCAATTAGGTCACCTCTAGAAAGCCCACAGCCGTAAAATTTTATTATCAGCAGAAAGCCCTTAAGCTATTATTATCAAATTAATAACAAACATCTTTGTTCTCACAGTTTCCATGGAAGGGTAAATAGAGAGGAAGAATTTATCTGCAAAGCTAAAAAGTGGTTTAGTATGTATTAAACCAGACACAAAACCAGAGGCTTCAAAATTCATTATCGCTATTCAGCATTTGTAACGCAGACGCTGAGAGCAATTATGGACAAAGCATCATCGGAGTTGACCTAAGGCAAATTATAAGAAGTGGCTAATTAGGGAGTCCAAACTGAGTTTGTTTTGTCTCTCTTTTTTTTTTTTAAGAAAAACATATTCTGCATATAATGCCGAAAACCCCCTTAAAAAGCATCACCGAGGCGGTCAGGTAACTGTTCCGCCGTTGAATCTGGGGCCTGTTCACAGGAGATGCACTGTGGTTCCATTAGCTGTGGAAAATGCCCTTCTCGGGAAATAGCAATTTTAGCACCAAAATGACTTGAAAGTTAGAAGGCATTTACTTACCACAGACTCTACTCATGGCCAAAATCATATCCTCGTACACTGAAAGGAAGAAGGAAACGTACCATTACGGTGTCTAATTTTATCAGCAGCATTTTCATGTTTAATTAAATTGATACAGGGAATCAGGATGTTCATTTGAAAAATGAAACATTAAAATGGCAATAGTTACCCATAAAAGGCTCATGTGTGGCGATAAATCCTTCTAATCTATTCACTTTTTAAACAAGGAACATTTTGCTCGACATAAATCCGACCATACATTTAATTGAACCTCTT
Organism: Orcinus orca; assembly: GCF_937001465.1. Lineage (NCBI taxonomy): Eukaryota > Metazoa > Chordata > Mammalia > Artiodactyla > Delphinidae > Orcinus > Orcinus orca. Next base: position 24,948,586 of record NC_064579.1, on the reverse strand, counting down.
CATCACTGTTTCGATCACTTTAATACATTTGTCACAAGATAGAACTTGGCTCCTTGAAGGTGAACTAAGACAGCATTTCATTGAAGCCCAGAGTAATATCATACCTTGTTCTAAAACACTCAAACAGCTTTGAATGCAACTCAAGTACAAATCTATTTTCTCTTCCTGTGTCCCCGCTAAAGAAACAATATGTACTAAGGATACAGACGCTGTGCCTTTATCACCCAGTTCATCCTGCTGGCGAAGTGGATTTCCTTTTAGTAGAAGGAAGAAGGTTTTATTCTACCTTTGCCAGCTATCTCAAGGACAGACACATCTTGACCTCTCTCGTCTTTCAAGGTTGCCTTATATTCACCATGGTCCTTCTTTGACAACTGCAAATAAAACACATCCCATATGTACATAAAACTGACGCCATGATACAAAAGGTAATACAGGCTGATACGTTCTCTTTGCAAACCATGGAAATTTAGGAGGCAAACTGGGAGATAATGCAGAATTCACAGGTTGTTTGAGACAACTTTCTTATCCTGTTTCTATCTCTTTTCTTTAACACAATGTACCTTTGGTAGGAAAAGCTCACAGACCCCCTTCTCCAGATCAGGCAACTTTTCCGGTTCATACAGAGCATCATCCTTTAGCCATTTGAAAACGGTTTCCTTCTTGGTGTTTGCAACCTACAAGACAGGAATCTTACGTTGAGTATGTGAATCGCTGTGGCTCATGAGAAAAAAAGTCTACTCTGATTTGAAATCACAGACCTAAAAAAAATCAATTTTTATTATAGACAGTCTCAGACAAATGCACATGGGAAAGCTGTTGGTTCTAATAATAGCAAATACATTTCTAAATTTTAGCTTCTAAAATAATTAAGCCCTGATAGTTCCATTCGGAAGAACAAATGATTCTTCTTTGTGCTAACCCATGAAATTAGACGGTGCAAGGTTTTTTGGTTCATGTGAGATGTCAATAATAAAGACAAGATGTAAGCAGTGTATTTTAAATTTATAAATAATATAAAATATCATTATTGGCCTATAAAACTGTTGAGTGACTGTTTTGGCAACATGACATTGCGGACACACAGACGCAGGGGAAAGAAACTTTAACACAAAACGAGCCCACTGGGCACGAGGACTTTCCTGCTACTAAAATTCCTCGAAATTCAATCTCTGCCATAAGCCTGAACTCGAAACTCAGCTTTGCAGAATTCCAAAGATGAGTAAGGATCTCAAGTCACATGCTCTGACCTACACGTCCCACGAAGAAGAATTCTGGCTCTGTTGGAGCGGAATGTACTGATCACATTGAATTGTGTGACACGGACCATTCTGCATTCACATCCCATACAGACTCAACAACAGAGATGTCAGCGACAAAAAACAAATTACAAACATTGAGAGCACGTGATTAGTTCCGAGAGTGTAGCAGTGCAACGTATTTTAGACTTCCCGTAGCAGCTACGTCAGTTGCTGTCGTTGGTGACAGCCCTGGGGGACAATCCCAGACGGCAGGGCTCCGGAATGTTCTACTCGCACTTGCACACGGGCACAGCAGCGTGCCCGATATGGAGAATAATTCCATAAATGTTTCAGAGTAAGTGCAGGGCTGTCTCCCGCTGGTCTGGGAGCTAGGCTCTTCCTTCTGAAGCCAGGACCACGTGGTGACAGTCAGGATGAAACGAAGCTAAGCAATTCCAGCAGACGATGTCCTTTGTCCTAACATCTCAAAATCTCCCTTGTGTCCGTTTCCACGCCAAGCCAATCCCCGACTCTCTCCCACCTTAATTCAGCACTGCTGCTTCTTACTCTCATTTTCCAAGGTATTTACACTGTCGGTCCTTGGGTGCTAAATAAAAACCTTTCCAATGACCTCCAGCCTCTGTTCTCTAAAACCTATATCCTCAGTTACTTTATTTGTCCTGTAGCTCGGGGTGCGGGTGGGGGGGAGGGGGGGTGTCTTCTGTCCCCAAATAACTCATTTGTCGCTTCTCTGAACTCTCTGCAATGTCTCTACCACTTTTTCTATTTTCCTCCCTCCTTCCTTCCTTCCTCCCTCCCTCCCTCCCTCTCTCTCTTTCTTTTTGGCTGCGTTGGGTCTTCGTTGCTGCGCAAGGGCTTTCTCTAGTTGCGGCGAGCGGGGGCTACTCTTCGTTGCGGTGCGTGGGCTTCTCATTGTGGTGGCTTCTCTTGTTGCGGAGCACGGGCTCTAGGCACGCAGGCTCAGTAGTTGTGGTTCACGGGCTCAGTAGTTGTGGTGCACGGGCTCAGTAGTTGTGGCACACGGGCTTCAGTAGTTGTGGTGCACAGGCTTAGTTGCTCCGCGGCATGTAGGATCTTCTCGGACCAGGGCTCAAACCTGTGTCCCCTGCGTTGGCAGGCAGATTCCTAATCGCTGCGCCACCAGGGAAGTCCTCTACCACTTTTTCAATACGCGCACCTCACATGTACATAAGTATCTAGGAAAAGGTCACCACAGGATCACTCCTGAGACACAGGGCCCTGCCCGAGTCTCACAGTGTCTGAGGGCGCTCTCACCAAAGCTTTACTGGAGGTGTGTGAGAAATCTCTCTCCCAGATTTCCTTCCGTTCATGACTGAGGTTTCTCTTGCCTTAAACTTTTCTTTTAAAAGATGATTTTCTGTAAAGTTATAATATGAATACGTCCACACATTGATTTTTCTCCATGTGTTTTGTTATGTAAGTAAATAGAACAATAACCACCTGCCAAAGTATTATTAGGCAAAAACCTATGTGGAAGAAGGGTTCACGGAACCCCAGGAGTGATGGGACATGAGTACGCAGGCTAGGTGGGTTAAATTGCCAAAGAGTCACCTCTCAAGCAATAGTTATTCAGTTTCTCCAATAGCTGTGTTCAAAGACTTATGACTCACTTTGATCAGGGAACTTAAAATATTATCAGATATTCACAGGAGGGCCTACACCATGTCAGAGCACATGGGGAGCCTATCTGTCCCACCGCCATTGTGAGCATGTACTCAGGACACCCTTGTCAGAAAAAAGGCCAACTGACTACAACATAGCCGCTGCCTTAATTGACATTTACCACCGTGTATGTTTAAGGTGTACAATGTACACAACTTGATACACGTATATATTGCAAAAATGGTTCCCACAATGAGGTTAGTTAACACATCCTTCACCTCACATGGTTACCACTGTGTATGTGTGAGTGGTGAGAACACGCAAGGTCACTCTCTCAGCAACTTTCAAGTATATAATACAGTGTTATTAGCTACAGTCACCACGCTGGGCATTAGACCCTAGAACTTACTCATTTCATAACTGGTAGTTTGTACCCTTTGACCAACATCTCCCCCACCCCTTAGCAACCACCACTTGTCTCTTTGCTTCTATGAGTTTGGCTTTTTTTAGATTCCACATAGAAGTGAAATCATGTCGTGTCTGTCTTTCTCTGTCTGACTTACTTCACTGAGCTTATTTCCCTCAAGACCCATCCATATTGTTACAAATGGCAGAATGTCCATCTTTTTTATGACTGCATAATATTCCTGTGTGTGTGTGTGTGTGTGTGTGTGTGTGTGTGTGTGTGTCACATCTTCTTTAGCCATTCATTCGTCAGCAGACCCTTGGTTGTGTCTACGTCTTGGCCATTGTGAGCAATGCTGCTACGAACACGTGGTGCAGGTGTCTCTCCACAACAGTGACATCACTTCCTTGAGATGGACTCCCAGAGGTGGGATCGCTAGATCGTATGGTAGCTCTATTTTTTTTTTTGCGGTACGTGGGCCTCTCACCGCTGTGGCCTCTCCCGCTGCGGAGCACAGGCTCCGGACGCGCAGGCTCAGCGGCCACAGCTCACGGGCCCAGCCGCTCCGCGGCATGTGGGATCTTCCCGGACCGGGGCACGAACCCGCGTCCCCTGCAAAGGCAGGCGGACTCTCAACCACTGCGCCACCAGGGAAGCCGTGGTAGCTCTATTTTTAATCTTTTGAGAACCTCGTACTGTTTTCCCACAGTGGCCGCACCGATTTACATTCCCACCAACAGTGCACGAGGGCTCCCTTTCCTCCACAGTTTTGCCAACATTTGTCATTTCTTGTCTTTTTGATGATGGCCATTCTGACAGGTGGCCTTCACCCTTGATTTGTCTTCTGCTTTCCCGCTCAGCGTCTAAACATGATTGAATGTCCCCATCCAGCCAGCGGGGAGAGAAGGACTTGACCCCCACGTCCACGACCCGCTGGGACTCCCAGGCTGTGATGGGCTCAGCTCAGTCTTCACCCATCTTCCATCCCATCAGCCAGCGCCGTTTGGACTCCCAGCCCCCGGCCACCAGCCCACCCGGACAGGCGGCAGGCCCCGCGTCAGCCCTCGCCTCACTCAGGACGCCGCTGTGCGGTCTTCACTCCTTGAATTCCTCACCTTCCTCATTCCATGAAGCCGCTTCTTGTTTCTCCTCTCACTTCTCTGAGGACTTCCCCTCGGTAATTCCCTTAAAAATCCTTCTCTCCTGTTCTACTCTGACAACATGATATTTTCCAAAATTCTCCAAGTTTCCGTTATCTTTCTGTCTCCAAAGGCTGACCTTCAGCAAACCTGCCCCACGGGCGTCGTGCTCACCGCCACGCATGTCCCGCTACCTCATAAGCCTCCACAGCAGAGCTTCAGTTTGCTGTGAGGGCCGGGCTCACGGTGTGCTGGTTATACCACATTGCCTGTGCTACAGGCGTAACCAATGAAGTACTTGCAAAGCTGAATTTATCCTCAAAATCCTCAGACTCGGTCCTGCCCCTGCAGTGCCGGTTAGTATCACAGCACCACCTGGTCTCCAAGACAGAGACCTAAGATCGTCCAAGACACTGTCCTCGCTCACATCCAATTACTCACCGACTCCTGCTGGAACCATAGCTCCCCAACAGTCTTCCAGTGTATCTCCTACTCTGTGCACGTGACCACTATGCTCGTCTGAGTTCCCATCTCTCACTGAGCCTCTTGGGCAGCCTCCCCTCCGGCCTTAAGAAACAGCCAGAGTCATCACGTTCCTGAAAACCCCAAAGGCAGGCTCCCCGCCGTCTGCAGACCAGAGTCCACCTCTGCCCTGCTGGATGCCCTCTGGTCCAGCCCCCAACTGTCTTACCCACCTTATGTATTTCTTATTGTGGTAAAATACAGATGACATAAAATTTACCACCTTCACCATTTTTAAGTGTACAGTTCTGTGGCACTACGCACATTCACGTTGCTGTGTAACCATCACCACCGACCATCTCCAGAACTTTCTCGTCTTCCCAACCAGATACTCTGTCCCCATTAAACACTGACTCCCTACCCCCATCCTTCAGCCCCTGGCCCCCTCCATCCTACTCTCTGTCTATGAGTTTGACTGCTCTAGGGACCTCACGTAAGTGGAATCATACAGGGTCTGTCCTTTCGGGTCTGCCTTATTTCATCCGTGTTGTAGCAGGTCACAGGATTTCCTTCCGTTTTAAAAGGCTGAATGACAGTCCGCGAATTTACCACATTTGTTTATCCATCCATCGATGGGCACTTGGGCCGCCTCCACCCTGGGTTATTGTGAATCGCGCGGCCACCATCATGGTGCACACATATCTATCTGAGGCTGGATCGTACCGTAATTCCACCCATTACTTCTGAGGAGCTGCCATACTGCTCTCCACAGCGGCCGACTCATAATTCACCCTCTAATGCTGCGGCTCCTAGTTTCCCACGCGGCTGTTTCACAGTTCAGCCTGTGGGAGCAGTTTCCACCCTCGTCGACCTGTATCCTTCTCAGTCATCCCCCCGCACTCAGCTCAGGACCACCCTCGTCGACCTGTATCCTTCTCAGTCATCCCCCCGCACTCAGCTCAGGACCACCCTCGCCGACCTGTATCCTTCTCAGTCATCCCCCCGCACTCAGCTCAGGACCACCCTCGCCGACCTGTATCCTTCTCAGTCATCCCCCCGCACTCAGCTCAGGACCACCCTCGCCGACCTGTATCCTTCTCGGTCATCCACCCGCACTCAGCTCAGGACCACCCTCGTCGACCTGTATCCTTCTCAGTCATCCCCCCGTACTCAGCTCAGGATTCACCGCTTTGCTGACTTGTCTGCTTGTTTTCCTCTCTTGTCTGTGAGTAGCTTGGGAACAGAAATGATGTACGATCGAGCTTTTCCCACAGCCTCTTCTTCTACAGAGACAGCCATATAGCAGGGGCTCGTTAACTTAAAGTCTGTTCCCCAAAATACAGGTTTTTATAGTTAGTAGTGATTCAGGCTTACTTTATGACTGAATTGCTCAAACAAAAACTTAAGAGCATCTTATTCCCCAAACATACCTTTTATTTCCTAAAGAAATCATATGAGCAGCATAGAAATTACCAGATACATTTCACCATAGCATTCTTTCCCATATGTTCACTTACAGAAATCTTAATAAATATTTTATAAACTACCTACTTGAATCTTCGTTCCGTTGCCCCTGTAATCTGTCGACAGAGACCACAGACGAGACTGAAAGTCTGAGTACCACCCGCCCCTAATCCAACCCCCTGCGCTTCACCACCAGTGTGACCTGAACGTAGCTGCTCCCTGACTGTCTCCACTGTCACAAGAATGGGAGTCTCACTCTCTCCTGGCTAGAACCGATTCCTCACCTTACAGACCAGCCGGACTTCACAATCTTCTGTAACATCCCAGTGCAGAAACTCAGCGAAATGAGGGCCTGGCGGGGAAAAGGGAAAAAAGTTTAAATAAAGGAAAAAAATGTATACATATATACATTTACACACACACATACAAATGCATTTTGGGCAGAAGAAAGTAGCTGTTCAGTCTGAAACCAAGATAATTTAATAAAACTAATTTTCAGGGCTCCGCAGTCAGTGTGTGCAATACTGATACTGAAATCTCTATTTCTAGCTGGGTGATGCTGTCTGATCTCTCCTTCTCAGTGATGTCTAATAGCTATTGCTCTTTAGCAGGAAGAATAATGAAATATTATATTTTTTTCTCAAGACGTGTGTCTAACAACATCCAACAGCATGGTATAGAAAAACGTTAAAATAGGAGAACTAATTGAGGTAAGATGAAGAAAAAGCCGTTTGACCTAGCAAGTATGTCAACACATGGTATTTATATAGCATTTGAAATCAAAGATTAATTTATATATCTTTCAAAAATATCATTTTTACTTAATATAAATGCAGAAGTCATATGCTAATAATACATTCAACACAAAAATACAAAGCAGTTTTAGAAAGTATTTATTGATTTCTTCCATATAAATACATCCTACAAAGTTGTAGGAATCATATTGTAGAAAAAAAATCATATTGTAGAAATGAGTACAATAAATATTTTTGACTACTAAAAATAACTTAAAACAATAAAAATAATGTCTTCATTTTATATTTTAAAAGCTGTATTCTAACTTCTTTCCAAAAACTATAGAAATCCCATATAAAAAATATTTTTCAAATAAACCCTTGGGTTGCAGTTCAGTTTCTCAAATTTATCCATTTTCCTTTGTAATGGAAATATGCATTTAATTAATATGCATTTTAATTTAATATGCATTTTAATTAATATGCATTTTAAGTTTTTACTTATTTATTTCTAATATGCATTTTTAAAACGATATGTTTAAAAAGTATTGTTTGTAATTAAAGTGAAAACATCTAAAAGTTGAAAAGTTCACACACTTTTAAGTAAAATAACAAGTTCCTGGCTCTTGGAACTGGGTCTCTTGCCCTCTCTCCGTTTCTCCTAATAATCCCCTGAACTCACCCACCCCCATTCTTTATTCCTTTTTGTCACAATCACTGGACTCCATCTGGACGTGTAATGGAGACACTCTTTCCTTATGACTGCAGGAAAATACCAACACTCAACAATAGATTCCAGGGCTTTTCAAGGTAGAGGCAAGAGAAAATACCGATGAAATAAAGGGAAAGGTCAAAGAACAGAAGAGAATCCAAACTTCTACAGCTAAGAAGTGGTCTGACTTCTCGATCATTTAAAATCGAAGTTAGAGTCGTTTGGCATTAAGTAGGATCTGCTCCAAGCAAATGCTCAAATCCTAAACCTTTGTCTTGTGCTAGTGGTGGGGAAGCCAGCCAACCACCTACCTTGTTTCCTGAGAAATTCCTTTCTTTGAAATTCAGCCTCTTCTAGGACAGCCTTGAATGCTAAATCCAATATTTGAGGGGAAACAAATAGAAATGAAATACATTTGCTTCTCTCTGGTTGAAAGAATTCGCTTTGAATTTTCCTTTACAGACACATGAAGACCTTCCACGCAGCATACCGTCTCCGATGAGAACCAGAGAAGACTGACTTTTGGCTTTCCCGTCGTGAATCTGCACAGTGTAGGTGCCTTCGTTTTCGATGGTAAACTGATCCATCACCATCTCGATAAGGCCAGTTGACTTGTCACACTTGATTCTGTGTGTCTGGGAGCACAGAAGGAAGGGGAGAATTCCACCGTGAAATTCCTCCCTCCAGTTTTCTCACTGGCACCTAACGGTTGCATCAACTATTGTATCTTAAGGGATCATGGTGCCCAAAAAACACACAAAAAGAAATTTCAGCCACTGAACCTCTTGGTGAACCAAAGAGCAAACGAGGGACCTCTTGGTGAACCAAAGATCAAACGAGGGACATTCGGCGATGAAGCCCTAGGTCTGTGTGGGGAGTGACCTACACACGAAGAGCCCAGCAGAAACTCTGCACACTCCTCTGGAATGTGCACCTGATGTGAGATAACTCAGCACACGGGGGAAAGAGAACGGGGCGCCCTTGGCCATGTCCGATCACAAAACCACAGGCAACAACCAACCATCTCCACAGCCATGAGGGCTTCAGTCTCGGGGACTCTGGGGACACGGGCATCACAACTGGTCGCCCCCACTCAATACCACCACCAGCACCAGGGTTGAAGGTGCCCAGGCTCTGCATCCCCCATCCGGGCAGCCTCCAATGGGGACCCTTTCCCGGTGCTGCCCGTCCAGAGCTCACGTCTGCCTCAGACTCTGCTCTCATCGCTTCTGATGAGCTACAGAGACTGACGTGTGGTTGCGAATGGACCATGTCTTGTTATTCCACCCTTGGATACGATAAATGCAATCAAGCAGGGGTCAGGGAGGCAGAAGGAGCACATCCAAAGAATGACTCGTCTTCGATGCAGCCATCATTCAGGGCAAGGACAGCACAGGGACCGGGGCTCCCCTCAGGAACACGACTCACAACACCACAGAAGGGCTGCTTCCTCTGGCCTTGAACCCCCCAACGCTACGCCCAGAATGAACAAAAGCATGACAACCTTTGCTGGTGACCTTTCCTGCAGGCATTCCTGCCTCCTTCCAGAGGAGCCCAGCTGGGATTTACGCAAAGGCTTCCCAGCCTGAGTAATGAGCCGTCCCAGGAAGGTGGGGCTGTGGGGTGAGATGAGCGAGTCATCGCCAGTAACCTGTGGTCGGCAGCCAACAAACAGGACGAGAGGGAGGAAAGGCCACTCCTTGCCCCGAGAGCCTGCACTCCTCCTACAGCCCTTACCTTGATGAGACTATCACAAAGAACTCCTATCTGCGGGTAACTAACAGAAAATGTGTGAGATCGGCCTTTTTCTGACACATCGTGTGTATTTATTTTCACAATGCTCTTCTTTCTCTTTCAGGTGACATTTATATTTTGGATTCCAAATGCCAGTGTCACAAGAGAGCTGAGAAGATGGATATTAGCAAAATAGCACCTTTGTTCGACATCCCTAAGCCCGTTTCCCTCCGCGTCGGGCATCGTTTCTAAACCCTCCTGCCTGACTTTGGAAGCGGCACCTCTGCTGTCTGACCCCTCCGTTTAATCCAAGTGTATTTCCAAGATGCCCTGTGGCCACTCCCCTGGTCAGCCCACCCTCCTCGCCCCCCGGTCCCCCACCTTGCTAGCTCTCGCGTGTGCAAGCTGCCGGGCCCACCTGTTCCGGGGCCCATTTTCTGCGTTCCTCCTCCGAAGGAGAACCCAGGAATCCACTGCTCTTGAAATCTCCCCTAACTACTCCAGTCTCTCCACACCCCCGCCTTCTCTGAATCGGTGCTCGCTGTACTGTTTTAACACGCTCTCCATTCTGTATTTTTTCTATATCATTCTCTGATTGAAGCTGTATTTCTTCAACTCTGGGATAAGCTCCAGGAGGGCAAGTTTACAGCTCATTTTTCTAGGCTATGGCAGACAATCAAAAACTATCTGCAGACTATAAGCTGCCGTCCACGGGGAAAGGAAGATGAGTGTCTGAGGTCCCAAGGGTTAACGTGATGCCTGAGGTTCTGTTTGATGAAATATGACTTTCAGGTTTTAAGTGAATAAAGCTCACCCCCGCCCACAGGTCCTGACTTCCAGGAAACATACAAAAATCACCTGGAAATCGGAAACTCCAATATTGTTTCAAGTAAGTAAAGCATACACTGTGTACCTGTACAACATCGCTTAGATTTTTTTCTCAATGGGAACTTGGTGTATATAAAGGAGAGAGAGAGAGAGCAATGAACGAGAAGACATGAGCTCAGATTACATTTAAAGAGAGAGGCCATTTCAGGAGGCGGTACCGATTACAGGAAGCCTCCTGATTACGGCAGCAGGACACTGCTCCCTCCCCGGAGACTCCAGTAGTTCTTGGGGGCTGGGCAAGGAACAGCAGTCTGAGGGCTGCAACAGGTGTACCTCGCCGGGGTCCTTGAGTTTCTTTGCAGTTTTGAGTATTTGCTTTTGAATACGGGGAGCGAGTTTCAAGTTGATCAGACAACGGTGCTGCTCTGGTCTGTAAGATGCTCGCCCCCATCAAACATCTATGAGTAGAGGCCTCTAGGAACCTGCTCTAATTAGGTCTGAGAAGTGAGAAGGAACCACGCTCACCAGCCGGATTCTCAACAATCCAGAGCCTTCTCCATTTTCTCAGCTTCTGCACCGCAGGCTCTGGGCAGGTTTGAGAAAAGAATCAGGCTTCTAGCGATTGCCGTTATGCGGCGAGATGATGTTCAATGATTTTATGGGGGCCATAAATACAGGCTATTATGTGACTTTCACAAAACAGCATCAGTCTCCACATGGAAAAGTCACCTGTGGATTGCTAATTAAGGAAGGAAATAGTACAGCCGTATTCCAAACGATGAGCCGGGTAGCAAAGACATCCGTATTTGAGGCAAGCTCTCCACAGCAGGTAGGGATGTTAATCAAAAGATGTTCTACAAATAAAGTGCAATTACACTAAATTCCGTTGCATTCCGTAGCATGATCTCTGCTCAAAGAAAATGTCTCCAATTACCTTGATCATGCGATGCTCTTCCATACACAGTATCCATACTGTGGGCTTTTTTTGCAGCCAGGAGGAAACCACATGCTTTCTACTTACTAGCCAACTCCCCAGTTTGTACAGTTCTCCGAGGATGCCATCATTCTCATGGGGAAGATGGACTGGATAAGAAAACTCGCGTAACCTTTCTCCATACACGATTTCTGCCCGAGGGACGTTCGTCTAACCAAGCTTTACTAAAAACCCATCAGACACGGAGGCCAGACTAGGGATGAGGTGCCCAGCTCAGAGGGAGAGTGAGTGGGCCGCGCACCTGGCATGAGCAATCCCTACATCTCAACCATCCCGTTAATATCTGTGCAGCAGACACACCGCTGAGGCACTGAGGACTCAGTGGGATAGCTAAATAGACACGATGCATTGGGTATCAAGGGAAAAGAGAGCGGAGGGGGTAAAGACGGTGGGATGTGAGAGACCCCAAGGGCACCGCTGAACAACAAAGAAAGGCTCCATCAAACAGGTCGTCTTTTAACTGGGTTCCCAGTTGCGCTGTAATAATTAGACAAGAGGACATATATGGAGACACAATGTGCCACAGGCAAAAAAGGAATCCTTGTAATATCTGTCAGCTTCATTCTACACAATTAAAAGTAGAAGGGCAAATTGTCTGTATCACAGCATCCTACACATTTTTCTCTGCTCAGGCCAAGGGGGCAGCCTAAAAGCTCAGGGAAGGTGCAGAAACTAATTTCCCAGCCGACGCCTTCCATGGGCAGCTCTCAGTGGGAGGGCGGCCTAGGGAGGCATTGCTCACATCAGGGCAAAAATATACCCCTTCAAAACTGTCATCAAGAGTGAATAAACTGATCCACCGAGGATAACCGCCGCCCCACGTAACCTGAACCTTTTCATAAGATCGAGTCTCTAAACGTAGTTGCTCATTTTTTAATTCCAACAGGCTTGGATTTAAAGGCCTCCTGATCTCTCATCTAACCGAGACCAGATCTCTGTACATTGCAAGAATCAACCACCTCTCATTCATGTTGTCAGCCTTCTACGCCCCAAACTTCTACAGCTCGAAAAGGGATGAAGACAGACCCAGAATACCGACTTTCAGGAACTGACCTTCCCAAGTAATACCTGGCCACCTCCAAAGCCAGAGGCCACGCACACATGAACTCACCTCGCTGTCACTGACTTCTCTGTCATTAATGATGAAGCGGTAGCTGGCGTCTGGTGATAAGTGCTCAGCCTGCAGCCAGAAGCGGACCTGGCCCTTATCAAAAATCTCATAAGCTAATTCTGACTTCAGAGGAATCGCTACAGGGAGAAAAGGGATCACAAGTCAATAATGCGTGAATCCTTGTGAGAAGGAATAGCTGTGTACTACAGGAAAATATCAATCCTCATTATTAAATGTTTGGAGAATGTGAAACCCCGGAGTATTGAACTGGATTATGAAAACCAAAACAAAGAAATGAGACTCTAGTTGGCCTGGCGCTGCATTCAAAGCCTCCATGCCCCGTGAAGCCTTGCACGTGCACGGTCTGCTTTCCTGATGGGCCCGGTGACCACAGATGGATACATTCTTTCTGAATTCAATGTAATCCAATAACTGAAGATCCCATTTGATACAATTCTCACTTGGATTAAACAGCCACACTCAACCCAAAATCCAAAACACTGCATGCCATGAAAATTGCTACATGTTACAATATTAGCTAATACTTGTTTTGAGCGAATTGTTGACAAGTGTGTAAAAGCTGGCACACAAAACGAGGCCATCCTCTCCCCAGAGCGTCCCCCCCAGAGCTGCACGCGGTAACGAACATGCCTTCCCACAGCGCAATCCTGCTCTGAGCTCCAGGCTCACTTACTGGGATTTTTTATCTCATTGCTCAGCGTCACCAAACGTTCCATCTCTAAAATTAAGAAAAATATAATCACTGGTTTTGACCTGTACGTTCAGAAGCTGGCTTAAAAGCAAAGCAGAGATTTGACATCACATCACCAAGTTTAATTTGAGGCTGTGAAAGAAATTAGAACTGGGAGTTAAAAGGAGACATGGGGGCTTCCCTGGTGGTGCAGTGGTTGAGAGTCCGCCTGCCGATGCAGGGGATGCGGGTTCGTGCCCCGGTCCGGGAAGATCCCACATGCGGCAGAGCGGCTGGGCCCATGAGCCATGGCTGCTGAGCCTGTGCGTGCAGAGCCTGTGCTCCGCAACGGGAGAGGCCACAACAGTGAGAGGCCCGCGTATCACAAAAAAAAAAAAAAAAAAAAGGAGACATGGGATAAATATAACTTTGAATACTCCCTCCAGTGAATGACCGCCTGCAACTAACACCCTCACCATTTAAAGAACCCACTTACTAACGGGACCCGTTAGGACGGGTTAGGGCAGAGGTCCCTGGGAGTGGGGGGCACTGGGGGGGGCAGGTGTATTCCTCAAAGAGAGGAAGACCTACAGAGGGGGTATGTAAAGGGACCCATTTCCAGATCCTCTAATTCCATATGAACTCTTTCCTGAAATTGGTCGTTAAAAGCGTCCTGCTTCAGCACCTCTCTCACCCACCCAGAATTTCACTGTGGTGTATTATCATGAATTTAAATAATAAATAATAATGATACATTAAAAAGTAAAAATGCACTGCTCCTGAGACTCCCAAGAGCAAGTTAAGAAAAACTGAAGGTTCTAAACCATTTCTTTCCTTTTCCCTCCTTCCTTCCCCCCTCCTTCCTTCCTTCCTTTCTTCTTAAAATTAGCATTTAGAAATGAGACCATGGTCACCAAGGTCTGTATGCATCTGTTTATTTGAAATGAACAATGAAGCAGACTTTCTGTGACCACAAGTAACTCCACCTAGACGGCTGATCTGAGGGTGAGGGCTGACACCCCCATTAGGTCTCACAGTGGGAACTTCCATCCATCAAATGAGCTAACGGTGCAGCATCAAGGTTTTGCCTGAAATGTACTTGAGGTCCGTATACAGCATAAAATGTGCTGGAAATGCTCCTCCTTCGCAACGATTTAAAATTAAGGTGAAAACGTCATCTGCAAACTTTCAAATGGAGCAGAGGAGTACAGCACTTGTCAGAAGTCTTTAAGGATGTTTCGCTAGTAAAGAGCTGTGTGAAGCCCACTGAGTGAGGGTCAGAAAGGGCAGCTTAAAATGCAGGTGAGCAGATTCCGGTCCCTTCCCGCCTTGTCTGTGAGCAGCGAGCTTGCCAGGGAACCCAGGAAGCAGAGATGGTGCAGCCCCTCTGCTGTTCTACTGCTGGTCCCGTGAAATGCACATGGGCTCACCCCAATGCCCCCAACGTCTGCATGGGACCTGAGGACGCCTGCGGCCATCAGACCCCGTCCCCTCCCCACCCGTCCTAGGCGTCCCCCCTTGTATCCCTCTCCTGGGACCACACCCTTCACTGCAGCCAAGCAAGATGCCAGCTGATAAGGAAAGGATTAGACTATCAAACTTAAGGCATTTTAACTGAGGGCCCTCAGAGACTCAGAAGTTTTTAAAGGCCCAACATGGAGTTTTGAGGGTTCTGTCCAATGCTACACAGTTCCGTCCACATCACTGACTCATCATCGTACAGACTTGTAAAACTGGCTCTGACCAGCACGGGGTGGTAGATAAGGGCTGGACACAAACATCAACCCAGGCAGTGGAAGAATCCTCCTGCCGAGGCCAGTTCATTGTCTGGGGGACTCAGACCCCGGCCCCTGCCTAAGAGAAATGGCTGCTTTTCCCCGGGTCAGAGTAAACCGACTTCCTTCACTTCTTTCTGCTGTTTTCTGTTTATAACAGAGCGAGTGATTTTAACTATGGAAATTAAATATTATTTCACACACATAAAAAATATATACATATAAATGTGTGTGTATATATATACATGTATGTGTTTTCTTTCATCATCTGATTATTCGATTATTCCATGTTGGGAGAAAAGGGAGGATTCTTGCATCTGTGCGCCTCTCATTAATTTTACGGACTTATTTGCTAATATGCTACTTGCCAAACTAATGAAACGTAACTAAAACTCATCTCTAAAAGTACAAGTGGAAGGCTATAAAAGCAATATATACAGCAAGAAATAAAATACTCCCGGACCAGTGATTTCTTTAGTGGCTAGAGTACAAACTCAAGAGTTTGTGTAATTTCCAAAGGAATTTTTGGCTTTAAAAAGGATTCCCCACCCCCAGCCTCCTGCAAACACACACCCCTTTTCTAAGCAAATCAGTCTTTTCTCTGTTAGGGTCAATCTTTGAAAATGTTATAAAACCCCAAAAGGGAAGCCTATGTCCTACAGGTGTTACCTTTCTCATCCAAGACAAAGCTGGAGGACACACCATCCGTGTCACTGACGGACACAGAGTAAGTCCCTAAGTCCACTTTATCCAGATTCTTAAAGTACAGCTTCGAGCTGAAAGGGAAGGAAAGCCGGTATGTTAATTACTGTGTTTGCAGGCGTTCCTAAGAGGTGGTGATGGCCAACTCCAGAGTGGAACTTACTGGTCCCCCACGGTCTCGACCTTGAACCTCTCGTCACCTGCAATGTCCTCATAGGATTTGCACCACGTGAAGTGAGAGGCGTCCGTCATCTCCTGGCAGTCAAAGCTCAGGTAGATGTCGCCTTTTTCATCCACGCCCGCGCTGATCTCCTTGGTGCCTGCAGGGCGAGAACGCCAGGGAGCATCTTAGGAACACGGTATCCTTCCGAGTCCTGTTTTTGGAGGAGGGATGGCCCAGGCGGAGGGCTTGTTTTACATCGAATCATCAGGCTTTGCCTAGGGTCTACCCAGGACAGCGGGCAGATGTGAAAGAGTGAGCCCTCTGGGCAGCTGAAGGAAAGCAGGGAAGTTCAGGTTTGGGTTTTAAGTCATCACATGTCTGTCCACTTCCTTTTCTGCATCCAGCACCGCTGGAGAAAACCCTCTGGGCTGCCAACCCCGGCCATAACGATCCTTTTGCCCTTTGGGATCTGACCCTTCGCCACTCCTGGGGGCCCGGGCAGCGTGGTTAGGGCACTTGTTTCCCACACACCCGGGCTCTACTTTCTCCACTTTTTCCTTCGGGGGATTGTTTGTTTGTTTCTTCCTTTTTGACCAAGTGGACACCTGGCCCAACACAGGCCAGTCAGCATCTGTCCCTTAGGAATCAGAACTGGAGAAGACACGCCGGCCTGAGCCCGGTGCACACAGACGCGCCCCTTGCCAGGAGGACAGAGGAGCACAGAGCCGGTGGCAGGGTATCCATGGAGCCAATCTCCAGGGAGGGGAGAAATCCAGGGAAAACATGGTTTCCGGAGATCCTTCTCCCCGTGTATCCCATGAGCTCACCCCCCTCCCCTCGGAAGCACTTCCCCGCCAAGGTCCCCTCAGCTGGGCTCTTACTACTTTTAACCGAGAGGATTGCCAGCGGCTTTATAATTTCTGATCAAAACTCAGCAGTAACATAAAAGACCATCGTCATCCCTGCACGTTCTACTGCTGAAATGAAGACCCCGCCACCCTTGCAGAATGACCTCACGTGCCCCTTGCTGCCCAGGATGCTGGCGGGGGGGGCAGCGTGCAGTGGGTCTTTGAAGACATGCTGTACTGCGTCTGTCAGTCCAACTCCTTCTATAAATGTGACGGGTACCGTCCATGCATCCGTCGTCCATTCACACACACACGCGCATCCCTCCTCCCAGATCACCCTGCTGTGAGGTTTGCCCTGCTAACAGCCGAGCAGATGAGGCTCACCTGGCCTGGCCTCCACAAGTACCGGCTCCGACGTGTCTGAGGGCTTCCCCACCCCACTCGCATTTACTGCCCGGACACGGAAGATGTAGGTTTTTCCTTGGTGCAGGTCGCAGACCTTGAAAGAAGGAGGAAACGTCACATGTGAACAGACAGATGAAAATGACTTCATTCTTCATCACATTTTATTACAGACGTGTTTTCTTTTTACAAATAGCCTATTCTTCCAGTCGGAACAGCCGTACAGAGGAAATGCAGAAGGGAAAAGGAGACGGGCAGGCTCATGACCTCACTTGGCGAGAATAAACAGGGTTGCTACTGTTCTGATATATCCTCTTCTTTGTTCTTTGCATATTTTAAAGCAGAATTGAAATCATATCATCTAGTTTATAATCTGGTGTTGATATTTAACATAATTCTACGGGAGTAAATATCATTTCACATGTGATTTTTTAGTTTGTGCAAAATATCCTATCATTGGGGCAATATCAAAATTAAACCCATCTTGGGCTTCCCTGGTGGCGCAGTGGTTGAGGCTCTGCTTGCCAATGCAGGGGATACAGGTTCGTGCCCCGGTCTGGGAGGATCCCACATGCCGCGGAGCAGCTGGGCCCGTGAGCCATGGCCGCTGGGCCTGTGCGTCCGGAGCCTGTGCTCCACAACGAGAGAGGCCACAATAGTGAGAGGCCCGCATACCACACACAAAAAAATTAAACCCGTGTCTTATACATCTACGGATGATGTATATTGTAATCTGCATTGATAACCAAAAATAAAATGTATATTAGCTAATTTCTAATGAATTCATTTAGCTGGATTCTGAGCAGTTTTTGTTCATTCAGAAGACGACACTGATCTTGTTTCATGTTGTCCAACTGCTCTCCAGAGGCTGCTGTCCATTTACCTGTCACTCAGGTGCGGCCTTTCTTTAAGGAAGCACATTGCCTTTCTGTCTAAGCCACACCCCAGAGCCCACAACCCAAAGAAGAAAGCCTCTGATGAGGGCAGCTGGGTCCCCGGGTCTAAGCCACTGTCACCACTAACCTGACCCCGGTGACTGGTGAATTGCAGGTGCTAAAAACAGAAGTACTTGGAGAAAGAGGGGACAGAGAAATTACACATCATAATTCTGTCAAATGTGTTCACACTGTGTGTATGTGTGTATGTGTGTTTATCAGATAGACGTGCATCAGCGATCACGGGAACTGAGTGAAGTAAACGTGGGCTTGGTGCGGAAAGACATAATTCTAGTCATCACTGTGGAAGGCACATCAACACAGTCCATGACCGTGAAGTGTCAGCACCACCGGGGATTGTCAGGTGGCAGGAAGCAGAGGAAACCCACCCAGATGGTCCCCCCACGCAGTCGTTCCCCACGTCCACGGAGGGGCGGGCGCCTCCTGGAACCCCGCTGGCTGGCAGCAGGGGTACCCGTTCGTGTGCACAGTTCCCTGGGGGCTTTGAGCTAGACCCCCGACAGGGATGAAACACGTTCCCCAGAAGACAATGCCTGAGAAGGTGTACCGTCACCTTTAGGTAGCGATGTGCTGTGGTGGCCTCGTTGACGGTGATCCACTCTTCGGAATCCTCTTCCTTAAGGTCCACGAAATACCCAGAGATGGGGCTGCTGCCCGAATACACCGGGGCCTTCCAGAGAAGCACCAGGGACGTGTCCCGGACCTCGCAGAACGTCAGGTCGTAGGCAGGACCTGAAAAGTCAGGTGAGCCTGTGGACTAACTCACGAGTCCACACACTAGCCCGGGACCAGCAGGTATGTCTCACAGAGAGAAAGGTGTGCAGGAGAGGATCCTGAGGTACCCACCCACCTGCTGGGCTGGAAACCTGGGCATCACAGGACTCACCCAGGGAGTCTGACCACCCGGGGAACCAAGCTCTCACCAGCTCCACCAGCCTAGTACCCCAGGCCCGCCTGTGAGTAACCAAGCCCAGGTCCAGGGGAGCCTGGAGCAGTAAAGGCAGGAGGGGTCCCACCCTAACCAACCAGTCTAAGCCCCCCAAAGCCCCTGGGAACTTCCACAGCTTCTCCTTCCACTGACTCTTCCAAGGGGAAAACATTAATTTCATTGAAACAAGTATCCCCCACCCCCAAAAAATAAAGGAAAAGCCACATCATCTGGCCACAGAACTGAACAGTTTCTAGAGATTTTCAGCTTCAACTTCAGGTCCGTTGTTTCGTCTCACTTTGTTTTGTTCAAACCGTGAGCATATTATCCATGGCATTAGGGGTCCTGATGGACCGGATACAGAGAAATCAATGCCCAGTCCCTGCAAGTTTGCGAAAACAGTTTGAAATGTGGAGCCGTGAGTAAATGCAGAGATTCTGTCAATGTTCACTTTAGAACCAGAGGCCCCAAGCTCCCACGTGCTCTGGGAGGAGGAGACCTGAGTGAAGACACAGTCAGTAAGGTCCTGCTGTCCCTACGCTGGCCCAGCTGGAGCCTCTCCTGCTGGGAGCTGGCCTCCCTCCGCCCCTTTGGGAGAAGTCCACCTGGCGCAGGCCTGCCCTGGACCCGCCTCCGGCCACAGCATCCTCGACTCGGGGGAGCAGCTGGGGGTGGGTGGCCCCACAGCCTCACACTTCAGTGCTAATGACTCCGTGCCTGTCACTGCCCTACCTGTGTGTCCACGGCCCAGACCACAGGGCGGGGCCACCTAAGGCACAGCTCTGCCCCGGGCCTGGCACGTGGTAGTGGTACCAGGATCTGTGCAGAGTGACTGAAGCCTGCTGGCTGCAGAGGCTGGGAAGGCCCCCTCTCCGGCCAGCCCTGCGTGTGCACGCGAGGTACCCAGGGGTGAGTCCTGGAGAGACCGTCTTACCCGGTTCCGGCGCCGTCCAGGCCTCGCACTTGAAGAGCTCGCTGGGGTCCGACGGCTGCCCGATCCCCACGAGGTTGGTGGCAGCAATTCTGAATTCGTAGAGTGAGCCTTCTGCCAAGCCCTCCACCTATTCAGAGGATGTTTAAATTATAGATGAACCCACAGACGTAGAAAACAAGCTCATGGTTACCAAAGAGGAAAGCAGGGGAGGGATAAATTAGGAGGTTGGGATTCACAGGTACACCCTCCTGTATATAAAATCGATAAACAACAAGGACCTACTGTACAGCACAGGGAACCACACTCAGTATTTTGTAATAACCTATAAGGGAAAAGAATCTGAAGAATACATATATACACATATGTGTATGTATAACTGAATCACAGTTGTACACCTGAAACTAACACAACATTGTAAATCAGCCGTACTTTAATTTTTTTTAATTAATTAATTAATAGGTGAAACAAAAGCTGCGTTACGACCCACAATCCATCGGGGGAAAGCGGGTATTCCTGGTTGATTTATAGATGGAATGTGAGGGTGAGGGACCTTGTCAGTAAGTCGAGTACGTGTCTGTGGAAGGTTATTGATCCACCTGCATGTTACAGTCACCACCTTCACCCCGACACGGTTTGCCTCATTCACTCCATAAACCTTCCCCCCGGGGATGACGTGATGACCCAGGCAGGAAGACAGGCTCAGAGACAAAAGCCACAAGGAGCCAGTGGAAGAACGGTGGGCGGGACCTGACCTCGGGCCCAGGCTCTCCACCCTCCACCCCCGGCGGCACCGCACCTGGGGTGTCAAGGGCCCGGGACGGGAAGCATCCTCGCCGGGGGCGGTGGGGAGTGACCTGTCTCCTCCCCGCACACTGGCTGGAGGCCCCTGAGGGTCCACTCTGCCTGGTCGGTGCCACAAAAGATGGAGGGAAGGCCCTGGACCAGACCATCAGCCCTGCCTGGCAGCCCGGCCACTGGATCAAACACAGCATCTGGATGACATTGTCTCAACACAACAGCTCCCAAAGCAAGCACGAGTCACGTGGAGCCGCTTTATCCCCCGGAAGGCAGGTCTGGCCTCGTGGAATGCCGGCATTCAGAAAGTACGTGGGCATTTCCTCCGGAGTTTGGGACCTGACAGCCAATAGTAAGGTGTCCGGGGACAAGCGTGCACAAAACACCAGGATCTTCGCACCGAGCTTGAATTTTGGCAATATGCGTCATACACAATAAAACGCATGAGAAATACGTATTGCATAAATATAGGTATTAGCACAGAATCTTGTACAAGACAGGGATTAGACCTCCTCTCCGCCTCCCGCAAAAAACCCCTCGCTTTACCGCGTGACTCCTGTGAATGAACAGGTGGGCGTGCTGCCCGGTAACCGCATGAGCTACCGTCACCAACCCGCGTGCTCCGTTAAGTAAACACCTTCTCCCTCATCTCTCTCACGAGAAGCCCCGTGTGGTGGCTCACGGGGAGGAGTGGGGGCTCAGGGAGGTGAGAGCTGTTGCCCGCGGGCCATCGAGGGCTCGCCTGGCGACTTGGTTCTGCTCTTTCTTACTCCAGGTCCGTGTGGCTCGCGCTCCCTGCACCCGGATGGAACGTGTAGTTGGGCAAGAGGCTCACTGGGAAGCCTGAGCACACGCCTTCCTTGGGAAACGGGGACAAACAAGCAGAGGAGCCTCGATCGTCACCGTCTCCTGCGCATCCTGCCCCGAGGCTGAGAGCTCCAGCCACTGGGCTGGAGGCCGGATGCCGCTCACAGCAACACCTGCACCTGCAAACGACCCACCTGTCGGCTCGCCTCCTCTGCTTCACTTCTCAAGAGAAGATGCTCCGTGACCCTAAGTTCTCGTGGTGAATTGTTTCATTCATTTTTGTTTCTGTGTCAAATTGCCTAATGTCACTGAACTCTGAGACACAGAACGGGGACCCTGCCCCACAGGAGAAATTGCCTGCAAAAGGGAACGAGTCCATGAGCACCCACCGTCAGGATCCTCTCTTGGAGAGGCGAGGCGTTGACCTCATGCCAGTTTTTGTGGTGAGCCTCTCTCTTGTCTATGTAGTAACCGAGGATGGGTGAGCCACCGCTGAACTTAGGCACCTTCCAGCCCAGGGTCATGGAGTGGCCGTCACAGTTCAGAAGGGTGATCCCGTAAGGATGGGACGGGACGGCTGCAGGAAACACATCGGGAAAGTCACCCGGATCTTAGTGCAATAACCATTAACCTACCGCGGCCGGCTCCAGCATCTCAGAGGGACGGGCAGCAATGGGAGATGGCCCTGGGTGCCTGTCCCCTCTGTCCTGTCCAGGTCTCCCTGCTCACCATCTTCGCTTGTCTTTGTCTCTTCTTTTAAAGAAAGTAAGTTTTTAAAAAGCTTCTTTCATATATATTTATTGCAATTTCTAAATACATCTTCCAATACATACATCCATACATACATCCTCCAATATTTCAATAATACAAAGGCCAAGAAGGACACTTGAGACAAAAGACTCTCCCCCTCCTCTAAGGAAAACCTTGAGAGAGCAGCTTTCTCATCACGCCCATGAAGAATGACAACCTCACCTTCCACAGCCAGTGATGACCGATAGACTTAGGCCAGTGAGTCTTAACTTCCCCCATAGTTATAGAAACTTCAGATTAATTCAAATGAGTATGAATTCAAGTTTCCCTTTTGAACACCCTGCTCGGAAATGGACCATCTTTTCCTAACAGGTTGAAGAGGATGTGTCTCTGCTTCCCCCCTCCCCAACTCCGAGCAACCTACGTCCAATCATCCTCTGTTACCCGAGATACAGGTACCTGGGAATGAACTGGTCTTATTGCATAATTAAAACATAAATGATTGGCTTTCATTTAGTAGGAATTACTTGAAGAGGCTAGTGGTAATGTTTGAAAGTCCCTCCTGGGAAAAACTGATAGATTATAATGAGCTTAAAATAAGAGTTAATCTTTTACTATACTACCCACCTAAGTATCATCAGATTTGACATTCCTTAGAAATTCCAGTAACGTTATTCTATCTATTGTTAGACGAGAAATCATAATTTCTGAAGATACTTTTAGATTTAGTTGAAGACAAAAATAAAGAGCAAAACATTTCTCTCAGAAGCGAACAGATAATACTATGATTCAAAATGTGTCTAAGAGGCGATCGTGGTTCTAAATCTTCCTGAATACTTTTAAGTCATGGGGTCCATTTTATATGAAACAACCAGACCAACATTACACAACACAGAGCTGCACAGATCAAGTTTCCTAGGGCCCATCACTGCAAGTTTGGCCCCGAAGTGTTCTGTGTGGTCAGAATAATAATTTTGAAAGATCACTATTTATGAACAAAGCCACAGAGTTACATAAACATTTGAAATCCTCTGGAATGACGTTAAGTTCCTTGAGCTAAGAATAGCTGAAAAGGCCATCGACGTTCTGTTTTGAACGCACCGATTTTGAAAAGAGACGGTCACACCCTACAGCATACATTGTAATGGGGGCACATGAGCTTGGAAACCAGTGTGACCTCTGATAATATTTTCTATTTTCAATTTGCATTTTACTAGCATATTATCCTTTCTCCCTCTCACACTGGCATTTCCAAGCCAATTGATGAGAGGTTTCCACAGAACTGCATGTTCTCTGTTCAACAATTTACATCCACTTTTCCCCTCCGGTAATATTCTAAACGGCATCATAAAGGTTTGTTCATGCAGAAATGAAAACGTAGTGGAGAACCGAAAGCTGGCACAGAGTCGCCCATGAATTACTTACTGAGGGCGGCCTGGACTCTTATGACGTCAGACTCCTGAGAATTCTCACTCGTCCCAACAGCATTAACGGCTTTAACTCGGAAGATGTACTGCTCGCCGGTGGTTAGGCCGTGCACCACAAACCTGACAAAAACACGAATCGGGGGCGTGAATACAAGGCTCAACCCTTTTTCTTCCTACAATAGACACAGAGAGCATCTTGAACACGCCACGAACATCCGTCACTGGGACTGAAAAGAAGTTTACTTCTTCGAGTGCCTCATGGATGCATATTAATTCCAATCAACACGCCACGTCCAAACGTAAGCCAGCAACAGCCAACGACTCTGGGGCTGAAGGGAGCTGGACTCGGGGGGCGGCGGGGGCACCAGCTGCTGCCCGCGGGGGGTGTGGGAAGCAAAGCCCTGGAAATCCTGAGTGACCTCACTCAGTGCCAAGGCTCCCCCTTCATTTCCAAGCCCTCTGGTTTTCTCTGCATCGAAGCTCTATTCTAAAGTAGGGTTCCTCTCCTTTCCTAAAAGAACTCACGTCTGTAAAACTTAAGGAGAAGGAGTGACACCACACTGGCTAAGATTTGGCTTGGAGACCGGCTTGGACACCTAACAGATTTTATGTCCTCAGTCAAGTTACCTAACCCCGGAAAGACTTTGTTTTCCCATCTGTGAAAGAGGATCATAGTACCTACTTCTCAGCACAGCCACCTTGCACACGGTAAGTACTCAGTAAACGTGAGCAACAGTTATTTATCTCCGAGTCTGCAAACATGTATCAGGCATTCACGAAATTCCTGCACTAGAATATTTGAGGTATTTTGTTCTGGGAGCTCTTCCTGCACTCGCTGGCGTGGACTGTGCATAACATCTAACTTTAGCATCAGTTGTGTCTCTTCTTTTCCAGCCACAGCTTTTTCCAATTTATTGGTTTTTAAAGAGTGAAGAGGGAAGGGTGTCAGAGACGTAATGGATAACCCGTCCGCAGTGGAGGATCTGACAGCTGCTTTCCTAAGAGCGTCCTACGGGAATCCTAACACACCCAGGCCTTCCCTGCAGGCCGTGAGACGGGAGCAAGTCCGTGTCGGCAGAAAAGATGCTCGGCCCCACTGCAGGCAGAGCCGCCGTCGCCCCTGCACAGGAGCCTCTCTCCACCCCCTCCCCGGCTTTGTGCAATTGGTGGCCAGAGGGAGGGCCTGTCAGCTTTGTGAACAAAGCAATTTTAAAAGTTCAAAACATCAATGCAGAGAAATAAAACACCCTTCCCAACCCGGTCGCTACTTTAACTCTCCTGTTCAGGGTAAGTCTTAAACGCTGAGTACGTCAGAGGAGATGCTCTGGGGCTTTTCTTCATCGACAGACAAAGCACTTCAGCCACGGGGTAGAACTAGCTCCCCAGCTTCCAGCTCTGCAGCCCCCATGTGTGGGTGAGGAACCCGGCCCGTGGTGTGGACGTCACAGGTGTTCCTGCCGTGGCCCCTGCACCCGAAGGCCCCGTGGGTCCCGGGGGGTGTGCTTCCCACGTTTTCTCGGGGGCGAGGATGTCAGGTGGAGGGGGACCCGGGCAGGCAGCACCTGTTGTAGCCGACGGGCTTGTGGTTACAGGGCTCCCAGACGGTGGACCCAGCCACGCAGCAGTCCACGTAGTAGCCAAGCAGGTCCTCCTTGTGCTTCGGCTGGTCCCACTGCACCACCACTGACGTCCTTGTGTTCCGGGAGGTGACAACGCGGCCGGGGGCTGAGGGGACCACTGTGCAGGGGGGACAGGGACACAGGCTCAGCGGCATGGGAGTCTGGGGGCACGCCAGAGACCCACAGGCCCTCCCGTCCGCAGAGCTTGGGGCTTTAGATGAGATTTGGACAAGGAAGACGCTGCAGGGCAAGGGGGCACCCAGGAGGTTCCGGGCAGTCCCTGTGCTCTCTGTCCCCAAGTCCCTCCCTTCCGAAGAAAGAGATTCCCATCACGGAATCTCCTGCCCCTGCTGCCCCTACAGACCCATCCACAAAACTCCCCCAGTGACACACACGCTTTACTACCCAGGAAGGAACTATGTGGGGATATAAAATTAGCCATTTAAAAAAAAATAGGACACAATTCTATCAGATTCAAGGGACTCTGCAAGGGACTCAGAATCAAACCATGGATTTCTCCCCTCGCACAATTCAGAATTTCTCTAATCTGTATCTGACATCTTCTGCGAGGGAACTTCAAGCCATATGGGCAAGAAACCCTGATGCATTTAGGGTTGGGTTTTTTTTTTTTTAAGTGGCCATTGCCTAAAAATATTGCTAATCCATTGATTGGTTTCATAAAAAGAAGACGGAACTTTGGAGAAATGTTGACCAAAACAAGGCAGAGAGATCTTCATCTCTTGTAAAACGGAATTTTAAGGCAATTTGAATTTTAAATCACGTGCGACACTAACGTCTTTATCAACGCAGGTGCTGGTTGTCCAACACGGGGGACGTTGTTCGGGGCCCATCCTACAGTTTGGTCACTCGCGCTAACTCACCGATGGTGTCCTGGGCCTGAATGGGGGCGGTGATTTCCGACGGGTCGCTCAGGCCATGCTTATTTGCTGACAACACTCGGAACACGTATGGTTTCCCCTCGGCGAGATCGAAGACAGCGTATCGGGGGGACCTCACGGCCGTCTGTGCGTTGACCCGCTGCCAGCTCCCGCTCCCGACCACGGACTGCAAAGACAGCGGCCTCGATGGAGACATGCCCCCCAGACCCGCGTGGGGGGAGGGGATGCTCCGCTCTGGCCCTCAATTACACCGTGGGGGACCCACAGCCCACGGCACCTCCGGGGCCATCAATACCTCTGTTCTGAATTTTAGGAAAAGAAAGTCAATTTGGAGAAGGAGGTGAGAAACTACCCAAAGTTGGAAATGTTACCAGAGAACATTTTTACGTGAAAGCCAATAACCTATGGAAATCTTCAGGGAATCAATACATAGGTCGTAGTTTTAGTAAAGACAGGATGAACTCTAAACAATTAGAGATAATTGAGGAGCAGACGTGTAAAATTCCATCATAACTGCTCGCATTCCAGTTTAAACCTTTTGCTCTTTCTCAGCTATTATAGTAATAACAAAGGGACAGCAACCTAAATGACCAGCAATAGGGTGGGTACATTATGATACAAAATGACGCATATACACTAAATGTAGCCGTTTAAATTACTGTATAAAGATCTTTACTCAGAGGAGAGGAATTGTATCATTTTGTTAAATGTAATACAAGTTGCCAGTTGTATGTATGATATATCAAGATATAAAAACCGATGGAGAAAAAGACTAAATATGTCCCACATGTTAATAATGACTATTTTGCGTGATCAAATTATCGGTGATTTTCATTTTGTTCTATATAACATATACGTGTTTTCCAAATTTTCTACGCTGCGTGTTTAAGTTTTATCATTGGCAATTACTTTTAAAACTGGGATTACATGTCTAATTTAGTTTTTTCCTATAGAGATAAGCCCCCTTTGTGAAAGGAATCCTGAGGTAGTAAAAGTTGGGTGTACACTGACCCCACTAAGGCTGCCAGAAAGGACTGGGAAAGCATTTCGAACAACCCAGGCTTCTAGAAATTAGATTCCTGTCTAGAGAAGTCTTCTCTCATTTTATCAAAAGTGAAGTGGCTTTCTTGGACTGACGCAGGCATCCACAGTCAGAGGCCCCCTTGGGCCCGAGTATGTTCGCCATCTGGAGAGCAGGGGGAGGGGCAGCAGGGGAGCCCTGGGCATACTCAGCTGGGCCGATGGGAGAAAAGGACCCTGGGGCTGAAGGAGGCAAGAGAGGGAGGGAGTGGGGAAAACACTGCTAGGGTCTTACAGCCAAGCTTCTAGAAAAGCTAGTGCCCATCTTCTAAGCAGGGCTGGAGGAAGTTCTTGGGGTTCTGCACCCCAAGAACCGCAGGGCACCACTACCTTCACCGCAGCCAAACTCTCAGCACATGAGCCCAACGTGGACAGGACAGGCCGTGCACCTTGGGCTGTGGCCACACGTGGGCTTTCCAAGCAGAGCTCACTCGGGGGAAGACGCGTGCTTCAAACTGTGCTCAGATGCCAAGCTATTAGCCAGAGCGCCGCCGTTCCTAGCATCTTGTGCCTGGCCCTGACATAAAGTGGAAATGCAGGACTAGACAGAGGACGCTGACTCATCCCTGTGGTTCCTTTTAGGCCTGATAGGAACTAAGGCCCCCAAAGACCACCTTGGATGGGTTGGGGGCAGGACCGTCCTCCGTGAGCAACAGAGAGAGGTGGGTGCCTCGCCCGGCCAGCTCACTGGGGAGTAGCCCAGTCCAGCTCCCCCCGGGCTCCCTGCTGCCCCTCCCTCCCAGAGACCCTGGACACCACGGCTCCCCTCAGGCTGTCCTGGAAGCTTCCTCTCCCTGATCACACACCCTGTATTGCTGCTCACCACCCGTGGCAGTGGGTAGGGAATGCAAGGGTGCCCTCGGTGAGGCAGGCCTCTTCTTTTTTTTTGCGGTATGCAGGCCTCTCCCTGTTGTGGCCTCTCCCGTTGCGGAGCACAGGCTCCGGACACGCAGGCCCAGCGGCCATGGCTCACGGGCCCAGCCACTCCGCGGCATGTGGGATCTTCCCAGATCGGGGCACGAACCCGCGTCCCCTGCATCGGCAGGCGGACTCTCAACCACTGCGCCACCAGGGAAGCCCGAGGCAGGCCTCTTTTTAAAAGTGGGTTTGCTAGTGGGGGGTGAAATAGGGGAAGGGGAGTCAGAGGTACAGACCCCCAGTCCTGTAGTAAATAAGTCGAGGGATATAACGTACAGCAGAAGAAAGATGGTCAATAACACTGTAATTACCTTGTATGGGGACAGATGGTGACTAAACTTGTGGTGGCCACCTCATAATGTATGCAAATGTCAAGTCACTACATACTACACCCGAGACCAACATAATACTGTATATCAACCACGTTTCAATAAAAAATAATTTAAAATTTTAAAAGATTTTTAAATGCGTTTGCTGAAACTTGGTCTTTCCAGGACTGGGTAGGTGAGTAGGAAAATGTCTCTGAAGAGGGCCTGAGAAAGCGCCTTTCCTCCTGGGAGGGCTGACCACTAGATTTTCATGATGCAAAACAACAAGCTAGCACCCAGCAGCAAGAAGTTAACACTTGACTCTGCCCACAGGTAAGCCTTGCAGATAAGTAGAGAAAGCTGAGGGTCATTATACCGTCTGGAGCCTGAAAACCGTTCATTTCCATTCTGCTTTCCTTCACCTTGTTGTATTACACATTACTACTGTATGAGAGATATATGCTCACATTAAGAGTTATAGACTTTATGTGTATATTACACATATTGGATTGCCTAGTACATTGTAATATAAATTTAGTATCACAAAACCACAGTTACAGGATTCGTATGGTTATACAGGTTTTTCAACAATGGTCCGCAGCCCAATCACAGGCCAGCGATCTGAATGACTGTGTCAGAACCTGCATTTTTAGTGCAATTGGATCTCAAAGCAGGAGAGAGAACACATGGCACGGAGTAAGGATACTGTGTTTGAAATTTAGTTGGTGATGTACATTCAGTGTGTGTGTGTGTGTGTGTGTGTGTGTGTGTGTGTGTGTGTGTCTGCAACACACAAACTATTTCTTCCTACGCGTCCAGATCTAAAAAGTCTGCAAACCAATGATTCTGGGTAACCCTTCGCCATCTGAAGTGTGGATTCCTCAACACGATCGCCACCAAGTGGCCACTCGGCGTATGAGCAAACTGAGAGCAGGGACGGCTGTCCCCCTGCCCACATCCGGAATCCTCAGAACTTGGGAGCCTAGAATGTTCCAGCAGGAAGAACGCTGGCGGCCGCCTCAGTGCGAGGCCCTCGTGTACAGCGGGGAGCCGGGAGCCTGACTGGCCCCCGCGGAGGGCGGCACAGCCTGAGCGGGACCTGCTCCTCGGATGCCACGCCCCGCACAGAACCCCTCAGGCATTCACAGCTCAGCCAGTGTCTGCAGCTTCACGTTAAATAACTGATCTGAGAGCTGCCCATCCTTAAAACACACGACACAGCACCACGGGAAAGCCTACAGAGATCTGCTGCTTCAGGAAACCCACCCGGGGTGTACCTTCTCAATGAAATACATCAGCGGCTCCTTGCCACGGGGGGCAGGTGGGTCCCAGCTGAGGACGACATATGTCCTGCTGATTTCTGAGGCATGGACGTTGGTGGGAGGTCCTGGAACCTGGACATCACCTGGAGGAGGAATCAACACCGTGAGCGCCGACAGGAGCCAGGTCAGCCCGCTTGCCGCAGCCCATCTTGGGAGCACGACCCTCGGCTACTCTACAGGCATCAAAGGCCTCACGGATCAGCGTCGGCTTTTGCTTCATTTCTATTCTGGGAAAGCAAGCAAGCTGCAAGGACTGTTTTTCCAGAGCCAAAGTGTAATGAACTGGTAAAGATCGTCCAATTACTTCTGTTTCCAATATAAGCCAATTCATAAGAAAGGAATCTAACCCAAAATTCATCCAGAATTTCAGCTGGAAGTGGGAGAGGAATTTACCCAGAAGAAACAGGGCATTTAACCAGAAATGCAGCTCTGACTGTATGGGGAATTTGTGCAGAGAAGGTACCAGCAATGGTGTTCTGCAGCAGGGAAGCCTTCCAAGATGGGGGTCGTACTTTCTCTAAGGGCCCTCTCTGGTTGTTTTCCTCTCATTATGCCCTTAAAGCATGGAAACAATATAGCGACTTCCAAAGCACATGGCTTCCCTTCCTGGGTAGATCTGTTCCACATCCACAAGCATTGCATCTATGTCTATATACTTAAAATTCCAGCGTGATACCAATTAGCAAGTAACTATAATAGAACAGTCGCATCAAAGAAGCCCACTGCGTCTCTTCTGACACACGTCTCTTTTTAATAAAATACTAGGTGGGGCTTCCCTGGTGGCGCAGTGGTTGAGAGTCCGCCTGCCGATGCAGGGGACACGGTTTCGTGCCCCAGTCCGGGAAGATCCCACATGCCGCGGAGTGGCTGGGCCCGTGAGCCATGGCCGCTGAGCCTGCGCGTCCGGAGCCTGTGCTCCGCGACGGGAGAGGCCACAACAGTGAGAGGCCCGCGTACCGCAAAAAAAAAAAAAAAAAAAAAAAAAAAAATGCTAGGTGTCAGGCGTGTTATGTTTGGATGTGAGAACTTTTCATGGGGGTGGAGGTTTTCCAGATGCACAGTCCCAGTCATTGCGATACAAAATATTATGAGCTTCCAATTAGATTAGCACAAGATTAAGATGGTTCAAAACGTCCCCAGGACACCTGGGAGCCCTGCTGAAGATCCAATGGTTCCCTCTGGACTGCACTGCCGGGGAGGAATTTAACAGCCGCGTGGAAACGGCCCAAACAAGCCTGGGTTTCATGTCATTAGAGTCCTGTTACCGCGCTCATCACATTTGACAGGCAACAGGGGCGCAGAGGCACAGCCGTGGGCTTACCCGGGAGCATCTGGCAAATGGGTTGGGTTTCAAACAAGGAGCGAGAGAATGTCCAGAAAGGTGCCAAGTGTGCCGGGCAGAGCAGGGCCCCGGCACACCCTACACGCCTTCTCTGCATCCACCTGCCGTGTCCACACCTAAAGAGACCCAGGGAGAGGCCCTAAAGAGAGAAGACACAGATCACCCACCCTTGGGTGGTGCAGACAAGCTTCCAAGCTGAGTGGCGGTGCACCTCAGAGGTACTAGATGAAACAGGACAAACCAAGGGGCCAGAGGGGAAATGACGCATGATAAAGCAGCGTGGGCGTGGGAACACACCAGTGCAGCATCGCCTTTCCTGCACGTTCAGATCTGAACGCCTCGCTGTGTTTAGACCTGGCACCTAACTTCGAGACCCAGAGGAAAATGGAATAAGGAGCACTTTATCTGAGGCCAAGACAAGAAGGAAGAATCCGGCTTTTGTCAGCAGGGACTCCCCGATCCGGGAGGATGCTTGGGTTATGCGGACTCTCCGCCCCACCCGGGGCCGTGCACTAATGAGCCTTGGAGATCTGCAGATGACCCCAGCCCCGGACAGAACAAGAGGACATGCAAACTGGCCCCGGGAGCCAAGGGGAGGACCAAGGAAGTAAACTGATGTCTGTTACCAACACTCCAACCGCTGAGAGGGTCCTCAGAGAGAGAAAAAGCAAATGGAGGCAAAACAAAAAGATCGGCCACGGCCACGTGCCTTCCGGGGTGGGCTGACCACAGCGCTGCTGGGGGCGGCTCCTGCGCTTGCCTCTGCCTCCGGGTCACGATGCTCCTCTGGAGCCCTGTTCTAACGAGCCACGTCAACACCGGATGAAGGTGGACATATGAGATGGAAACACAGCTCAGAAACGAGCTCAGGAAAACACAGTGCTTTCCCAAGATCACACAGCTAGTGGGCGGCTCTGCAGGGGTCCAAGCCTAGGCCTTCGAATCCCAAACCCAGCTTTTCGTTCTATTGACCACAGCCTCCAGAACCTGCCCCAGAGACTCGCCTCTACGTCAGTGAAACGTAAAGTTTGTTCGGAATTGTTAGAACGCCCAAGAGGATGGAATTCAAGAGAATGAACAACTGTAAATGAGTTTGCGGCATTCAGAGCAAAGGATGAATTCAATGCGTTAGCTACAAATGAGCTGATCCAAAACAGTGCAGTGAATGCTTGGATATATAATAGTAGAACAAAAACAATCTCATTATATCTGCGAGAGCCTATTCGGGCCTTTCCAAGAATGAGGTGTCTACTTTTCCATCGAGCAACTCAAGAGAGATAGGAAGATTTGGATGATATTAAAAGGAGAGCATGGATATTAATTTAAATGTTTGTAGGAAGACACCAACCAAGAGTAAAATGATTAGAAAAGATCAAAAGAGGGACCTTCAAGATGGCGGAAGAGTAAGACCCGGAGATCACCTTCCTCCCCACATCAGAAATACATCTACACGTGGAACAACTCCTACAGAACACCTACTGAACGTTGGCAGAAGACCTCAGACCTCCCAAAAGGCAAGAAACTCCCCACGTACCTGGGTAGGGCAAAATAAAAGAATAAACAGAGACAAAAGAATAGGGACGGGACCTGCACCAGTGGGAGGGAGCCGTGAAGGAGGAAAGGTTTCCACACACTAGGAGCCCCTTCACGGGCGGAGACTGCGGGTGGCGGAGGGGGGGAGCTTCGGAGCCGCGGAGGAGAGCACAGCCACAGGGGTGCGGAGGGCAAAGCGGAGAGATTCCCGTACAGAGGATCGGTGCCAACCGGCACTCACCAGCCCAAGAGGCTTGTCTGCTCCCCCACCGGGGCGGGCGGGGCTGGGAGCTGAGGCTTGGGCTTCGGTCGGAGCACAGGGAGAGGACTGGGGTTGGCGGCGTGAACACAGCCTGAAGGGGGCTAGTGCGCCACGGCTGGCCGGGAGGGAGTCCGGGGAAAAGTCTGCACCTGCCGAAGAGGCAAGAGACTTTTTCTTCCCTCTTTATTTCCTGGTGCACGAGGAGAGGGGATTCAGAGCGCTGCTTAAAGGAGCTCCAGAGACGGGCGCGAGCCGCGGCTATCAGCGCAGACCCCAGAGACGGGCATGAGACGCTAGGGCTGCTGCTGCCGCCACCAAGAAGCCTGTGTGCGAGCACAGGTCACTCTCCACGCCGCCCCTCCCGGGAGCCTGTGCAGCCCGCCACTGCCAGGGCCCCGGGATCCAGGGACAACTTCCCCGGAAGAACGCACGGCGCGCCTCAGGCTGGTGCAACGTCACGCCGGCCTCTGCCGCCGCAGGCCCGCCCCGCACTCCGTGCCCCTCCCTCCTCCCGGCCTGAGTGACCCAGAGCCCCCGAATCAGCTGCTCCTTTAACCCTGTCCTGTCTGAGCGAAGCACAGACGCCCTCAGGCGACCTACACGCAGAGGCGGGGCCAAATCCAAAGCTGAGCCCCGGGAGCTGTGAGAACAAAGAAGAGAAAGGGAAATCTCTCCCAGCAGCCTCAGGAGCAGCGGATTAAATCTCCACAATCAACTTGATGTACCCTGTATCTCTGGAATACCTGAATAGACAACGAATCATCCCAAACTGAGGAGGTGGACTTTGGGAGCAACTGTAGACTTGGGGTTTGCTTTTTGCATCTAATTTGTTTCTGGTTTTATGCTTATCTTAGTTTACTATTTAGAGCTTATTATCATTGGTAGATTTGTTTATTGATTTGGTGGCTCTCTTCCTTTTTTTTGATTTATATATACATTTTTTTTCCTTTTTTTCTCTTTTTGTGAGTGTGTATGTGTATGCTTCTTTGTGTGATTTTGTCTGTATAGCTTTGCTTTTACCATTTGTCCTAGGGTTATATCTGTTTGTGTGTGTGTGTGTCTGTGTCTGTGTGTGTCTTTTTTTAGTATAGTTTTTCAAGCTCGTTATCATTGGTGGATTTGTTTTTTGGTTTAGTTGCTGTCTTCTTTCTTTTTTAAATTACTTTTTTAATTTTAATAATTTTTTAAAATTTTAATAACTTTATTTCATTTTGTTTCTTTTCTTCCCTCCCTCCCTCCCTCCTTTCCTTCCTTCCTTCCTTCCTTCTTTCTTTCTTTCTTTCTCTCTTTCTCTCTTTCTCTCTTTCTCTCTTTCCTACAGGGTCTTGGTGCTCTGGCCTGGTGTCAGGCCTGAGCCTCTGAGGTGGGAGAGCTGAGTTTAGGACATTTGACCAGCAGAGACCTCCTGGCCCCAAGTAATAGCAATCGGCGACAGCTCTCCCAGACATCTCTGTCTCAACACTAAGACCCAGCTCCACCCAATGGCCAGCAAACTCCAGTGCTGGATGCCCCATGCCAAACAACTAGTAAGACAGGAACACAACCCCACTCATTAGCGGAGAGGCTGCCTAAAATCATACTAACTTCAAAGACACCCCAAAACACACCACTGGACGGGGCCCTGTCCACCAGAAAGACAAGATCCAGCCTTATCCACCAGAACACAGGCACCAGTCCCCTCTACCAGGAAGCCTACACAAGCCACTGAACCAACCTCACCCACTGGGGACAGACACCAAAAACAACAGGAACTACGAACCTGCAGCCTGCAAAAAGGAGACCCCAAACACAGTAAGTTAAACAAAATGAGAAGACAGAGAAACATACAGCAGTTGAAGGAGCAAGGTGAAAACCCACCAGACCAAACAAATGAAGAGGAAATAGGCAAACTACCTGAAAAAGAATTCAGAATAATGATAGTAAAGATGATACAAAATCTTGGAAATAGAATGGAGAAAATACAAGAAATGTTTAACAAGGACCTAGAAGAACTAAAGAGCAAACAAACGATGATGAACAACACAATAAATGAAATTAAAAATTCTCTAGAAGGAATCAATAGCAGAATAACTGACGCAGAAGAATGGATAAGTGGCCTGGAAGATAAAATAGTGGAAATAACTACCACAGAGCAGAATAAAGAAAAAGGAATGAAAAGAAATGAGGACAGTCTCAGAGACCTCTGGGACTACATTAAACGCACCAATACTCGAATTATAGAGGTCCCAGAAGAAGAGAAAAAGAAAGGGTCTGAGAAAATATTTGAAGAGATTATAGTTGAAAACTTCCCTAACATGGGAAAGGAAATAGTCAGTCAAGTCCAGGAAGCACAGAGAGTCCCATACAGGATAAATCCAAGGAGAAACACACCAAGACACATATTAATCAAGCTATCAAAAATTAAATACAAAGAAAAAATATTAAAAGCAGGAAGGGAAGAGCAACAAATAAGATACAAGGGGGGCTTCCCTGGTGGTGCAGTGGTTGAGAATCTGCCTGCCAATGCAGGGGACATGGAATCAAAATCAAAAACATTGATTTCTCTTTCATTCCTATACACTAATGATGAAAAATCTGAAAGAGAAATTAAGGAAACGCTCCCATTTACCATTGCAACAAAAAGAATAAAATACCTAGGAATAAACCTACCTAAGGAGACAAAAGACCTGTATGCAGAAAACTAGATGACACTGATGAAAGAAATTAAAGATGATACAAACAGATGGAGAGATATACCATGTTCTTGGATGGGAAGAATCAACATTGTGAAAATGACTATACTACCCAAAGCAATCTACAGATTCAGTGCAATCCTTACCAAACTACCCCTGAAATTTTTCACAGAACTAGAAAAAAAATTTCACAATTTGTATGGAAACACAAAAGAGACCGAATAGCCAAAGCAATCTTGAGAATAAAAAATGGAGCTGGAGGAATCAGGCTCCCTGACTTCAGACTATACTACAAAGCTACAGTAATCAAGACAGTATGGTACTGGCACAAAAACAGAAATATACATCAGTGGAACAGGATAGAAAGCCCAGAGATAAACCCACGCACATATGGTCACCTTATCTTTGATAAAGGAGGCAAGAAATACACAATGGAGAAAAGACAGCCTCTTCAATAAGTGGTGCTGGGAAAACTGGACAGCCTCATGTAAAAGAATGAAATTAGAACACTTCCTAACACCATACACAAAAATAAACTCAAAATGGATTAAAGACCTAAATGTAAGTCCAGACATTATAAAACTCTTAGAGGAAAACATAGGCAGAACACTCTATGACATAAATCACAGCAAGATCCTTTTTGACCCACCTCCTAGAGAAGCGGATATAAAAACAAAAATAAACAAATGGAAGCTAAGGAAACTTAAAAGCTTTTGCACCGCAAAGGAAACCATAAACAAGACAAAAAGACAACCCTCAGAATGGGAGAAAATATTTGCAAACGAAGCAACTGACAAAGGATTAATTTCCAAAATATACAAGCAGCTCATGCAGCTCAATATCAGAAAAACAAACAACTCAATCCAAAAATGGGCAGAAGACCTAAATAGACATTTCTCCAAAGAAGATATACAGATTGCCAACAAACACACGAAAGGATGCTCAACATCACTAATCGTTAGAGAAATGCAAATCAAAACTTCAGTGAGGTATCACCTCACACTGGTCAGAATGGCCATCATCAAAAAATCTACAAACAGGGCTTCCCTGGTGGCGCAGTGGTTGGGAGTCCGCCTGCCAATGCAGGGGACGCGGGTTCGTGCCCCAGTCCGGGAGGATCCCACGTGCCGTGGAGTGGCTGGGCCCGTGAGCCATGGCCGCTGGGCCTGCGCATCTGGAGCCTGTGCTCCACAACAGGAGAGGCCACAGCAGTGAGAGGCCCACATACAGAAAAAAAAAAAAAAATCTACAAACAATAAATGCTGGAGAGGGTGTGGAGAAAAGGCAATCCTCTTGCACTGTTGGTGGGAATGTAAATTGATACAGACACTATGGAGAACAGTATGGAGGTTCCTTAAAAAACTAAAAACAGAACCACCATATGACCCTGTAATCCCATTACTGGGCATATACCCTGAGAAAACCATAATTCAAAAAGAGTCATGTACCACAATGTTCACTGCAGGACTGTTTACAATAGCCAGGACATGGATGCAACCTAAGTGTCCATCAACAGATGAATAGATAAAGAAGACGTGGCACATATATACAATGGAATATTACTCAGCCATAAAAAGAAAAAAATTGAGTTATTTGTAGTGAGGTGGATGGACCTAAAGTCTGTCACACAGAGTGAAGTAAGTCAGAAAGAGAAAGACAAATACCATATGCTAACACATATATATGGAATCTAAGAAAAAAAAAAAAACATGGTTCTGAAGAATCTAGGGCAGGACAGGAATAAAGACGCAGATGTAGAGAATGGACTCGAGGACACAGGAAAGGGGAAGGGTAAGCTGGGACGAAGTGAGAGAGTGGCATTGACATATATATACACTACCAAATATAATATAGATAGCTAGTGGGAAGCAGCCGCATAGCAGAGGGAGATCAGCTGGGTGCTTTGTGACCACCTAGAGGGGTGGGATAAGGAGGGTGGGAGGGAGACGCAAGAGGGAGGGGATATGGAGATATATGTACAGGTATAGCTGAGTCACTGTGTTATAAAGCAGATACTAACACAACAATGCAAAGCAATTATACTCCAATAAAGATGTTAAAAAAAAAAAAAGAAGCCATTGCTAGGAGGGAAAAACAAGTATCGTATATTAACGCATATATGTTGAACCTAGAAAAATGGTACAGATGAACCGGTTTTGCAGGGCAGAAATTGAGACACAGATGTAGAGAACAAACGTATGGACACCAAGGGGGGAAAGTGGGGGGGTTGGTATGATGAATTGGGAGATTGGGATTGACATATATACACTAATATGTATAACATGGATAACTAATAAGAACCTGCTGTATAAAAAAATAAATAAAATAAAATTCAAAAATTCCCCCCAAAATACGTATTTTATACAGGCTGGTCTCCTGCAGCAAACATCTCTTCCAATATAACTAGGCCATTTTTTACTCACTCAAACATCTGTGTTTTCATCAGCTGTTTAGGAGGTCATAACATCCACCTTTCCTAAATTGTTTTCTTTTGTTACTTACTTGTTGGGCATCTTTCCCAGTTTCTGAGTTTTTCTGGAAGCAGAGGTTTTAACTAAGACTTTATTTTATTTTTTAACTTTTTATTGGAGTACAGTTGCTTTACAATGTTGTGTTAGTTTCTACTGTACAGCAAAGTGAATCAGCTATAAGTATACATATATCCCCCCTTTTTTGGATTTCCTTCCCATTTAGGTCACCACAGAGCACTCAGTAGAGTTCCCTGTGCTATACAGTAGGTTCTCACTAGTTATCTATTTAATACATAATATCAATAGTGTATATATGTTAGTCCCAATTTCCCAATTCATCCCCCACCCTTCCCCCTTGGTATCCATACGTTTGTTCTCTATGTCTGTGTTTCTATTTCTGCTTTGTAAATAAGATCTTCTATACCAGTTTTTTCAGATTCCACATATATGCGTTAATATACGATATTTGTTTTTCTCTTTCTGACTTACTAATTTTTAAGTTTTCACTCACTGTCTTCTGTGAACTGTAGTTACAATTCCAATTAAAATCTTTGGATTCCTGGTTAATGATGCTAGATTCTCCTTCTCAGTAAATTTATCTTCCCAGATATCTAAGGACTATTAAGAAGTGTGCACAAAATCCAATAGAAAAAAGGAAATGCAAACTTTCAAACCACAGGGACATTATTTGATAGGAAAACTAGTCCCTTTTAGTCAAAATGTTAGAAATAAAATTTTTGCTTAAAAAAATAATAAAATAAAATACTGTTCAGTCGTGGAGTCTGGGAGAAAGGACCCCAGCCTCGGCCAGGACTCAAGTCTCAGGTTGGGTCTGGTTACTCCTCTGTAGGTCCCCGAGGATGCCTGAGAGACCCCACATGAAGCCATGAAGCCAGGACTCCACTGACCTCCACTCTCACTTTCATTCTCACCCTCTTCCCTGCTGACTTTTTAAATTCCATAGACCTTAAGCTTGACCCACAGTTTTTATTTTTACATGTGAAGAGTGTACCCACCACTCTCTGATTACAACCCTAAATCCCTAGGGTATAAGCAGCTGAAAGGAAATGGTAACGAGTTCCTTACCTTCAAGGTCCTCCTGATAGATTACGATTTCTTTATCTCCCTCCCAGTGGACTGCTGCGGAGAGAAAGGTCACTGCTGAATTTGACGTTCAGAAAGCGCTGGATTCCCAGAATCACCTTTTTTTTTTTTTTTTGCGATACACGGGCCTCTCACTGCTGTGGCCTCTCCCGTTGCGGAGCACAGGCTCTGGATGCGCAGGCTCAGCGGCCATGGCTCACAGGCCCAGCCGCTCCGCGGCATGTGGGATCTTCCCGGACCGGGGCACAAACCCGTGTCCCCTGCATCGGCAGGCGGACTCTCAACCACTGTGCCACCAGGGAAGCCCCCAGAATCACCTTTGCATTACGATGACAGCATTCGCACTACTCTGAGGTCCTCAGAGTTGATGTTTTGGAAGTGGTCTCAAAGAGAGCCAGTGCTTCTTGGCTCTTTGTACTGGATTCAAAAGGCCACGCAGGGGGCTTCCCTGGTGGCGCAGTGGTTGAGAGTCTGCCTGCCGATGAGGGGGACGCGGGTTCGTGCCCAGTCCGGGATGATCCCACATGCCGCGGAGCGGCTGGGCCCGTGAGCCATGGCCCCTGAGCCTGTGCTGTGCGTCCGGAGCCTGTGCTCCGAAGGCCACGCAGGTAAGGAAAATGCAGTGACCCACTTAAAACCATAATTAAGGGCCCAATCCCGTTAAGGAATCTGGGTCATGTGAAATTAAAATTCAGAAAGGGGGGGGCTTGGCTTCACCGCCTTCTGAGCCTCATCATGTGTTGAAATTACAACATCAGTGGACTAAGAAAAGTCTAATTCTGAACCAATTTAACTGGATTTCAGTGAAGAGCCTTAGGAAGATGAAGCACCTTCGTTTCAAGGTGTAAATGTCAGCCTGGCATCCCCACCCCTAACGTGACCTTGACGGCCATCGGAGCCCATGAGGCACAGCTGTGCTGTGCTCAGCTCTGAAGATGTTCTCGAGGCTCAGATACAAGATGGGGGGAAAAGAGAAAGAACAAATCACACAGAACTGCTGGAACTTGAAGTCTGCGCGCCCTACCGTGTAACGGTTTGAGGTCAAGGGGGTCGAGGGCAGCCACAGCCTCAGAGACTCTGGAAGGCCGGCTGATCCCTGCATTGTTGACAGCCCGCACGCGGAAGATGTAGGACCTTCCTTCAAAAAGTCCGGTTACGGGGTATTTACAGATCTTCACGGGGCGGTCATTGCACTGAACCCAACTGTCAGTTCCCACTTCACATCTTCACATAAAAAATAAGAGTAGAGAATAACAACTATATCAGTCTAGTAAGTATATAGAGCTGTATACATACATTACGCGCATATATTATATATATATATATCTCACAGTTATAACAGGAGAACATCTCCCACTGGTAAAATGAATGCTGTCAAAATATTGATTTACACAAATAGTAGTATAAATAAACTTTAAAAGACAGAGCTGTCTAGGAAACGTAGTATATACACATATCGTCCCTGAGTCTTTCTAACTTACAGCTGAAGCTCAATTCCCCCCTTCAAAAACATTTAGGCAAAATCTCCTCCAAAGGTTATTTCAGATCTATCCCTGACGGTTCTCTTTCAATTTACACCACAGAATCTCTGGGTGCCCCTAAGCTCCCTGGCACGTCTGCTGCCTAGGCCCAGGAAATCAACGGTCCTTCACCCGGTATCCCAAAGACGCATCTTTCTCCCCCGGGACACAAAGTGAGTCCTCGCTGCGAGGCTGGCTCACCGTCTACTCCAATCACGTTAAGATGTTTCTTTCTAGAACGCTTGTCATGAGGAATTTGGAAGTCTTTAGGAAATATTAAGTCCTGACCAGAAATCTGAAAATGTAGAAAAGATTGACCTCCATTTTTCCCAGGTTGAGAAATGTCAATACAGAAACTGCATGTCAAATTCCTGCTGGCATCCTCAGCCCGACGTCACCATGCCCAGGCCCTCGTCCTCGGAGGGAGGAACAGGGCTGAGCACAGACCTGCCGGCCGGAGCCCCATCCTAGCCCCAGGCTGGACCCTCAGCAGAGCCTGCAGGCTGGGCTCAGAGCAAGCCTGGAGAGGCAGGGTGGGATTTGATACTGGTGCCAGTTAGGCAAACTGAGCCTCAGCCAGCACACACGGAATCGGTGTGGGTACACGAGGCCCTGCCTGGCAGGTGATACTTTCCAATTACCCAGCCAGGAGTGACTAATAACCAAATAGTGAAGTTACCTATATCCCATCAAGAACGGCATCACAAACTTGAGATCAGAGAAATACCTACACACCTCGTCCTGGGTAATACTCCTTTGAGGAACGTTTCCATCCCCAGAGGAATCAGTGGACACTCACCGATCAACAAAATAGCCGATGACTGGGCTCTCCTTGGTCGTGTTGGGTGGCTTCCAAGTTACGATGACATAATCCCGGTTTACATCATGGCACTGCAGGTCCATGGGCGCGCCAGGGGCCCCCACGACCAGGGGGTCAGCGTCTGGGGTGGGAGAGGAGAGGGGAGTCACGTGATCAGGGTCCTGGGTGCGGGGGGGACAGCTGAGGCCAGCTGACAACTTCTTCAAACTCAGTGAGCTATCTGCTTGCTCTCCTCCCCTGCCTAGTCCTCACGCCCTTGATAGATTGGTGACGAGAGACATACATGTACTGATGAGTCTTTAAACTCGAAACACTCTGTCCTCTATGACACACTCAGTCTGTGATTTTCCGTAAACGAATCCAAGTTGAAGTTCACCTTCTGCTGATGGCATGTCATCACATAATGTCATGTCGTCCAAAACCGACCGATGTAATGATAATACAATGGGGCCTTTTGAACACCTGAGAGATGGTACCTTAGACACTTGTGTGTTTCAGAGTCCTCCGAAGGTCTGAGGACTTAGATTTTTTTTCCTGCAAGTCGTGAGCACACTTTGGGTCCGTACCCATGCATCCCTTCCACAGCCAATTATGGTCACAGTGCAATTACGTTTGTTTTCAACTGTTAATTACGGCGGCCCTGAAGGCCAACAGAGCTATTTAGAAAGTTAATACACTGCACATTTAATTTCCTCATGTAAAATGTGTATTTCTTCAGGACCTAGGGCAGTTGGACCTTCTTAGCAGTGTAAGCACTGTACACTTTCTTGTTCCCATCTCCTCAGCATATTAAAAGCTAAGGATTTCTTCACACCAAGTCAAATATTGTCTCTCATATTCAAAGTCCTCAGAAAGTTGTCAGAACACTTAAACTCCCCATACGTGCATTATTTTCCTCCTGCTGGCTGCACAAGCAAGGCAATGTCAGCTACTGCTTTTACTGTGCTTTCGTGGGGCAAAACGCCTTGCTAGAAGGCACGCACGGAGAATGGAAGGCACATTTTAACGCCAACCAAATAAAAATGGTAAAACTTTGTGGACGTGTCTAAAACCCCAGGGATCTAACGGAAATGGTTTGGAAAAAATAATATACTGACAGTGTCATTCCAGGCACATATAACCTGGAGCCCGAGGTGGGCATACAGGTGCAGGAGACACGGAGAACAGGGCAGGTAAGGCAGGGGTGGGGAATGGAGGGCAAAGTGGCCAGGGCCGCGGGGAGAGGAAGAGGGGCGTCCCGGTCAGGAAAGCAGCCGCCGGCCACCCAGAAGAGACTGGTGTCCCGGGGAGGGGCCGGCCGGGCCTCAGCCAGGAGGGGCCTCTATGCCCGAGGCCGCTGCACGAGCCAGGGCCGCTGCAGGGTGAGGGCTCGGCTGGGGGGCACTCACTGCCCTGCACACAGGGCCGGGGCTTTGCAGGGGGCCAGCTCCTGCTTCCCAGAGAAGTGCCTAGGCCTCTGCGCGCTACACCTTCCCTGG
Organism: Orcinus orca; assembly: GCF_937001465.1. Classification (NCBI taxonomy): domain Eukaryota; kingdom Metazoa; phylum Chordata; class Mammalia; order Artiodactyla; family Delphinidae; genus Orcinus; species Orcinus orca. Next base: position 24,905,591 of record NC_064579.1, on the reverse strand, counting down.
AGAAAGAGAGAGTATTTTCTTCCAAAACTGCTGTGAGAACTTTAGATTATATATACATATGTGAATATGTATGTGTGTGTGTACATACACATATACACACCTGTATGTATGTATACACATATACATATATATATTATATATAATTTTATCCATTTTATATATCCCTTAAATAAAAGTATATATATGTGACATATACGTCTACACACGTATGAATATGTACACCCACAAGCCTATATATGATAGGCATTTATAGATAATACATAAATATCTATGTTATACATATCCATAAAGATAAATACACGTATATATATAACATCGACCACTGTGCCTGGGATATCACGAGCTTTGTTTTCCTTTCCATGAGTGGGATGGACAGGCTCTCGTGGGCTGCTGGGAGGATGAAACATGACAACACGCGTGTCTCCTGGTGTAAACGCCCCGGAGGTGTGGCCCCCGTGGTTACTGTCTTAAACACACATGTGACTGAAGTCAGTGGTCATGACAGTGTCAGTCCTTCCTGCCACGGCCCTGGCCCTGTCACAAGGCCTAAGCAGGGGAAGAGGGGAGGGAGGCCCAGGCGGCCCGGGAACGGGCCCTTCCACTCCGGACCCCACTCCCCGCGTGGATTTCCTCCAGAATCAGCAGTTCGGGGCTGTTCACTCCAAGGAGTCATCCCACGAATTCCAGCAATTTATCAGCCACAGGGACACAAAGCTCCGCCTCTGCTCCATCCCCAGTGACACTTGCTTATGTCGCGGACATAATCGGGACGCGCCCAGGAAACACCTCCCGGCGGTCAGGCCATCTCCGGGGAGCAGCCTTGGGCTCCGTCTGGGCCCCGTCCCACCCCACCTGTAGCCTGCGCACCTCGGACAAACAGGTAGGCGCTGTGGTCGCTGACCCCTCCCCTGGACACGATCCTCAGGGTGTAGAGACCCTCGTCGTCCTTGTTGAGGTGACTGAAGGACAGCAAGGCCTGGCCGTCCCCAAAGAACATCTTTATCCACTTGGACTCCTTCAGCAGCACGTCTGGAAGACGATCAAGGGAGACGGGCTTCAGGGACACGCAGGGACCCGGGGCACACGTGGAGGACAGAGGTCCCCGCCAGCCTGACCCGGAGCACAAACACACACGTGGGGCTGGGGGGACCGGGACATGCGGGACAGGACAGAGGTCAGCACGCGGAGTGTGAAAGGCGGGACTCGTCTGCAAGGGGCCCTGCTGCGGCTTCGAAACGCACTTCACCCAGACGCTGACACCGGGAAGTCCCCCACCAGCGTTCCTTAGAAATTAATAATACAGTGCCAGCAAACCAGTCAGAAGGCGATGAAACCAAAGAGGCAAATTTCGGGAGAAGAAACAAGGGAAGTGACGAAAAATACTCAACACTGGATATCAAGGAGACACAAAATAAAATCATGAGAAATTATTGTTCACCTACTGATTTGCCAACATCCGTAGCTGGAAAGTGCAGAGAGGACAGCCTGTCAGGTGCAGCCTTGAACCTGCCTGTTCCATTGGAATCGGCCAAGACTATGAAACTGCGGGTCCCCAGAATCCCGGGCACTTCCCAGTCACGGGAACACCTTCTAAGATCCATGCCAACATCCTCTGGGAATGTTAGGAGAACGCTCCTCGAACCCATTTCATTTCCAGAAAGGGTAACTTAGAATCTTAGAACTTAACTCTTAAAGTAGAATTGCAAAGGGGAAATTAATCTCCTTTGCCACCACAAAGAGGCTCTCTCCCTTCCTCTCTCCCTCCCGGACCATGAAGATCAGACACAACTATCCTATTCCAACCGAAGAGCACAAGCCCAGTGCCCTCGGATCCCAGCAGCGGACTCCCGGGGGTTGCAAGGTCACAGGCATCTCCTCTGCACCTGGGACGCATACCTGTTCCTCTCCTCTGCGCTTGGGCCCAGGGGTCCCCCTCCCCCTCTGCCAGCTCAGAGCCCTTCTCATCTGTCAACGGCCTATTTTTTCTTTCCATAAAGCTCTCCATCGTCACCGCAAACCTGCTTTCTTGGCTAACTTTAACAGTGCGCGGGGCCAGTGCCATGCGTTTGGCAAAATATCACAGCCTGTTCTGGGACACTCCTTACACTTCACAGAGGCTCTGCTTTACCATTTTGTGTATTTTCCCCAACTGGATTATAAACACCTCATGGCAGGAATGGCGTGTGACTCTTTGTGCTGTTCTGCATTGGGTTAGGCCCTGAATAAACACAGGCAGGATGTTCTGTGACTGAATCCATAGGGAGCGAGCTCCCTTAGAAGCAGCAGCCCGAGATGAAGCTTCCTTCCACAGTCTACCCACACACGCCACACACACACACGTCACACACACTACACACATACACACACCACACACACACACGCCACACACACACACACGCCACACACACTACACACACACACATGCCACACACACACGCCACATACACACACACACCACACACACTACACACACACGCCACACACACACACACCACACACACACACCACACATACACACACACACATACACACACCACACACACCACACACACACACCACACACACACGTCACACACACTACACACACACCACACACACACACCACACACACACGCCACACACACTACACACACCACACACACACCACACACACTACACACACACCACACACACACACGTCACACACACCACACACACACGTCACACACACACACATATACACACACCACACACACGCCACACACACCACACACACTACACACACACCACACACACACGTCACACACACTACACACACACACGCCACATACACACACACACCACACACACACCACACACACATACCCCACACACCCCACACACACACACACGCCACATACACACACACACACCACACACACCACACACACACACCACACACACACCACATACACACACGTCACACACTACACACACACACCACACACACACACATCACACACACTACACACACACGTCACACACACTACACACACTACACACACCACACACACAGAGACACACACACCACACACACACACACACAATCACACACACACACACACACACACACACACCACAGCCGCACAGGGCAGCCCATGCTGGCTGGTGGAAGCAGTGGAGCAGGGCCCCGGGAATGGGGGGGTCCCAGCCCTGCCACTTCCCGGAGGTCGGGGGTAGGGCAAGGAAGTTCCTTGTCTCAGCTGCCCACTTAGGGGGTTGACAACACTTCCCTCCCAAAGACCTGATGAAAATCAAGTGAGTTATCACACTCAGAACAGAGTCGGACGCAATAAGCTCTAATAAATGGTAGCTACTGTTTCAGCAGAGGAAAAACATAAAGACACAGACACGCCGCTCATTCCTCCTAATCACACGGAGACCCTCTTTATGGAGCTACAACAACCCCCCATGACTCATCTACCTCCAGGCCTCCCTGCTAAACCCATTCCCAGGGAAGTTCAAGGTTAACGCAGGTCCAAGCTGCCCCAGGCTCGCCTGCTTTGCTGCCCGCAGCTGTCACGGAGGTGGAGAAAGCGCCAGGTCAACACTAAGGCTCAAATCTCACCATCACCCCAGTGAGGCCGGGGTCCGAGCCCAAGCACGGCAGGTGTGGGCGCAGAGCGTGCAAGAGGCCGCGACACTCACCGTCCCGGTACCACTCGGCCCGCGGCTGCACCCGCTTCAGGTCCGGCGTCACCAGCAGCGTGCACTTGAGAGCCAGCGTCTCGCCTTCCCTCCGGAAGGTGACACCGAATTTCTCCAGAAACTGGACGTCGAAGTGCATGTGCGGGATCACGGAGGGCAGGGGCACTGCACGGGGCAGAGGGCGCGGTCACACGGCGGGCCAGCTGGGCAAAGCAGGCCCCTCACCACCGCCTGCGCTCGCATCCTCACGGGCTGCGCTGTGGCCCGAGCGCCTGTGTCTCTCCCGTTCTCAGGTCGAAGACCCGCCCCCCGGTGTGAAGATATTGGGGGTCGCCTTCGGGTGATTAGGCTGGATGAGGTCGTGGAGGTGGGGCCCGGGATGGGTCAGTGCCCTTGTAAGGAGAGGACGAGACCACAGCCCTTTCTCTCAGCTCTTCATGAGGACACGGTGTCCCACACCTGCTAGCTGGGACGCGGTGTCCCCTCCCTGGTGGGCACCTCGACCTCGGACCTCCAGCCTCCAGAACTGAGGGAAGTAACTGTGTGATGTTCAAGACCCAGGTGTGCTGTTTGTTATGGTGCCCGAGCTGACTCAGCCACTCCTGAAGAATCAGAAAACCAGCGCGGAGTGGAATCTGGTCATTTGTGCCAAAGGAGGATGGAAGGCAGAGTGAGCAGGGGGTGCGTGCTCTGAGCCACGTGCAAAGCGTAAAGGGTTTAAATCCTGCATCAGCCCCAAGATGTGTGAGCCCCTGAATCTATGGCAGCGACGGTCAGCACACCGACACCAGCCAGGAGAAAGGGCCTTTTGCAACACAGTTTGAAAAGAGATCTGATGCTTAGAAAATATTTTTCAATGATATGCTATGTCAGTACACATTTTTCTGCACAAAGAAGGAACAGAATCAACTTACCTCTGATCGGGAGCCCCACAGAATGCAACGGCTCCTCGTCACCTCGGAATCCTGCAAGACAGTCCGGCGATCACGGCGGAGAAAGAGGACAGAAGGTGGGGAGACAGCGCCCCATCCCCGCAAGACGGCAGACTCACTTCTCACCACCACCGCCGCATTGGTGGACGCCTGTCCGTGCACGTTTGTCGCCACCGCCGAGTAGGTCGCGGTATCGTCAAAGTCCACCCTTGGAGGGAAAAAAGACAGACAGCGTCCTGAACGTGCTGTCGGGGGCCGGCCTGGTCTCTGAGAGTCAGTGACCCGAACTCGAGCACAGCCTTCCTCGACAGCAGCTCGTGGGGCCTGGACCCCTGGTTCGTGAGTGATTTGTTTGAGAGCAGTGCCAGCTGTGCCCTCGGAGCGAGGTATTAACTACAGACACGGGTGACGTCTGATCCCGTACGATGCCTTGGCTTTGGCTTTGCGGGGGAAGACAGTGTACTAGCACTTCCGGAAATGCTGAACTGCACTCTCAGAGAGAAGCTTGTATTCCCTCTGGTTCTGTTTGTCTACCTGCAGCATCTGTGGTTTTATCTTGTCAATGGGCAGCTCCAATGGCCTCAACCTCCAGGAGAATCAACCCCACCTCCCTCCCCACCAGGGGTTCCCTGCACAGACCCCCAAAGCAGTGGGATCGCCCAGACAGGAAGCACCCACTCATGGGCGTAACAAAGGTGCCTGGACTGGACCCACCTGAGGCCTCCGGGCCCGGAGCGTCGTGAGGGACGCATGTCCACCCCCGGGAAGGACAATGGCCCAGGGACCGCAGAGCCCAGTTTCTCAGGGGTGGGGCTCCTCAGCTCCCCACATCCATCCCACAGAAGCCGAAGCTTAGCTTCTGGCTATGAACTGTCTTCCCACCAGCTTCCCCCCAAAACTTGACGTGAGGACTCTTACTCAACTGACTCTCTGCTAGTTACTTTCCGTTGGCTACTCTGTATAAAAGTCTCAAGTGCCCAGCAAGACAGTACTATTACCCTATTCACTTGGAGAGAAAGTAGAGCCTTTAAGAAGTTGGGTAAACAAGGTCCACAAGGCCTTCTGCCATCTCTCCAGGCATGGGCACCACAGGCATAGCGACAAAAACACAGAAAAAGTTTACTCAGACTTCACGTTTAGATGCTTTAAGCATCCAGCAACCCAGAGACAAACCCGTTCTTTGGAAGTCCTTCGTCATCTTATTGTATTTTCTATTCCACTTGGAGCTGAAAATCGTTTCTTTGACCAAAACATACAGCGTCTCCAAGAAACGAGAGAGAACATTTCAGGGACCCACGCTGCCTGGGAAGAACCCCGTCCCTGCCTCGATGAGGTTCTAATCCAGTTCCACTGCGCCCGGCGATGCCACCTGGCCTCCCGTCATGGCCGCTGCTCAAGGGAGAGAGAGCCGCAACCGCAGATGTTCAAACCAGTGCATTACGTTCAGGCTCACCTTGGAGGGATACAGGCCAACCTCAAGGCCCCTCAACAAAACTGCAGTTCTAGCCTGAACGCATCACATTCCTTTGCCGTGCCATTTCCACGTGCACTGCGGGTACAGCGTATCGCCAGGGGCAGAGTACGAGTGACGGTACAACATGTAAAAATCCCGTAACCATAACACGGATGCTTTCCCCATCACTGGCCATTAATGTTCTCTGCTGATCTACACACACACTGAGCGCGCGCACACACACACACACACACACACACACACACACACACACCCCCAACAAACAGGCCACAGCAGCTACCTCTGGGAACACGGCTAGGGCTGGGGGTCTAGGGACGAGTGGAGAATTTCTTCTCTTCCATAACCTTAGGCTTCGCTTGGATTTTTTTTAACCTTGCCCTTGGGTTATTTCTTCTAAACAATGAAACCACTGTGTTTTCATAAACGCATTCTTCAAACAGGAAGTATTCTTCTGGGATTAGCCCTATACCTTGCTCTACAAAGATCCCTCCCCACTAGCGGGACTCACCCTCCCTGCAGACCGGAGGGTTGGGCCGCCCACGGGCATGGGCTGGGGAGTCGGGCATGGGCTGGGGACTTGGGGGACAGAACAATGCAGGGGAGAGGCAAAGGCTCCTGTACAGACTGCCGCACCAGATCCCCCGACCTGGAGGCTGGGATGGAACCTGACTGTGACACAGACTCAGAAGTAGGAGCCGTAAGGCAAAAACAGACACCCCACCCAGAGCCGACAGACGGGGCAGCCCAGCACAGGAAGTGGCCCTCCCCCCGCTGGACCTGAACCAAGGCTGTCCCCGGGCCCAGCTGGTCAGCGTCGCTACCCACTGCTGAGTGAGGAGGTTACTGGTGCCTGAAGCACATCGAGTGCTCGAGAAGACCGTGTACAGACGTCACTCAGAGTGTGTCCATCCGTCACCATAAACCTGTTTCCGTCTTCTTCAATACCTCCCTCAAAGGCCTTTCTGGACGTTACTTAGTCTCGGTAGTCTCCAAACTGTGTCCCATAGTTTTTAAACCAAATCTCCCAAACGTGCTACCAATTTCTTCTTCAAAATGAATTTCAGCAGTTTTTAAAACAACAGTAGCAACACACCCTTGACACACCACGTACTCGCCACTCACTGAAGCCCAGACACAGCTCTGTGCTGCGCGCGACGGCCCTCAGGCAGAGCTGCTCACGCCTTCCCTGCTTAACTGAATTACACTCTGAGATTTCAAGGTCAAACTTAATGTTCCCATTTGCGACCACTAATCGCTGTGAATCAGGACTTTTCTTCAATATTGTGCAATCAGAATAAAAGCCGGGGCAAAATTATGTTTACTCAGACTATTACGAGACTGCAGTCGTCAGCCACAAGTTCTGATTTCAGGTCTGTGCCCTCGTCAGGCCAGCCTGATAAGTCTCATCTACTGACTTTTTAACAAATAAATAGTATGTATTTAAAACTTCTCAAATACGTTTATGGAATACCTACACTTTACTTGGGGGACACTGACGATTAAATAAAACAATGCATTTGAAAATACTTTGCAACTGTATAGTACTGTATGAACTGTGTATATTAATTGAAATGTATAGCTGAATTCTTGGACTGAAGTTCAAAAGAGGTTCCCTTCCCCTCCCCGGAGAAGGTCCTCTCCTTTGCCTTTACATTCCAATGAAACAGCACGGATTTCTAAGCGTTTTGAGAACCGCAGTGAATTGCTCTCCATCGTTTCTTAGCTGAGAACAGCTGGAGGAACCCAAGAAGGAGGCGTGTGACGCAAAGAAGGGGCAGGAGAAGCCCCAGGCACCAAGCCCACCTGGACAGCAGCGTCTCCCGCCGGAGTCTGAGCTGCTCTTCAGTTGACTCACAGAATTAGGACCCCGGAGGCAGACGTACCTAACACTCTAGCGCTGATAGCCGGTCAGGTAACCAGTTAGCACTTGGTGCTTAGCAGGGGGGACCAGGCTGGGGAAAAGGCGCCTTGGAGGCAGGATCTTGGTGCACCACACACGTGCACACCTGCTCACGTGCACCTATGCAGAAGAGAGGCTCCACGGGGTCGTCTGATTTGTAAAGAAGCCCATGCCCCCTAAAAACCTCCAGACCCACTGATTTACTACCACAGACCCCAGGCAGGGCGCACCCGGCTGAGGGAGGATGCAGGCGAGAGTTAGAACTTCCGGTTATGCTTACTCTTGTCTCGTTCTTTTTGCACATCTCTTTTGTAAATGTTTTACCCTCTATAAAATACAGTAGAACATATACAGATTAAATAAACACACATGCATGTACTGGGGGAGGGCTCATATATATTTGTTGGCTGCCCTTGCAGGGGGTGGGCTGCAGGAAGCATGGCGGACACCGGACAGAGGACACAGCAAGGGACCAGGCAGGCAGGACTTTGCAGATTCGGAGGAGACTGTGCCCAACTTAAAATTCTGTTCACAGGTCACTTGGAGACCCACATGCCTGACCACAGCCCAGGGGCTCCCAATCTTCCTCTCCTGCCCGACGCCACGCTAGGAGAAGCACTTTGCCAGCCCACAGAGTCTATTTCGAGCCTCTACTTCATGCTGTCAGAAATTGCAAGCGAGTGATTAAGGGGCAAACGGGTTTATTTTCTCTTTGGACCTCATCCCAGAATAGGCAGAGGTGGTATCCTTTGGTCTCAATTTTTACAAACTTCCATGGGGCACGTTTGCAGCCCAAAGTCTCCATCTGGAGTGCTCCCAAAACCACTCCAGGGGAGAAACTAATAACACTTCATCTATTTTAAAGAGGGGCAGGCAAACGTTTAAGTGGCACGTGAACTTCTCTTGTGTAGTCAGGCCCCATGTACTCAAACTCTAAGCGGTGTTAACACGGGATTTACAACTTAATTCAAAGTAGAATTTGAATATCAAAGTCTAAAAATAAAGTGTAAGAAGAGATTAGCCCTGGAGTCGCCCTGCGAGGAGTGGGGAGCAGAGAGGTGAGGTTAGAATAAAACACAAGATAGGATGTTCTAAGCACCTTTATAAAAACACGAGAGCAGCATGAAAGTTCTTTGAAGAAATAGAACTCACCCTATGAGTCCCAAGAGAAAATCTTATGAGCATATAAAATCGTACGAATTACAGCTTAAATTCGAACAGTACCAAAGGGAACTAAGCTCTCTTTTTGGCACTTCAAGAATTCGGTGACAGTGGCCAAAGAATATTCATAGGAATAAATGTCACTCTTGTAACAGAAAGAGCTCATTCCCCAGCCAGTGGAGCAAAGGAGCCAACATATCCCTCACCACTTAGCCGGCCACAGGTCAGATGATGGTAACTCAGCAGTTTGGAATGAACAGCTGAGGTCAGCTGTAATTTGCGGGCTTCCCCCTGGCTCTTTTTTCTGAAGACTCTCTACATTTCATCTGTTAAGAATGTCCCAATGTGGGTAAGAATACTGAGAGAAAAGTTAGTCTCAAAAATTTCCTTGTCCCAAATTCCTTAACTCTTGGCAAGCTGAGGCAAACTCCAAGTAATAGATCTGAGGACACCTGGATATATTGGGGCCTCACTGATTTAGTTCTCATGGTTCAAAGCTTCTCTTATTCCCAGTACAAATATAAAAGTTGCCAACATAGTGTGAACAGGACTTTTTCATACTTGAGAAAGGGAATTCGTTTCTCTTTTCAAAACGATGACTAAAATTCAGCTTGCAAACAAACCAGTTGCTAGGGCATCCCAGGTTAGAAAAGAGTCACCCCACACACACACCAAATAAAAATACTCTTCAAAAGAAGGCAAGTTTCTCTTTCTAGATAGTATGGCTTACTGCCTGTGGAAATTTCTGGAAAGTTTGGAAATTGAAGGAAAGTGGGATGCCTAGACCCCGCCCACTCTCAGCCTTCCACACCCCAGCTGACGCAGGAGCCCCCAACCCTGGGGCTGATTCCAACCCCTCTTTTTCACTGACACCCACATCCAATCCATCAGCAAATCCTACTGCTCTAACTTCAAAATCGGTCCCCGCCCACCTCACTGGTTCCACCTCATCCACGGCGGTCCAAGCCCCACCATCTTTCTTGAATTTCGGCCAAGCTGTCCAAGTCTGCCCTACTATCCGTTCGCAGTCAGTGACCCTTTGGAAACAGATCTTTCACTTCCCCTTTGCCCCCAGTAACAGCCTTGTGATGGTTACAGGGTCCGGGGTGATCTTCACGGCGCTGGTGACATCTCTACCCTTCTGTCCTATGACTCCCACCAACTGCTGCAGCCCTGGGGTCCTGAAGCTCCTTCTCGGAGCCTCCGCCCCACGCATCTGTCCCCTCCTCCATCCCCTTAGATGTCTTCTCCTCTAAGGCCTGCCTGGCCCCCCTTTAACACCACACCCGCCCCAGCCCCAGGCCATATGCCCCGACCCCTGCACCCAGCATCGTCACCCTGATCTACTGTATGATTCCCTTTTTATTACATTTAAGGCTTGCCGCCATGTTCTGGACCTCCAAGTCAGGAATCGAGGTTTTGGTCGCTTTACCACAAGTTCCTAGACTGTGTGGGGCACAGAGTAGGTTCTCAGTAAACAGTGCCAGTGGGGCCCATGGGGCCAGGGCCTCCAGCTTTTCTAAACAGCCTCAAATGTACCTAGAGAAACAAGGCTATGACTCGACACAAATTTTAATCTTAACTGTAACCTGTTAGCCTCTGTCCTAATTAATCTGCATAATGTTACGATCTTTTTGTAAAAAATAAAAGCTGTGTATACAGAAAAGCAGAGAGTAAATGAACAGCAGAATCTCACTTTTGTGGGAAAAAAAAAAATCAAAACGTGCTTGTACGGTTCTACACGTGTGTTGTGTAAGGGAAACGGCAGTGCTGTAAGTACACCAAAATACCGACCCTGGAGGTTGGAAATACGGATGAACTTTACCTTCTTTTAGTTATCTGTATTTACTGCATGTTTTCAATTTGCTACGAGAAGAAAATAAAGGTCATGTTTCCCTGAAGAGTTGCGCTTAGGAACTGTTGCCCAAACCTGCAGGAGATGCAGCCCGGCCGCTAAGCAGGCTGTGAGGGTGTCTGTGCGTTTCCCCGCGGCCCTCACACCTGGCACTGCCGTCCTTCCTTAGGCCATTTTCTCCTTTCGTTCCCAGAACAGGAGCCCTGCAGAACCAACCACTGAATCCACATCCCTCTGGCCTGACCCCAAGGAAACAAAGGGAAGCCTTTACTACCAGTATTTAACTCAGAAACACCAGGAACGTCAGGCGGAATCCAGATGTGGTGTGAGCTGCCCGCCGCTTCTGTGTTTGGGAGGCTGCTCACCTGGGCAGGTGCTGGGGCGCGGCCGTGCCCGCCAAGCCCTTACCTGTTGATCTCCAGCGTGTGCACCCCGTACTTGCTCTCAATCTTGTACTTTCCCGGCTCCCCTGCCTGGCAGATCAAGCTGCCGTCTTTATACCTGAAAGAGGGAAACACCTGTCTGAGCGTAAAGGCCGACTGGCTGTTTTGCACGTGTCCCCACCTTCCTGTTTCCCATCCCCCGCCGCCCCTCGTGGGCGGGCGCGCGCACACACACACACACGCAGCACATTTTCGCTCTGCTTCTGCCTGATTCACCACTCGGATCGCAGGGCGGAGCAGGTACGGGAAAGGCTCAGAGCCCACTCTTGGCTGTTTAAGGGGAGGGGGCTCTTGCAGGACTCAGACTACCTGGGCAACCCTCAACCTGCATGGGACAGAGCGTGGGCCAAAGGTCCCCTGGAACTTGTCAGGAACTCTGGATACATCACTCCAAGGACAAACGTAGCCAGTTGGTTAGGCCCTGGCCCAGCCTCTGGAGCGAGGCCGCAGTGTAGCCGGAGTGCATGTGGAGAGACGCAACTGCTCTGCACCCTGCCTGGAGGAGGCTGGCCTCGGTGTCCCCCCAGGACAGCAGGGCCACGGCTTCCCCTAGGGCAAGGGTGGGCGGCTCTCAGCCTCCTCGGCCCACCTCGTGAGCAGCCAGAGGGCGGAGGCACTACTTTTCTGCTCTGCTGCTGAGAGCCCTAACCCAGGATGTACGTGAAAGCGCGGTGTTGTGGCCAACGACAGACCCTGGGGACTCGGGACCAGCAAGTGGGAAAATAAATGAACATACAAGTGAGTTTTAGCAACATACGTTGAAACTAAAAGTGTCGTCGGTGGGGCTTATTTAATTTTCAGCGTCACGAGGCTCGAGGAACCCTCTTGCTGTGGTTCCAGAGCCTTGGAGTTTAGGGTCTCCACCTACATGAGTAAAAGCGGAGCTGCAGGTAAACACAGGTCATTTCCGGGAACCTGGTTTTCAATAAAAGTCCTCTGGAAAATCATTTGGGTCAATTGCACTAAAATGAAAACGCCTGCCTAGGATTTCCAGGGGCCTCTCCGTGTTTTCATGCACACACTTCCTGGTGAGTTTCAAGAGCATCGGTCCCTGGAGTAGGTGCCGCGCGCTCCCTGCAGGTGCATCTTCTCCACCCGCTCAGGTGAGTCAACGGGTGCAGATCCTTCAAAGGAAGAGCAGCGGGGCCTCCGCCCCGGGAGGCGTCCCCACTCACCACTGCACCACGGGGGTTGGGAAGCCCTGCACGGTGAAGCACAGCTTGACAGACATCCGCTCCCAGATGGTGTGTGACCGGAGCTGCACCAGGATCTCGGGGGCTCTGCTCAGCCGCTCCTCACGTAAGTGCCTCTCCCAGGCCAGACTGTCGTCCACCTGCCCCGGGAAGCAGCGCGTCAGGGTGCCAGGGGCGCGAGGCTCCCGCCACCAGGCCCGCGGGCATCGTGCTGACGGCACAGCTGCACCCGGCACCCGCCCACCCCTACCGCATGCTGCAGGGCGTATCTGTCCACGTGCTGCAGGGCGTATCTGTCCAGCTTGTCCCGGGCATGGGTGCGGGCCAGGTGCACGTCCTCCTCCAGCTGGGCCAGCTCCCTGAGGAAACGCTCCCGCTTGGCCTCCCCATAGGAAGCCACCAGTGACTGGTACCTGCAGAAGCCAAGACGCCACAGTATTCTCGGGACACGTGCAAAGGGCATGTGGTCACTGAGGGCCTGGGACCAGACATGCGGTCCCCGGGGACTTCCTAAGTGGGCTCAAGGAGAGGGTGGGAGAGAAGCTACTTCTGCTTCTTTTGCAAGCTCTCCTCTGTGCGGCGACACACAGAACCCACTCGTTTTCCTTAGAGGCTGCCGTTTCTGAGTGAATTTAAGACTGAAGTGAAGCCTTCTGAACTAATAGATTCAAATTAAGAAATAAGTCTGTATTCTAGAAAAAGTAAAAGGATACAGTCAGCAGCTTCTTAATCTGTCGGGGCAGAGAAATGAGGGGCACCTCCTTTCTGGCCCGAGGGCCACCTCTGTGGGCTCCACAGGTTACATCCTGGCACTGCCCGGCCCAGCGGTGCGTCCAGCCACCCTGTCACCCCTCCCCGGCCCCATCCCCTCCTTCACCACCACGTTCCCGAGGCCCCAGCAGAGCCAGAGGCTTGCTGTTCCCTGGGCTGCCCAGGAAGGGAAAACGGCAGCATCACGTGTGCAGCCGGGGAGGCGGGGACCAGGTGGACGTGGCTCATAACGGTGGGGTGTCAGACTGGAGGACTTCCTGCTCTGTGTGGCCCAGCGGCGTGGGGAACGCCGTCCTAGAACCCGGGCAGCTCCCCCCCATCCCCAGCCTCTCCCGCAGCCCTGACTACCAGTTTGAGCTTCTCCAGACACAGCGCTAATCGCAGGCCTGGTGTCAGGTGTTCGGGAAGTTGGAGATTGAACACAGAGTTTCAGGAAACTCTGCAGCTTCTTCAGGCAGAACCGTGGAGACAGGAACTATAATAAAAGCTAAACCCCGAGCCAGTGTTGATTCAGCCTCGTCTTCACTTCCGACCAGCCCAGCCCAGCCCACACCTGCCTGCGTCCCCTCCCCGGACACACACCCACAATCTCCTCGCCCCTCCGGCCTTTCCCCACACCCTCTGCTCATGGTGATTCTCCACGGAGGAGAACAAGCGTCTAGGTTTTTAGGCACGGGTGCACACCATCACATCACGTAATCCCAACTGCCCGGCTCCCCTTCACTCTTGGAGCCACACGCACAGAAATGATTTTGTAGGTCCCGGTGGGAGAAACAGCGAGCGCTTTGCTAAGAGGGCTCGCGGGAACCGAGCTTTCCTGTCTGCAGTGAATCCCACTAAATGACAGCATAAGCAAAGGCAAATCTCTATTCGTGCCGCAAACTGTCCTGATAAGCTTAAAGGATCAGAAGTCCCACCTGGACCTCGTTTAGAATGTCTATGTGAATTGCACTTGTCAATAGCACCGCCAGTCCCGAAGGTTTTATAATAAATATTAGAACTAGAATTGCTCCCCCTGGCCGGCCCAGCCCCAAATACTGTGATCTGGGACATTGAGAAGGCACCCCTGCTAGTCTGTGATGGGGTGACTGTGACACTGCCCCCTTGTGCAGAATGATGTCACTCATCGTGCATTTGCCCTAAAGACAAGCCCCTCGGACAGCTGCATAATGCAGGGAGGCCCACTTTTCACAGGACACAAGTAGAGACGTCAAAGGGACATTTCTAATCCCCTGTATCTTCCAGGAGGACATTTCCAGACCCTTCAGGGCACACCGATGCCTCATTGGTATTTATTTTACATGAAGACACAGCTTAACTCAAACTGATGAACCCATAACTTCATCTCTCTCCAAGGACCGATTTGTCCTGTAGGTTAAACTCATATCTGCCACAGGAGGTAAGGAATAAATACGTACTTTCAGGAAGGCCAGCAAGAGTAGTGAATTATCATAATAAGGACTGGAACTCATCGAACTCCTCAAATCACCCTACACCGGGCTCCCTCGAATGGCAGGGACAGAGCAGGGGTTGCGATAAAATCTCATTAACTCCGGCCCCGCTCACCAAAACCTCCAATTACTTAGATTTACTTTTAAAGGAGGAAAGACCTAATTTCAATAAGACCTTTCACATGGGAGATATGCACATGGGTTGTGAGAATAACATACTGTGAGGGTCCTAAAATGCAGATTCCCAAAGCATGGGTGCTGGGCTCCGTGGAGAGCTGACACAGCCCTGACCTATATCCACTGTGCTTGCCCAGAGGGACTGACATTTACCCTGGGCTACAGGGACACAGTAATGTTATAATCAGTCATCAAGAATCAAAATACATTCTTGAGTCAGATTTGCTATTGCAAGAGTAGCTTCATGTGTTTTAGGAAGATTTCCAACAGCCAGGATTGTCACAAAAGTCATTTTTGCTGAACCACGTCAATCATGGTAACCCACTCCCTGACTGTTCAGATTAATACACGCTTCCTTTCCCCATTTATTTCACCCCAGGAAACTGAGGAGTAGGAACTTTATGGGATAAGATCACACCAAGGTATAACTGATTAAAATAAAATTATAAAGCTCTGGTCTTCTCACTCCCTGTGCCAAAACCTTAAGCATAGTAGAACCCTTTCTGAAATAATCCAACACATAAAAACCCAGCTCCTTAATGTACACATTCTGAAGTGATTCTTTCACAAAAGAAGTCTTCACTTGACAATAAAATAAATTTTCAGGGCAAAATTCCCATAAGGCATCTAAAAGATGATTCAAAAATTTTTTAAAATAAAGGCTAGGGCTTCCCTGGTGGCACAGTGGTTGAGAGTCTGCCTGCAGATGCAGGGGACGCGGGTTCGTGCCCCGGTCCGGGAAGATCCCACATGCCGCGGAGCGGCTGGGCCCGTGAGCCGTGGCCGCAGAGCCTGCGCGTCCGGAGCCTGTGCCCCGCAACGGGAGAGGCCACAACAGTGAGAGGCCCGCGTACCACAAACAAATAATAATAAATAAATAAAGGCTAATCTTTTCAGCTATACAATATTTTCACTAAATAGATTCCTTAGTCATAGTGCAACTTTCAGACTGAAACATGTTGAACCAAATCTCATTTTCCTTCCACTTTTGAGTGTTTTAGCGATACAGAGAAAACTTTCTAGAAGTAAGTAGGAGGAGAAGGTGAGCGGTAAAAAACAGAGCAGATACGAAATGAAGCATACATGAGATGCTCAAGTCCTCTGCTCTGAAAAGATCCAAGGCAGTTGACCACCTGTTTCTCTGTGATCTGGAAATAATTTTAAGACCGAGGTTCTTAGTCACCCACCCCATTCCTGTGACATATTCCCCATGAGCTGAGTCTGTAGCAATGTGAAGCATGAGGGTCTACAGAACCCCCTCCCTGCAGCTCTGTGTCCACACGGACACGTGGCTGGAATCCTGGCCTCTCTTTGGAAGATTCCCCACTCAAGTCTCAAGCCGCACAGCTGTTCCTTAGTAGCCGAAGAGGCTGGTGGTGGAAATTCGAAAACTCCAACTCAGCCCTTGAGGTCTTGAGGCCTCCGAATGGGACCAGCGTGCTTTCTGGGGAAAGGGAGTGAGTCTGGGGGCAGAGGACGGAGGCCTGAGGCCAATCCAGCTGCAACGTGTGGACAGTGGCCGTGGGTCCTCTGGACCGCAGGGTTCTCTTCTGCACGAGGATGCAGAAAATCCATCCCCTGTCGTTTCCTTGTCGGGACGAATCAAGATAATGACGGTGGAGAATAAGAATCGACTGAAAACGGTCGTGCGTGGCTTTCACTGCAGCAAGTGTTCCCTTCCCAGTTTGCACACGTCCCCTTTCAGCTATGCCCCCCCCACCCCCACCCCCACCCCCCCCCGCCCGCCTCATTCTCTGACTGCAGAGCCCCTGCCCAGGCCCCAGGGCAGCGCGCGGCCCCCGGGGCTGGCCCAGCGGCAGGCAGAGAGGGCAGGGCGTTACCTGTGCTTCCTTTCCTGCTCGTCCTCTTCCAGCGCGGAGCTCACCCTCCTGGCACACAACCTGCAGGTGGTCCCCCCCGGTGCCGTCTGGCTGGACTCTCTCTGCGAGGACGACTCCTGAGTGACAGATTTCTGGGAAGACGTCTGGGTGGAAGCGCGCCTTGGCGAACATGGGAAAAATCACATGTGGTGGAGAAGTGTAAAAATGCATCGTCACAAACAACATCACTCCCTTTCCACGCCCCCAAACCATCCTCGAAATGCAGGGCACCCACACCTGCACGTGCGGACACACACACATGCACATGCCTACAGGCACACCTGCATGTATGCGCTTACTGGCACATGTGAACACACACACACACACCCCTAAGTGTGGCCTCCAGCCCGACTGCACAGGCCCATCCCCCACAGGGACGTGCCCCCAGACTCAGCTGCAGGACACCCCTGCCCCTCCCTCAGGCCAGCCAGTTTCTTCCAGGCCCTTTTGGCCTGAGGCCATGATTATATATATATATATATATATATATATATATATGTATATCTTAAGGGATCCGAAGCTCCCTGAGGCTGCTGGGAGGGGCACAGAATGTTTGGCTTTGTTTGTTACCAGGATGGCAGCTAAGCACAAAGGACCACAGGCGGTTCTAAATACAGGGCCGGGACGGGGACCTGAGGCCAGAGCCCGTGCCCGGCGTCCACCTCCTAAATTAACACCGGAGAAACGTGGGCGGCCAGGGCATGTGCCGCTGGCCCCTGCAGACGCAGAACCTCAGAAACTCACAGATGAGCCTGCGGCTTGACACCAGCCTATCAGGCAGTGAACGAAAAGTCTACCTTTTGCAACATTATTATTAACGTAGCAAAATTATCATTGAGATGGGCTTCCATCCCATTTTCACTCGGCCCCCGTTAACTTCTGTCCCACCGACATTCTTTCCCATGGGTTTCCTTCTCATCGCCCTCGCTGTTTGGTGACCTTTTAGATTCTAGCTCTGGAAGGCAAGTGAAGAAGAGTGAAGTCAAGGAGCAATTACTGAAGGTCCACGACTCATGAGCTAAACCAGGGGCTAAGAGCCAGTCTACCAGGACCTGCCGGCATCTACAGGATTTGCCGGGATCTCCCAGGATCTTCCAGGACCTGCCAGGATCTACTAGGATCTGCCAGGACCTGCCACGATGCCATGCAGTGCCCCACATAAAGTTTGCTGTGCAGCCGGGTCAGCCACGTTCCCCATCTGGCTCTGGACACGGGCATCGGGGAGCACGGCCCTCCCTACCTCCCTGGCTAAACCAGTTCACCTCCAGTCTTCAGGGGACTGGATAAAGCTTCTTGCCTTGAAAGTCAGACAAAGCTCGTCATCAAGGCTCGGCCTGCCCCCATCAGTGAATTACAACTTACTTTTTCGCTGCATATTCATCCACAAGGTACCTTGTTTGAATATTACGGTATGACTGGTCAAAGTGTTTGTGTCTCTTTTGGTAGAAGGGCACGGCAACAAGCGACATCTTTGTGGACACCTAGGAAAAAGAGTAACAAACAGAGCAGAGGTCCTGGAATTTCTAAAGTAATCAGGCTCCTGCAATTCACACTAACCTTTTAGGTTGTTCCAAAGAGGAAAATCAACTCCAATTAGCAAAACCCTTGTGGGGGAAGAGAATTTAAGAAAGAGTCTATAAGAGGAAATAATCCTGGACGCCTATTAAGTTCCCTGGGACCTGACTTCATTTCTCCTTTGCTTCCATAAAAATCAGAAGATTGAGCCGCACGTTTCACTTAATTGTAAACTCACCCAATGTCTATAAACTACCTAGTTTGTTCAAGGCAGCTGTGAAAAGCAATGTGAGCGATAAGGATAAAAATAATTAAAGCACAGGTCACAGAAGTAAACAAACAGAATACAAGAGAGGAGGAGATAAGAGCAAAGGAGACACAAAACATGCTGGGAAGTAACGGGGGAGCACGTGGCCCAGGGCCACGGCAGTCAGAGGCCCTGAAGCAGGTGACATTTGAGAAGAGCCCAATGGACTGGGGAGGTGATGGGTGGAGCTGGGGCAGGCAGAGGGCATCCCAGGGGCAAAGTGAGAAGCAGGAAAACCCTGGGGCTCAGGATCTCGGGAAAAGCAGACAGGAAACGTCGCCCCGGAGAGCATGCAGCCGCATGGAGGTTTCGGCATCCACGCAGGAGGTGAAGACTCTCCTGCTCTGAAGGGGGGTTTGAGAACAGAACGGTCTCCAGGAAGCCTTCCAGACCCAGTCCCCTAAAATCCCGTCTCACTGGCTACTTGTCGGCCTGCTTGGTTGGGCGGGGCAGGCCTGGGGCTGAGCCCAGCTCCAAAGTCTGGGGGATGCCGGGAAGTGAGCGCTTTTTGGCTAAATTCTCCCCAAACAAGAAGTCTTCGAGACCCACCCTGCAGCAAGGATGTGGGGATTTGAAGCCGTGCAGGTATTAGACGGCCGTTTGCTGCACGTGTTCACCCAAATAAGTAAAATGCCAACTTACCGGGCTGCTTGACTCTCTCTAAAAAGGGACGCAGACAATGTCCCTAAATCCCTGTGATTTTTTTTTTTTTTTTTTTGTGGTACGCGAGCCTCTCACTGTTGTGGCCTCTCCCGTTGCGGAGCACAGGCTCCGGACGCGCAGGCTCAGCGGCCATGGCTCACGGGCCCAGCCGCTCCGCGGCATGTGGGATCTTCCCGGACCGGGGCACAAACCCGTGTTCCCTGCATCGGCAGGCGGACTCTCAACCACTGCGCCACCAGGGAAGCCCGCCCTGTGATTATTAACCTCCCAAATTAAGGGGCACAAGAACTCCTCCAAACCTGAGCTCCATTTTTGTCCTCTGTGTTGAAATTGGAATAATCTGCCCCGATTTAAAGAAGGATCCTTAGGAGGCCCCACAGCACAGCCCCAGGGGACACGGGGGTGGAAACGGGCAGAAAATGCCAGGTCCTGTCCTGAGACGGGCCCTCACCCTCATTCCTCATTGCAGCGCACACCTCTAAGCAAACGTTAGAAAACCTTACAAGCATAGAATTTGCTCGAAGTCTATGTCTCAGGATCCATTCCCTTTAGACTGTGATTTTCTAGAATCACAGAATTATAGAGCTTGGAAAGATCCTTGGGGATTATCCAAACCCCTATTCTATGGGGTAGGACGAGTGGGGCAGGGGACCCGACAGCCAGAGGGGAGAAGTGAGTTCCCTAAAAACATACAAAAAGTGCCTGCCCATCCAGAGGCCACCAGACTTCTCTTTCGGGGTCTTCTATACTTCTCCACACTAACTCACCTCAAAATTCCGTCCTAAAAACCAACTACCACGTCTCCATTGAGGGTCCAGCGTGTGTCTTGTGGCTGGCATACATTTGACTATAAATATATAATAGGATGCTGCACCTCAAAGAACCCAATAAAAACATACCCCCTCCATTTCACCCCCGGTTTGAAAGAGGTACCATAACGTTGAGGTCAAGTGCACAGGTTTTGACACCTGACAGGCCTAGGACTGACTTCCGACTCCAGCACTACTGTGAAGTGACCTTGGGCTGACCTATCATTTCTCTATCTTGGACGTTCTACTGAATCTGCACGGTGCTGGCACCGTGCTTGGTAGGGAGGAACAAACAACTGGGGGCCGCCCCTAGCACACTATCGTTGTTTGTTGCTGTTAAGTTGAATTCTGCAGGTGTCTGAAAACACGCACTTATCACTTTAACACTTGCACAATATCCTCGACTGCATCTCTGGGATTTTCCAGTGAGTTACTCAGGGTGAATCTTCAAGGAAAGCTTTCGCCCATAAGGTACACACTCCGTTGCTGGGGACAGGTCACTGGATTGATGTGTTGGGGCACACGGGTCACCACTTGGAGCCAGTTTCATCCAGACGCCTTCTCCCATCACCCCTGCACTCACGGAGGAAAAGTCAGCTACAGCAGAAAAACCCAGAACAGCCCCTGCACCTGCTGTTGCACCAGTGGTCCTGTCCCGTCACAATATTTACATCTGTGTGGAGTCACCCTGCAGATCCGGGTGTGTTTCTTGGCAGAGGGAAGAATCCAAAAATGGCCTAGGTGACCGGAGAGGATAAGCTATCTTGACATGTGTAGAGTGTGGCAGCTAGCACCCTCAGAGCCCCCCCTTGGTGGGACCCTGCTCCTGCTCAGAGCCAGCGACCTGCGGGCTCCGAGTGCAGTCAGCACCCGGCGTGTCCTGGGCTGACGTGATGCCAGTGTGGCCGCTGAGTCCTCACGCCTCCTGCCGGGAGCAGGCGCTTTGCGGCGATCAGGGGCAGGGCCGGAGTCGAGCGCACGTGGTTCCCGCGCTCTCGCTCTGACCGTGGACTTGCTGGAGGTACGACCCCCAGGACACCATGGGACCGCGGCGGTACCCAGGGCTCAGCCCACGTGATTCTCTGCTAACTGAGTGGACATGATGCTGACCCACCCGCACTTGGAGCACCTGCCCTGCCCCGCGCCGGCCAAGCCTGGACCGGGGGGCCATTGCATTTCAAGGACAGAGACATCTTAGGGACGCCTGCTCCGGGGAAGGCAGCAAACTCCCACCTTCTGTGCATGGGGCCCCCTGCCCGCACTCACTGACTGTATGAGCCTTAAGCCCAGCCCAGGTGCACAGGAAGGGCCACCACACAGCCCAAGCCCACGCCAGGCCACCCATTTGGGCTCTGCTCAGTGGACCTCAAATTCCAGAACCTGGGGACTTCCCTGGTGGCACAGTGGTTAAAAGTCCGCCTGCCAATGCAGGGGACATGGGTTCGAGCCCTGGTCCAGGAAGATCCCACATGCCGCGGAGCAACAACTCCGCGTGAGCCACACTACTGAGCCTGCGTGCCACAACTACTGAAGTCCGTGCGCCTAGAGCCCGTGCTCCGCAACAAGAGAAGCCACCACAATGAGATGCCCACGCACCACAACAAAGAGTAGCCCCCACTCGCCGCAACTAGAGAAAGCCCGCGTGCAGCAAGGAAGACCCAATGCAACCAAAAATAAATAAATAAAATTTAAAAAAAAAATTCCAGAACCTGCCCGGGTGTCCCTGTCCCCACTGGGGACCTGCAGACAGGGGGGAGGACGCCTCGTGGAAGTGAGTTCCCTGCAGGCTCAGCATGGGCTCTGACCCCCCTCAGCCTGGGGCCGTGAGGGGCGTGGCCAGCTGTGCTAGGGGGACCCCACCGAGAGGAGGGCGTGGCGGGCGGTGTGCACAGAGCTCCCTCCACTTTCTCCTCTTTAGGGAAACGACCCCCAGCTGACGCCTCAAAACACAGCGAAGACAGCGGCCCCCAGCACAGTTCTGGGGGGTGAGTCCCGCATGGAGGGGGTGTCGGGGGCGGGATTCCAGCGCTGACCCTGCCGCCCACCCAGCTCTCGGGGCTCAGTTTGTTTTGCTGAGAACAGAGGGGCCAGAGGAGGAGGCAGGAACATTCCTTCAAGCGCGCCAGCGGCGCCTGGATCTGTGGCCAAGTTTAAAACCACCGGAGGCAACACTGCTCCGCCCACTGACCGCCCTCAAATACCACAGAAGCAGAGTCGACCTTGATGAAACACACAGGTTCTGGTGTTTTCAGCGATCGTGAGTGACTTTACACAACTTGAGATGCGTCACCTTATTCTGTCCTGGTTCGAATCTCGACCTTTCCTATGAGGAAACCGCTTCAGGTGATGAAACTAACCCTCAGGTCACTGGTTCCCGGTGACGAAGCCAAATTTCCATCCCGGCGTCTGACTCGGCACCGGCCTGCTTCCCACCCACCATCGCTCCTGACACCTTTGGGAATCATGACACTGAAATGAAACGCGAGCCTGTCAAGCACTGGGGGCCGTGCGTCCGTGACAGGCTCCATCCTGATCCCTTCCTGAGAGGACTATTTGGAACCGATCTCTCATGTCACCAAGAAGGGTTTTAATCTGTGAAAACGTTTCAATGAAAACACATTTACTTCCATTTCATAAAAGAAATTGTTGTTTGTGCAGCTAAAGTTGTTGAAGTCCATGAACACACCAAGGTAAAGCTCTTCTGGAGAAACAGAAAGGGTACAGTTGGTCCACAGCCCCGAGGAACTATGCCCTCAGTTCCCAAGACGGGTTCCATTCACATCGGGGACTACTTTCCCCAAGGTTTTTCCAAACTACTCAGCTCCAAAAGTAAATATAACTGAGCACAGCATAACTCTCAAAATCTCACCATCCGACGTGGTCTGACGTCTAACGTCTGTCAGCCAGCTTCCCAAGTGTCCCCCAAAGAGCCTCTCAGCCCCAGGACTGAATGTCTTAGCAGGTCGCTCAGCTACCTCTCTCCCTGAAGCTCCAGGGTTCTTCCAGGGAGCCTGACCCATCCGGGCCCAACGCTTAAGCAGGATCAAATTAGATGGAGAGACAAGATAATGCGCTGCTTCCTGGACAGAAGCTTTCCAGCAACCCAGCGACTTACCACATTTTTCATAAATGGCGAGAATTAAAAACAAATCAACGGTGACACAAGTATTTCATCCCATAAACTTTACCCTTGTTTTCATGAAGCACAGGCACATGGGTGAAGGTCCCTAATTCAGAGTTAGCGTCATGCGAATTCGCTGCACATAGAACCCAGACTTAGTCCAGTAAATAGCTACTCTAAATGATCTTTGCTGCGTCTGCTCTTCGACGCCTGTCTTACTTCTACTCAGTGAGGAAGGACCTTGAGACCAGGAGGTGGAGAGAGCTAAGCGTTTCCAAGCACTGAGACCCCACGTTCCTGCCTCACTGCCCCTCCCGGGCCTCCTGGGTGCAGGCATCCAACTCCACTGCATTTTTCTGGGGCAGCGTTTCAAGAGCATGACCAGAGGAAGCTCAGGCTCTCTTAGGGAAACCGAGCCTGAAAATCCTGCAGGATCATAACGCATGAAAAAGCACAAAGGAGAAAAGCATCACTGTGAGGGGAGAACTTAGAAACAGTGACAAGAAGTACTGTTTTTGTCCCCTGCCCTAGATGCTACAGTCAGGTCTGAGCTGAAGAGCCCTGCTTTCTTTCTGTTTCTCTTAAGAAAATATCCAATTTTATTTCACACCATTTCAAACCTGCCCTCTCCTGACAGAGACTCTCATTTCTGTGACTCGTGAAAATTGCAGACATCCATCAACCAACTCAGGGACCAAAAGGAGATGCTGCAAAAACCAGGGCTAAAGTGCGAGGGCTGGGAAGGGGCTCAGAACCTCCTAACAACACAGAAAGTATTCGAATCCAGTCAAAGAAACCCAGACCTGGGCTCTAATTACTGGCTGGCTTTCTGCATGGAGCGGAGTTCGTTGGTTCCCATGGCTTCACCCTGACACCCTCTGCTTAGGAAATCTGAGTGCAGCCAGCTTCTGCACGCTATCCTTCCTTCCTCCAAAGCCTCACATCAGAAAAGGAAAGAAGCGGAGGAAACTCACCCAGAGAGAAAGGAAGGGGGCGAAGAGGAGACAGCGTCTGCCTCACGGGCTCACCGGGCTGCAGGCTCCGGCCGAGGGAAGCAACGCACGTCTCCCTCCAAACGTCCAGCCTCCCTCCCATTTATGGCTGAGGAGATGCTATTTATAGACCCTTGGGAAGCCTGGCCCCTCGCTGATACCTGCATCATAAATCATCAGCCTGCTCTTAGGAGGGAAAAAGTTTCATTCGAGGCGGAAAAATCGAAAAGTGAAAAGCATCCTTCCCGACTCGCAAAGTGCATTTCTCACGCCCAGGAAACTGAGGAAGCAGCTACCGAGCGAGAAAAAGAGGGCAGGGCCCTGACATCCCCCGCCCGCCCTCCCCAGACTCCGCTGCATCCCGAGCATAGATTTGCAGACGTATCTTTAATGCTTTGGGGCTAAAGTTTCCCTGGTACCTAAACGGACGCTCGCAGATGAGTCTCTAACACAGACCTGATTGCAATAAGCATTTTCACTGTTTTGACACCAAATCCCGAGAGTGCTGTTAGCCGTGGATGGAGGGAAGGTGGCCTCTGGGGTGCGTGTGTGTGTGTTTGGTTGGGTTTTTTAAAATTTATTTCAGAGATGACTCAAGCTCTGACTTGGTTTCATCCTGGGGTTAATGTAGCCAGAACTTCTACCTAAAAGAGGACCCATGCCTAGTCGGCAAGTTACGTCTTATTTATAGTTGTTACCACCGGCGTGCGCGGCATCTAACCCGCCCAGATGACTGCAGGGTGCAGCATGTGTCCAAGTATAAATAACACACGACTGGCATGATTGATCAGGGCTGTCACAGGGAGCCTATCGCCGAGAGGCGGGCCGAGTCGGGAGGCCCCGCCTCAGAGGCCAGAGCTGCTCAGCTGCAGTGGGGCTGTTTCCCCGCTGACACAATGTGTGTGAGAACAACCGGCTTTTAAGTCTGCTGCAAAAATTAGTGAGAATAATATATAGGAAGTGCCTGGGAGTCCAAAAAACTCCCTGTTCCCACATCTGGCTTATCAGGAACGTAGCCAAGGACCAGCAGCACAGGTCAATGGATGAGCGAGATAAATACCACAAAGGCACACAAGACACGGAAGCAACCCCAGTGCCCATCGACAGACGGATGGATAGAGAGGACGTGGTACATACATACGATGGAATACTACTCAGCCATTAAAAAGAATGAAATCATGCCATTTGCAGCAACATGGATGTACCTAGAGATTATCATACTAAGTGAAGTAAGTCAGACAGAGAAAGACAAATATCATATGATATCGCTTATATGTGGAATCTAAAAAAATAGTACAAATGAATCCATATATAAAACAGAAACAGACTCAAAGACATAGAAAACAAACTTATGGGTACCAAAGGGGAAAGGGGGGGAGGGATAAATTAGGAGTTTGGGATTAACATATACACACTGCTGTATATAAAATAGGTAACACACAAGGACCTACTGTACAGCACAGGGAACTATATTCAATATCTTGTCATAACTTATTGAGATAGTGGAAAATAATCTGGAAAAGAAATACATATTGATATATATGCATAACTGACTCGCTCTGCTGTACACTTGAAACTAACACAATCTTGTAACTCAACTACACTTCATTAAAAAAAACAAGATATCACAAAGGCACAGAGTAAAAGCTGTTTACTTCACCATCTGAGCATCCCTGCATCCTCTCCATCCAGCCATTCACTGTCCTCCCTGAACACTGCCATCTATGTTCCGAACGTGGGCTGAACCTGCAAGCAGACAGGAGCCGAAGAGAGGAAACCCGGAGGATGTGGTCAGAGGTGTGAGTTACAGCCACCCTCCCCGGCTTCCCAACCACAGGAATTCCTTTTTTTTTTACTGAAGCCACTTGGCATTGGGTTTCCATCACGTGTGACCTAAAGAATCCTGACTAATGCAAAGAAAAGCTTCAGTGATTTTACTTCTACAAATTTAGCTAAAATTTGCAATAAGATGGAGGAAAAACATGATATCAAGGAGAAATGTCAGAGGACATAAAAAAGGAGACTGAAAGCTAAAACGTGGCGTCAGAAACATTCTGAATCATGGAAACCTCGGGGTCACATGGATTACAGGGCAAAGTTAAGTCCTCAGGATTTCATGAAATTATAGCACAGGGCCAAAATAGATGCTCAATGCAGAAAAATCTGTTCGAATACTTGAAAAAAGTAAAATTATTCTAAGATATTTTGTTAACTTCCATACATTCTGTCTCAGAAAGCACCAAAAGAAATGGTCTAACGCAGTTTAGAAAACGTCTATCCAACTGGCCGGATATTCGTGACTATTTCACCTTGCAAAGATTGAAGGCCCGTCAAAAAGAAGCTTCCAGGCTTTGGCGAGAACACGAAGCAGAGCATCAATCACGGTGGAAACGGCGCTGCTGGCCGTCTGGAACGTGTGCTGGCCTTTATCTCCTCATGTCTACAGTGGGTCCCCCACTAACAGATGGCTGCCAGGAGGGGCGCCCGGAGAACTGGGCCCCCTTAGCCCCAAATACGCCAGCTCTTTCTCCCGACTGCTCATCTCTCTGTTGTTGAGGGTTTCACTTCTCACCAAAGAGAACTGATCCTAACATTCTTGCTGCAGTGGCCCATCCTGAGCCTCTAAGCTGGACACATGCACTGCCCAGCTCACCAGCCCTGCTCAGCCATCTTCCCAGCAGATGCCACCTGACAGGCCCCACAGGGGAGGGGGGCAATGCCCATCACAACTCCCCCATGAACTTCACTCCCTTCAGACTGCTGGCCTGCCTGTATGGGGGCTTAAGCCTGTCCCCCCAACCCTGCCCCTGGACCCTGCCCCCCCGACACTGCCCCTGGACCCTGTGCCCCTGGACCCTGCCCCCCCTGGACCCTGCCCCCCCGGACCCTGTACCCCGGACCCTGCCCCCCAACCCTGCCCCTGGACCCTGTGACCCTGGACCCTGCCCCCGCAACCCTGCCCCTGGACCCTGTGCCCCTGGACCCTGCCCCTGGACCCTGCCCCCCTGGACCCTGCCCCTGGACCCTGTGCCCCTGGACCCTGCCCCTGGACCCTGCCCCCCCTGGACCCTGCCCCTGGACCCTGTGCCCCTGGACCCTGCCCCCCGACCCTGCCCCTGGACCCTGCCCACCCTGGACCCTGTCCCCCCGTGGACCCTGCCTCCCCGGACCCTGCCCCCCGGACCCTGCCCCCCCGGACCCTGTCCCCCCTGGACCCTGCCCCCCCCACCCTGCCCCCCGGACCCTGCCCCCCCCGATCCT
The DNA here is from genome assembly GCF_937001465.1 of Orcinus orca. Classification (NCBI taxonomy): domain Eukaryota; kingdom Metazoa; phylum Chordata; class Mammalia; order Artiodactyla; family Delphinidae; genus Orcinus; species Orcinus orca. The sequence continues at coordinate 24,878,020 of NC_064579.1, read as the reverse complement.
GCCCCTGGACCCTGCCCCCCCTGGACCCTGCCCCTGGACCCTGCCCCCCCTGGACCCTGCCCCTGGACCCTGCCCCCCCTGGACCCTGCCCCTGGAGCACAACCATCCTGTGAGGCAGCTGCCCCACTGAGGCAGGCGCGTCCTGGAGGAGCTCAGTAAATAACTCACCCAAGAGAAACCACAGAGCAGGATTTTAAACACCAGCTTCCTGTCTGGCTTCCTGTCCATGTTCTCAGCTGCTCCAGAGGGCAATCAGAATTTTCTCAGCCCTCTCAAACAATCCCACATTTTAGGCAATGAAGCAGCACCTCGAATGGTAAGCAAACCCTGCATATGAGAAACGAGAACCGTAGACCCGGACAACTCCATTAGGCCATCAGCCCAATCACTGGCCCTCCCTTTCAAGCCCCGGAAATGTGAGTACCACAAAGGAGGTACACTTGGAGAAATGTGCTTTGTCCTTCTCTCTCTCTTCAGAATGTCTTTCTTCCTAGACATGTGTGTCTGTGTGTTCCATATTTGGATTATACGGGAGAATGGTTTAAACCTCAAGAAAAGCACATGCCTAGATGAGAACTTTCTGAAAATGTTCATCATACGAGTGTGACCTTGTTCAGAGAGATGAAACCACCCCCTTTTTAAAATACCTGTGTTCAAGAAAAAAGACTACAGAATGGAGAATTTCATCAGAGAACTGGAGTTTATTTTTTTAATAACATATTTTTTTGGTAATTTATCCTTTGCTCTTTTTTTTAATTAATTTATTTCTTTTATTTATTTATTTTTGGCTGCGTTGGGTCTTCGTTGCTGCGGGCGGGCTTTCTCTAGCTGTGGCGAGCGGGGGCTACTCTTCGTTGTGGTGCGCGGGCTTCTCATCGCGGTGGCTTCTCTTGCTGCGGAGCACGGGCTCTAGGCACGCGGGTTTCTGTTGCTGTGGCTCGCGAGCTCTAGACGCAGGCTCAGTAGCTGTGGCTTATGGGCTCTAGAGCGCAGGCTCAGTAGTTGTGGCGCACGGGCTTAGTTGCTCCGCAGCATGTGGGAACTTCCCGGACCAGGGCTCGAACCCGTGTCCCCTGCATTGGCAGGTGGATTCTTAACCACTGCGCCACCAGGGAAGCCCTACTCTTTTTTTTTTTTTTTTAAACAGACTTTTTTAGAGCCGTTTTAGGTTCACAGCAAAATGGAGTGGAAAGTATGGTGGTTTCCATCTACTCTGGTCCCCCCACATACACACCCGCCCCCATGACCAACACTCCACAACAGGGGTGCCTTTGTCACAATTATCACTCCAAGTCCTCTTACATTCGGGGTCCCTCTTGGTGTACTTTCTATGGGTTTTGGCAAATGTATGACATTTATTCACATTACAGTAACATATAGAGTAGATTCATCGACTAAAAATCTTCTGTGCTCTATTCATCCCTCCCCCCAACCCCTGGCAACCACTGATCTTTATACTATCTCTATAGTTTTGCCTTTTCCAGAATGTCACACAGTTTGTGGACTTTTCAGGTTGGCTTCTTTCACTCAGTGATATGCATTTGAGGTTCCTCCATGATTTTTCATGGCTTGAAGGTTTACTTCTTCTCAGTGCTGAATAATATTCCATTGTCTGGATACACCACAGTTTATTGTATCCACTCACCTACTGAAGGACATCTTGGTTGCTTCCAAGTCTTAACAATTATGAATAAAGCTGCCATAAACTTCCCTGTGCAAACGTTTATGTGAACATGAATTTTAACTCGTGAAACTTGTTTTCATGAGTCTTCCAACTCATCCAGCACCATCGCTGGATCACAGGGTACGAGTATGTTTAGTTTTGTGAGAAACTGCCCAACTGACTTCCAAAGTAGCTGTATTCCCACCTCTGCATCCCCGCCAGCAGTGATGAGCGTTCCCGTTGCTCCGCACCCTCACCAGCATTTGATGGTGTCAGTGCTCTGGATTTTGGCCCTTCTAATAGGTGCGTAGTGGTATCTCCTTGTTTTAATTTGCACTTCCCTGATGACAGGTGATGCGGAGTATCCTCTCATATGCTACTTGCCATCTTTGTATCTTCTTTGGTGAAGTGTCTGTTCAAGTCTTTTGCCCAGTTTTTAATCAGGTTTTTCATTTTCTTTTGTTGATTTTTAATAGCCCTTTGTATATTTTGGATGAGTCCTTTATCAGATATGTCTTTGGCAAATCCTGCTCCCAGTCTGTGACTTGTCTGTTCATTGTCTTGACAGTGTTCTGCACAGAGCAGACATTTTTAATTTTCACCAAGTCCCACTGACCAATTATTTCTTCCATGAATCGTGTCTTTGGTGCTGTACCTAAAAAGTCATCGCCATGCTCAAAGTCATCTAGACTTTTCTCTTAGAATTTATTGTTTAAAAAGAATAAAACAAAAATTCTAGAACTGAAAAATCCAACTATAGAAATTAAGAACTTAATAAACATTTTTAACAACACTCCCTTTCTCTCCTCTGCTCCTAAGGCCAATACGCCCCCCTGTGCTGTGGACCCCATCCCTCTCGTGTGGAATAATCCCCAGAGCTCATAGAGGGTCAGGAACACTTTGTGAGCCCATCAGCCAGAAAGGAAAAGCTCACAGTTCACGGGACATGTGAAGAGGTCCTCAACAGGGCACAGACTAAGCAACACATCAAATTACCCTAAGGTAAGGCTGCTCTCACATCTCTATAAGCTCAAGGAGGGAATGCATTGAACATGCTAAATAAAAACACAGACGGTATTGAGAAGATCCAAATGAAACTTTTAGAAAGTTCCACGTCTGAGGTTTTTCAGGTACTGATGGGATTGACGGCACATTACTTCAGAAACAAGTATCGCTGAATACTGAGGATGCAACAATAGAACATATACAAGATAAAATACACAGAGAAAAAAGATGGGAAAAAATAAAAAGAGTCTCAGAGAGCTGCAGGACATCTTGAGGCAGGTAATTGCACACATGGAATTCGGGTCCCCAAGGGATCGGGCTGGACAGAAGAAAATATTTGAAGAAATAACTTGCAAAATGTTCCTAAAACTGCTAAAACTATAAACCCACAGACACAAGAAGCTCAACAAACATCAACTTCAAGAAACATGGATGAAACTATGCAAGTCATATCGGTATCCAAGTGTTTAAAGTCAGTGATTAAGAGGAAAGCTTAAAAGCAAAAAGAGGAACAAGACATTTTCTGCAGAGGAATGAGGCTAGGAAGGAGTTTTCACGGAAACAATGCAAAGGACGGTATTCAGCCAAAAGAAGGAAAAAACCTTTCAGAAACGAAGGTGACCCCCGCCCATGCACACACACAGCCAGGGTGCTGTGAGTGGGAACCCCAGGAGACACCCCTGCCTCATACCCAGGGTGTCGGCCGAGGCCCGGGGGGCGCCTGGTCTCACCCTCCCGTCTGCTCAGGGTGTCCACGCTGTCGCCCCGCAGCCACATCACTACCCGAACGTCCTTCCAGCGTCCTCCGGCCGTGGGAACAGGGCCCCCAGCCCCACACGCGCTCCAGCTGCAGCCTCGCCCTCCTGGCCTGGCTCCCAACCTGCACATGCTCGCATTCCCCGTTTATCCCCTTTCCATTCGTCCTTTGGCCTCTTCCAATCCACCTTCTGTTCCCATCACATCACTCACCAAAATAGCTCTGTCACCCACGACCCCGTGTCACCACCTCCAAGGGACGTGTCTGCTCTCAGGTTCCTCAACCTCCGGCCACCGTCTGACCCCTACGGCCACCTCCCTCCCAAGACATGCGATCCCACCGTGAGATGTCAAAGCTGCCCCAGGGCACTGCTCACGGCCCCTTCTCTTCCCAACTGGGCCCCCTCCCCTTACCCTTCGGAGGCTCCACCTGGAAGCAGGTACCTCCCCGGGCGGGGGGCGCCCAGAGTCTGTGTCCAGCTGCCCTCGCTCCCCCATCGGAAGCGTAGATGGAACCTTACACTCAACAAGGCGAAGACTGAACTCGGGCCCCCTCCTGCTGCCCCGTCTCCGTGTCCAGCGGTCCCCACCCCACGAGCAGCACGAGGCAGGGAGCACGGGCGCCTCCCCCAGGCCCTTCTGATCCTGCACAGTCTTCCTCCTGGACACCCTCAGTCCCGCCACCTCGGACCCCCTCCAGGGCCATCGCCCCAGGCCAAGTTGGGACCGGCTCCTGCTGAACGGCGACAGCCTCTCTCCGCGCCCGTCCTGGCTCCTCTGACACGTACTCTCCAGACCACGACCAAATAAATGTCTCAAAAGGCAAATCGGAGCAGTCACCCCACGCCCCTCAGAGCCCTTATGTCTTAATCTAAAGACCAGCACCTTGACGTCTGAGCCCCGCCCACAGGGTCCTGGCTGGAAGGCTCCAGGTTGGTTGCACGGCCTCCCTCTTTCCGCTCAGGTAACCCCTGTTCAGACCTCATCTCAAGCACCCATTTTTCAGGCGCCTTTTCCGAGCCCAGTCTGAGTGGGGTTCCTCCGTTACGTCCTCCCCAGGGCCCTCGCTGCGATTGGTACCCGCGCATGCGCACTGACTCGGGCGCCGGTCTGGCTCGCCCATCTCACCGGCAGGGCTCTGAGCACCGAGCGCTCTGCTGGCCACGAAAATACAGGGGTTCAGCTCCAAACCCACTCAAAAAACACTCTCAACAAAGAAGAGCTTCCTATTGAATACACCAAACTAGTTAACGTGTCTCCTTCACTGTGAGCAAGAAACTGTGTGGTGACCCGACCAGTGTGCTCGTCCCAACATCAAAGCAACCGGTGGCCTGGAGCATTTCTCAGCGTCTCTGTAATGGACCCCGAAGTTTTTCCATCTTTGGTAAATCAAAACTAATCCTAGGAAACCTGGCCCCAGCTCTCGGCCTTGTACCTTGCAGGTATCATGTGCGCATTCTCTTCCGTGTCACCTCCGTCGCACTCCTCACCGAGATGGGGGTGCCGGGAGCCCCCAGGGCCATGGGTGACGTGCAGCCCAGCTCACCCGGGGTCAGATGTCTCCCAACTCGTGAGGTTCATCTGGACCAGATAGAGGATAAAAATTGTCTTAGCAAAAAAAAAAAAAAAAAAAATTGTCTTAGCAGAGGAGAGACCCAAAGAGGCTACGAAAACCCATGTGGGAGAGGAAAGGCTGACGTTGAAGCCGCTTATAGTTGTCAAGGCAACCACAGATGTCTACATCTTGGCAACGTTCAGGATTACAATGTGATCCTTAATGCAATATTCACGGCTGTGTTTTAAAACTCCGAGAACTGCCTCCTGACTGTTAGAACCGTACCCTGTAGGCCTTTCTTCTAAACCAACTGTCCCCAACGGCCAAGGACTGGTGCAGAGACAGGAGCTGGTTTACATCTGGACTCTCACTTTGACCAGATCGTGCCTGGCCCATCGTACAAGCTCAACAATATATTTTTACTAAATGAGAAAGCATGGCCTTTATCCTGTAGACGCTATTTACGGGTTCCTGTGTACAGCTATGGCCTTCAATTAATGGGAAGTTAATCTCTACCCTGTCATTAAATAATCACAGCAAGGGCAGAGGAGGTAAGACGTGGCCAGAGGGCCCTGAGCTGTTGTCAAGGGCACTGGCTCCGGGCCTGGTTTTCCTGTTCGTTAATCTGTTGCTGAAGCTGCGTGCCTTGGGCAGACTCTCTCCACCCTCCCAGATCTTGGCTTCCCCACTGGGAAAGTGAGACTTCAATTAGATGATCCTCGTCTAAGCCCAGATACGCTATGATTTCAGTCCTGAACGATCACGCCAGGAGAAGAGAGCCTCACCCACTCCAACACGGTCGCCAGCGGCCTGGCCCAGAATAGGATCCAGGAAACAGGAACCAGAGCACAGGATGGTCCTGCCAAGAGGATTCTGAAAGTGCTTAACGGCTTAAAGATCACCAACAACACAACAAGCCAGGTGCTTGTAAACTAGAGGCTGTCATAAAACAAAGGCGGGTGGAAAGTGCAGAAGTGAGTTCAGCTGGCAGGGACCACCTGTCCTGTGCACAGCAGGAGACAGACCGCGTGCCCCTGGGCTCCGGGGGGCTGCACGCGGTGAGGACAGAGGCCCAAGGCCAGCCCACAGGGGACGCTCAGAACCAGACAGAACATCCCGTCCGGCCCTCACTTCACCCTATAAACTCGGAAACTGAGGCCCAAAAAGGTTAAAAAAAAGTTGGCAGGGTCACATGCCTTGCATGGGTTTGAACTAAAATTCAAACAGCTTTATTTTCAGGCCCTCATGATTTAGCCTCCAGGGAGGAGTTGGTTCCCACAGTGGGTGTGTGAGGCCAGGTCAAGGTCAAGGTGACGGCCATGACCAGTTCAGCAAGTGACTTGGGCCACGACCCACTCAGGGAGGCCACAGCCAGGGTGAGTTACGGGGTGATCCACACACAGGTCAAGTCTGCTGAGGGGCCAGGCCCACAGGACGCATCCAGACATGGGCTCTGAGGTCCAATCCTTTTTTTTTTATTATTCAAGTATAACTGATGTACAATGTGACACGTTACTGGTGTACAATATAGTGATTCACAATTTTTAAAGGTTACACTCCATTTATAGTTATTGTAAAATATAGGCTGTATTCCCTGTGCTGTACAGTCTATCCTTGCAGTTTATTTTATACCTAATAGCCTGCACCTCTTACTCCCCTCTCCGTATGTTGCCCCTTCCCCCTTCCCTCTCCCCGCTGGTAACCACTAGTTTGCTGTCTACATCTCTGAGTCTGCTTCTTTTTTGTTATGTTCACTAGTTTGTTTTTAGATTCCACATATGACTGACGTCGTACGGTATTTGTCTTTCTCTACTTGACTTATTTCACTTAGCATAATGCCCTCCTGGCCCACCCATGTTGCTGCAAATGACAAAACGTCATTTGTTTATATGGCTCAGAAGTATTCCATTGTATATATGTACCACATCTTCTTTATCCATTCATCTGGCGATGGGCACTTAGGTTGCTTCCATATCATGGCAATTGTAAATAATGCTGCTATAAACATCTTTTCTAATTAGTATTTTCATTTTTTTTTGGATGTATACCCAGGAGTGAGATTGCTGGATTATATGGTAGTTCTATTTTAAGTTTTTAAAGGAACCTCCACACTGTTCTCCATAGCGTCTGCACCAATTTACATTGCCACCAACAGTGCACGAGGGTTCCCTTTTGTCCACACCCTCGCCAACATGTGTTATTTGTGTTCTTTTTGACGATGGCCGTTCTGATAGATGTGAGGTTATCTCTCACGGTGGTTTTGACTTGCATTTTAAGGTCCAGCTCTTCCTAAGCACGTGGAGGTTAGGAACAGGTTCTAGAATCCAGTGCGGCTCAGTTCTCACCTCCTTGTTCCTGAGAGCAGACACAGTCAGGGCTGAGAACCAGGGTGACATCTGGGCCCAGAGACCTGCTCTGACAATAACTAGGCGTTTGAACAAGACAAGGCCTGGAAAACCACAACGATTTTCCCCAGGACGTTCAATTCTGTGTTTACTTGAACTCAAGAATATGTTTGTGTTGGCTCCCCAGGCTTCCTGGAAAACCCCAGATTCTCCCATTCACAGCCATGTGTCCACAATTCTGTTATAATGAAGGACCTTACAACTTATCACCCAGGCTGAAACCATATATGGAATCTAAGAGAAAAAAAAATGTCATGAAGAACCTAGGGGTAAGACGGGAATAAAGACACAGACCTAGTAGAGAATGGACTTGAGGATATAGGGAAGGGGAAGGGTAAGCTGGGACGAAGTGAGAGAATGGCATGGACATATATACACTACCAAATGTAAAATAGATAGCTAGTGGGAAGCAGCCGCATAGCACAGGGAGATCAGCTCGGTGCTTTGTGACCACCTAGCGGGGTGGGATAGGGAGGGAGGGAGGGAGATGCAAGAGGGAGGGGATATGGGGATATATGTATATGTATAGCTGATTCACTTTGTTATACAGCAGAAACTAACACACCATTGTAAAGCAATGATACTCCAATAAAGATGTTAATAAAAAAAGAGAGCAATGACCATAAAAAACACTCTGAGACAACAGGCATGTACCTACTGTCACCTGGGGAGTCCGATTTCATGTGTCACCCGGACGGGGCTGAGGGATGCTGGGAGAGCTGGGGAAACGGTATTTCTGGGGGCGTCTGGGTGGGTGTGTCTGGAAGAGATCAGCATTTGAGGTAGTAACTGAGTAAGACCACCCTCCCCAGTGTGGGCGGCTTCATCCAGTCCTTCGAGGTCCTGAATAGAACACACGAGTGTCGGAAGGGACAACGCTCTCTCTTCTTGAGCTGGGACATCCATCTCCTTCTGCCCTCAGACGTCGGGGCCCCTGGTTCTCGGAAATTGAGCTTGGACCAAGTCCCACCACCGGCTGTCCTGGTCCCCAGCTTGCAGACGGCTGATGGGGGGGGCGCTTCTTGGCCTCTGTAACCCCACGGGCCACTTCCTATAATAAACCTCCCCTTGTGCCCGTCTGTCCATCCGTCTGTCCTGTTGGCTGTCTCTCTGGAGGACCCTGACTACCACACCCTCACTACAACCAGCATAAGCTCAGCCCCACGAATGGGGAAGTTGTCACCTCACATCTTGGGGAACCAGAACCGTTTGGGGGCCCAGATATACTTCATAAAAAGTGAAACACTTGAGAGGCGCTCTCTCTGTGAGGATGACTTTTTTCCTCCAAAAGACTAGTATTTTTCCTCCGGGTCTGACTAAAAGCTGAGTTCACAGGGTTTTGCCATTTTCGCCATGAGCGCTGCACTTTCTTTTCTTCATGCTCACGAGGAGCTTTCACAGAATCATCTCGACTTGAGCGTTACGTTGTCCTCCTTCTTTAAAAGATTCCTTTTCTCATCACAGACTATTTTACTTGGAGAAGACTCTGAGAAAAAAATGTACAGATGATGCCCCCAGTGGAAAATATCCTAAGTTCATGGAACAGTTATTCACATAAAATTCTAATTTCAGCCATTTAGGTATAAAACTGCAGACCTAGGGCCTGCAGCAGGCCTAGCGCCTAAAAGTACTCAATTATTCATAAATTAAAAGATGACCTTCCGGGCTTCCCTGGTGGCGCAGTGGTTGAGAGTCCGCCTGCCGAGGCAGGGGACGCGGGTTCGTGCCACGGTCCGGGAAGATTCCCACATGCCGCGGAGCGGCTGGGCCCGTGAGCTATGGCCGCTGAGCCTGCGCGTCCGGAGCCTGTGCTCCGCAACGGGAGAGGCCACAACAGTGAGAGCCCCGTGTACCGCAAAAAAAAAAAAAGATGACCTTCCTGAGTTGGATTTGGCACTGATATTAGAAAGTTGAGCAAATTATTTTCAATAATGCACATAAATAAGGCTATTATTCTTCTTCCCCAGGAGAGGTCGAAACTGTGTCTCATTTTCTTTTTATTTTAAACAACTATTCCTGGGGCTGGCATAGAATAGACACGTGATAAATACTCCTTATTTGATTGTTTGAAAGAAAATTAAATGAACTGACCTAAGAGATGTGGTCCAGTCAGGAGTGGAACCTGCTTTAATGCTGTGAAAAGGAAAGATACAAGTGTCAACTCTTGACTTTTTTGACGTACAAATGAAATGATGTTAAAGTATCAAAAATTAACAATATATAAACATTATTATTATCACCCCATTCTAGTTTTGTAATTCAGCATTACATTTTATTATGAACTGTCTGCAGATTATCAAGTAGTCCTTTAGCCCAAAGTTTCTTGAACATTTTTGTCAAACTTTTTGGACCCCTATGTGCCCTTAAAGATATCCCAAACAGCTTTTACTTATGTGGGTTATATATCTACCTACATGCACCACACTAGAAATTTTAATTCACTTTAAAGTAACAAAACCTAACCCATTTTATGTTAACACAAATAACATATTTATGAAAAATAACTGTATTTTTGAAAACAAAAAAATAGGTAGAGTGGCTCTCTTTTATGTTTTTACAAATCTCTCTGACGTTTGGTTTAAGAAAAGACAGCGGAGGGTGTGTTTCTGCATTCAATTTGTTGCAGTCCAATTCTTGGCTGAAATGTGGGGGAAAGATCCAGTCTCACATTGACAGACAGTTTAAGACTGCGCGGATCTGAGCAGCCTTTTCAGAAGTGAATAGTGTTTTCTTTTACTGCAAACACCATCTGGTTAATTTCTTAAAGATTAGTTGCAATGTGGAATCCGAAACCATAGCAATGACCTTTACAGGCCTGTTACGTTACATCCTTTGGCCTCTCTTGCAGCTTGGAGGCGCCTTCTACCCTATGCACGATTTGTGACACCCTGTGTTGGCCACTGGAAAATAAGACTTCACTGAATTTACACAGAATCTTCCAAATCCCATCATACAGTAGCAAAAACTCACACTGTTGATATGGCCACCGACCTCATCAGTATTATGAAAATGATTCTTGACACCCAGACTCTGTAAGCGGGCATGAGAAACTTCCAGGCCACTCGGGACCACATTCAGAAGTGCCGTTTTAGCCTCTGCTGAAGCTGCGAACCTTCCAGGCTTTGGAAATCTTGACAAAGTGACTATTCAACGTATGGCCACTAGAGGGCGCACAAAACTGGCAGAACCGTCAAAAAATGTATTCATACCAATTTCTTTAAGAAGAAATTCAAAAGCGTTTTATAAGAGAGAGGAAAAACACCATAAGCAAATTTAAATAATTATTTTACCAATAATCTTTTGCAATTTTGAAAAAAAGTTACATTAATCCTAACTTTGTTCCAGCGAGTCACAGTAGTTGTGTCAGAAACACTTCAGTGTAAAAGCTCCAAGCTGAGTAACGGCAGGTTAGTTACTTGTAGTAACTCTTATACTGAAAGTACGCCTTTAAAAATCTGAGGGGGTGTGTGTGTGTGCGCGCGCGTCTGTGTGTACACACTGGGACATTCAATTTTATGTGTTAACTTGGCCAGGCCGTGGCACCCAGATGTTTGATTAAACACCCACGTAGCCGTTCCTGTGAAGGTATTTTTTGGATGGGATTAACATTTAAATCAGTGAACTCTGAGTGAAGCCAATTATCCTCCGTGATGTGAGTGGGTGGGCCTCGTCCAATCAGTTGAAGGCCTTGATAGAAAAAGACCAAGGTCCCCATAAACAGAGTGTCCGCCAGCAGACCCCCTTCAGGCTCGAACGACAGCTCCCCCCTGGTCTCCAGCCTGCCGCCTGCCCTCCAGATGCTGGACGTGCCGGCCCCGCAGTCGTGCAAGCCAGTTTCAGTCTCTCTCTAGCTCGGTTTTTACATTGATTTTATGTGTTACATCCTGTTGGTTCTGCTTCTCTGGAGAACCCTGCCAAGCACACACATGCACACACGCACGCACACACACACAGGCTGACGAGGAATTCCACAAGGAACAGCAGCCTGAAGCGGAGGGAATAAGGAAGCGCCGTCCATGACGGCGGGTCACACGTAACTGTCATTTGACAGCCTCACGTAGAAGGCAGAAATCAAAATCCCACGTCCTGAACGAGGTGAGGAATCCAGTAGGTGACCCCCCCAGGAGCTCCCCAGGGACTCCCTCAGGATGGGGACACGGTGGGTGCAATAGTACAGCCTCAGGTCAGGTCCTGTGTACCCTCAGGAGGACCATAAGCCCTGACCTTGGCTAAAGGGAGTCCCACCCACCCACCCAATGCCCCGCAGACGTAAATGTAAATAACATCTGAAAAAGGGCATCTCAGCTGTGGGGAAAATTATTCCTCCAAATACTTTTCCAAATACAATGACTAGTATCTTGTCAAAGATAAAGTAACGTCCGTGAAAACTACCGATGAATACCGATGAAAACAGATCCACAGAGACTTCACTTGTGGCCACCGTCGGGCAGACTGTAACAAAAACGTTACAGCCTCAGCCGTCAGGGAAACGCAGACCAAAACCACAGCGAGGTGGCCCTTCACCCCCTCCACGGCAGTGAGCAGGACAGACGGGGACAGGCCGGGGGGGGACCGAGGAGGAATTTCAGTGATGCACCCACGTTGGCGAACAGTCTGGCCGCACCTCAAAGCATCTGACACAGAGACGCTGGGTGAAAGGATCACGTGTCCACACGACACTGGGATCCCGGCGTCCCCAGAAGCATTCCTCATAATATCCCAAAGAGTGGAAACAACTAACTGATTCATGGATAAAACAAAATGTGGTCTAATCACAAAGGCCACATGTTGTGTGATCCCATTTTATGAAACGTCCAGAACAGGCAAATCCACAGAGGCTGAAAGTAGATTCGTGGTCGTCTGGGGCTGAGAGATTGAGGAAGAATGGTGCAGGGTCCCTTCTGGGGTGATGCAGATGTCCTAAAATGGACTGTGACGGTTGCACAACCCTGTAACTATACTAAAACCCATTGCATTTTATACTGTAAATGGGTGAATTGTATGGTATGTGAATTATGTCTCAACAAAGCTAGAGTAGAGTGAAAAAATATGTGAACATGTTGAAATAAGTAAGAGACAATCCTGAAGATATCTAAGGTAACAGGAAAACATATCAGATTTTAAAAACAACTAAATAGAGCTTTCAGAAATAAAAATTAAATGACCCAAATCAAAAACACAATGGATGGATTCTACTGCAGAGTTGGCACAAAAATATAAATATGTGGCATTTAAATCAGAATAAATTATCTAGAGGCAAAAATTAGAGAGTGACACGGAGACGACAGATGCAGACAGTGGAATCTTTCCAGAATGGAAGAAAAATACCGACCCTCAGACCCCAGACTACTAACACATCCCAAGAAGGTTCAATGGTAGAAGTCCACACCTAAACTGATCATAAGGAAACTGCAGAAAACCAGATACAAATTAAACCCTATCAGAAGGCAGAGGAAAAGAAGGGATTTCCTCCAAGTCATGACGTGTGGGAACGAGCCGACCTCTGACCAGCCACAAGGCCAAACGGCAACCACGGTGCACAGAGAGCACACAGCCACCAACGTAAAACTCCACAGCCAGAGACGTGATCTTTCAAGAATGAGGCAATGTCAATGGTTTTCTCAGACAAAGAGAAAGGAAGACATTTTGCCACCAGCCGAAAATACTAAAGGACGCAATTCAGGCAGAAGGAGCACAGCCGGAAGAAAAGTCTACAGGACAAAAATACATAAGGGACGGAGAAAGTAAGAAATGGTCCCAACTCTACAGAAACGAACACCCATCAAATTCATGGGAAGTTTTTAAAATTGGGATGAATTTTTAAGACTTTCGTGACATCCTCATGGGGTATTTATGAGGAATGGCCCACACCACTGGAATTTACCTCATTGGCAGGACATATTTATTTTAGAAAAATTAGGGAAAACTGCTCGGGGCATGCATGACCCAGGGCTGTGTATTCCTTCAGGCCAAGTTCAGCGGCCTTTAAGCCAAAATGGCTTTTACATTTTTAAAGGGATGTTAAAACAAAACAAACAAAAACAAAGAAGGCGTGTCACAAAGACCAGTAGGTCCACCAAAATTAAAATACTTATTCTCTGGCCCTTTACAGACAAAGCTGGCTGCCTGGTGGTCCAGATCATCTAAGTTATAGGATGGTGTTTTTTTCTTTCCTGTCGTAGATGCAAAAAGTTAATTAAAAGAGCAGTTTGTTGTCCTCAGGCGGAGAAAATGTGTAAAGTGTGCTGGGGGTAAGTGGTAGGAAGTCGACTTATGAATTAACCCCCCAGGCGCCCATGCTGACCTGCCACCTGAAAGGGATGTCCCCAGACCCCTGTCGGGTAGGCAGCCAATCGGCATCACTATTCGCCTCACGCTTCTGGCCCTCCTGCCGGAAAGCACAGCTTTCAAATCTTAAGTGACACACAGAAAGTCTATCGTGCAGGACTTCCCTGGGCGCAGTGGTTAAGAATCCACCTGCCAGTGCAGGGGACACGGGTTCGATCCCTGGTCCAGGAAGATCCCACATGCTGCGGAGCAACTAAGCCTGTGCGCCACAACTACTGAGCCTGCGCTCTAGAGTCCACGAGCCACAACTACTGGAGCCCGCGTGCCACAGCTACTGAGCCCACGAGCCACAACTACTGAAGCCTGGGCGCCTAGAGCCCGTGCTCCGCAACAAGAGAAGCCACCCCAGTGAGAAGCCCGCGCACCACAACGAAGAGTAGCCCCCGCTCGCCGCAACTAGAGAAAGCCTGTGCGTAGCAACGAGGACCCAATGCAGCCAAAAAAAAAAAAAGTCTGTCATGCAGTCAAGCAAAGTCTAGAGTCACAATGACCAAGGTGTGTGGATGCAGCGTGAGTGTGATGCTTTCACTCTTCCTAAGTCAGGTGTGGAGGATGAAGCCATGGGAACTGGGTGACTTACCCGCCAAAAGTCTTCTTCTCCAAATAAATGCAAAAACCAATGATGACTTAACGGCAGCACAGAATTGGTATGTACGGATTTACATTTGAATATACAAATGAAACGTTTTACAGGTAAACCCTTCTAGAAGCATTTGAGGGTGTGACGGAAGAATGCAGTATAAACTCTACAGACAGTCTCTGTATGCCAACCTGGGGGCGTCACCTTTCAAGTGACAAGTCAGCATTGGCTCCTGGGGTTTTAATTAGTGCCTCAACCCCTGCCACATACGCCAGCTCTCACCACACACTCCCTTTGCCTGAGAGAAACACTACATCCCAGGCACTAGCAGGGAGCAAAGGATCTAGAATATTCATTCTTCTTTCTTCTCTCCAACAATGTCAATTCAATTCGTGTTTGTTGCGTTCCTCTATCAAGCAACCTAATTTTCAACCACGTCAAATATTTACGTGAAGAACATTAGCTGGTGTGTTAGCTGGGAGTTTCGGGATAATTAGCTCAGAATAATCTATAACATTCGTAGTATTTACCCCGCTGCTTCAGACAGTCCAGGACCCCATGCCCGCTGGAGGGCTCCGTGTCCCAGCGCTTACTTATTCTTGCAAACAAACAAGAAAATGGGCTTGTGTGCTAGGTTTTCCCGCCAGCAAAATTCTGTGTTGAAATAGTTGACCCATACCAGCTGGTGTACCCAAGACACTACATAATTTTTTTTTTTTTTTTTGCAAAAACATAACTGTGCTCCCGGAAAGGCGGTGACATTTCAAAATCCACCCCTCTCTCTCGTGAGGGCTGCACAGGATCCCAGAGAGAGAAAATGGCCCTAAAGATGTAGTCCGGCCCCTCCTGGCACACATTAGGAGGCTGATGTCCTCAGGAATGAACCCCGCTCACCCAGAGCCCGTGGTACCCACATCCGCTGCCCCGAAGGTCCCCATCACTTCTCTGGGTCAGCTTCCGGGAAACCCAAAGGGACGGTGTGCCAGCTTCCTCGGGCCAAGTTCCTCCGTGAGCCTTTATCCTATGACCGCCTGTCATTTGCCTTTTAAATTAAAGAACGGCCGCCACATGTAAACCTTTTCCCCCGAGAGAGAAGGATGCTCCAGAAATATACCTACGGGAATATTCGCTTACTTAACTTTCCACATGATTTGAAATTTTGAAGAGAAAGATGTTGGGTTAACACAGATGAACAAATCCAGTGCGTGTGGGGGCCAGGCCCTCTGCTGGGGATTAGCCATTTCAGACAAACTGTGCGTGACTTCTGAAAACTCGTCTGCCAGGGCCAGAGAGGGCCGTGAAAGGAAGGGCCCAGGACACGGGGGTGTGTCATGAAGAGGATGTGGGCCTGACCGGCCCCCTGGAAACCACGTGGGACCTTCCAAAGCCCACACCCGTCCACCAGCCCCTGCTACCGTGCACCCACTGTGTGCGGGCACTGTTCACATTTGTGGTCAAAACACCAGAGGTCACAGTAAGACAGGACCCAGAGAGTTCACACAAACACGCTGGCCGGTGGTCTGCACTGCGGGGAAGCAGAGCTGGGAAGGGGCCTGGAGCCTGGCCGGCTTGCGGGCTTGGACAAGCAGCTGGAGAAGCATCTCGTCAGAAGGAGATACTGTCGGATAAATGAGACAGAGGCATCACTTCCTCAATATCCCATGAACCTGTGGTTGCCAAATGGGAACACTTCCTCGAGTGTTCTTCTTAGGTTCCTAATCTTTTATATTATAAATCCTGGATATAATTTTTCTAGCCTCCTTAATAACTGTGGGCTGCTATGTGGGATTTTCCAAAAGGCCCCTATTGATAGCAGGAAGCCATGTTTGTTCACTCCTGAGGGTGACTTTCACACACCGTGGTGGGCACACATGAAGGAGCCTATCGTGCGTCGTGTTATTAACAGAAATGTGTGTCCCTGGAGGATTTAACTCGTCGTACGGCGCGTCACCTTTGAAAATAGAGATGCATCTCTATTCTCTAATTAACAAGCATTTATTGTGTGGATGCACTTTAAGTAATGTTAAGTGTACATAAAAGGGTTCTGAAAGTATCTTACATGCCCTGATCTATGTTATAGTAGCTGTAACGTCATTTAAAACATCTGGCTCTTTCCCCAATTCAACGTCCTGAGTATTCTGTTCACACTTGGCTCTAAAGTGTAATGTCTCCCGTTGTCCAGCAGATGGTGGTATTGGACGCAGCGCTGCCCATCACAGCCTGGGACGCGGGGCCTGGGGTTCTAGACAGACCCCCGGAGGCCCCAGAATCGTCCCATCCGGCGGAGGAGGCCCGAGCATTTCCCCCCTGCTTGTTCTGAGGCGAAAATACTGCACATGGAATTCGGAACGGAAAGGTATAAATTATCTCTCTAAATAGAACAGCAGCAGTGGGACCGGCTGCGCCGGGTGGGCACCGTCCACCGGCTTCTTCGCCCGGGTTCTCTCTCCACCTCCAGGGCTGCATCTGTCGTGTCAAACGTATTTGCCTCTGTGATGCTTGGTTTCACGTGTCGACTCCACGGGGCCCAGGGCTGCCCTGATTTCTGAGTAAACATCATTTCTGGGTGTGTCTGGTGGCATCCTCCCATCCACTGCAGGCCCGAACAGAACCAAAAGACAAAGTGGGGTACACGCACTCTCTCTACCTTTCTGCTTGAGCCCAACCTCTGTCCCGGGCACTCCTGGCTCCCAGGCCCTCAGACTCGGACTGGGGTCTACACAGCAGCCCTCCAGCTCTCAGGCCTCAAGCTGCCCCCTCGGCCACCCTGCACCTTCAGCTCCAAGACAGCCCATCACAGGGCTTCTCTGTCTCCAGCGTCACGTGAGCGAATACTTTACAAGTGTCTTTCTAGAGACAGATGTAGTTATGTATGTATACAGACACAGATGTTCATCTATGTGTCTATATTGATATCAGTATCTATCTATCTATCTCTGTACCTCCTACTGGTCCTGTTTCTCTGACGCAGTCTCCATGATCTCTAACTGGAAATCACAAACGATGCAAAGATCACTGGGCGCGTGGCACCAGATGTCTTATGGACAGGAGAGGAGGGTAGACAGGCAGGCACAGGAGGGCAGCAGGTGCAATGTTAAAGGCCTCTTCCCATTGCCCCAGAGGGCACGTGTGTGTGAGAGAGAGAAAGAAGCTCTGATATTGGTAATTCTGCCTGTTTCAACTCGTATGTGAGGCTGCATCCCAGCAAACTGATTTCCTGACACGTGAGCCACAACGTGAGGTTTGAAAACACTGATCTGTAAGACAGCTGATTCCTGCTGGCATTTCTGTTGCTTAGAAGTTGCCCAGCTGTGTGGGGTGGGACTAAGTACTTGCTATTAGAACTGAAAAAAACAAAAACGAAACAGAAGTAGGAGGTGGGCAGGGGCATCACGGCAGCTCCGCCTCCCACCTCCTCAGCTTCCTATTCTGTCTGCGCTCACTCGGGATGCACGTGGCGGCTACAGCATCACCCCCTCCTCCCTGTAGCGGTGCAGCCCTAAGACTGAGTCCAGCTTGTGCTGAAAGGAGGGATGCCTGCCCCCTGCCCCCAGCAGCCTGTGACTCAGATGCAGAGCTGAGTTCCTCCTGTCACAGGAAGGAAAAGGGACACACACTTCTAAACCCCTTAAGCTGCTGTTGGCTTGAGTCTCCGCTATTCGTGGCTACACCTGCCTCAGCGCTGACACACCAGCCACGTGAAATGCACCGGGAACTCAAAAATGAAAACACGGACACGTCTCTGCCCTCCAGGGACTCACGGTTTAGTAGGATGGACTAAAAATAAAGTAAATAGTAAATGGATGGACTGACGTGGTGAATTGAGCATTGATCCGTTTTATCAACAGTTAAGTGTATGTAATCATTGGTTTTGATTAACAATTTGATTATAAACAACTAAGTAGTACAATTACAAGTTGTGACCAACACTGTGAAGGACAGAAAGAGATCGGGGCTGAAACACACCAGGCGGCTGGGGGGTGGGGTTGGAAAAAGTGACATCCCGAGCAGACACACCCCCCCCACGACGAGCAGGAGGGTGGAGGCCCCCAGAGACGTCGCAGGTCTGGGCTAAGGAGGATGAAGCAGTCGGGGTGGGGGTCGGAGGTGGCAGCCAGGGAGTCACAGCTAGAGGAGTGAACTTTGTCTCAGAGACAGTGCCTCATCCTGGCTTTCATTTTCTGTCTACTGTGATGCTCTGACATCCTAAGTCCCGCCTGGCTGGGCAGAGACAACCCCCCGCCAGCCAAGGGCCCAGCCAGGAGCCTGCCTGGGACCTTTGCCGACAGCGCGGCCAGGCCCGGCCTCCTCCGCCTGCCCCGCCCCCGGGGAGGTGACCCTCCTCTGCCCGAAACACCTGGGCCGGGTGCCCGGCGGCTCGGAGCAGCCCTGTCACCCAAAGCCCGGCAAAATCACTAAAAGCAGCCAATCGTATGTGTTCCCCCTGCCCCGCCTGCCTTTCCCCGGGAAACCCCAGTAAAGGCCGTGCCCTCAGTCTTCCCTCCGTCCTGTCCTCCGCCCCCTGACCCCCTGGCCATCCCCCCACGTGCCTGGCGTGGCCAGCTGTGCCCTCTTTCCAGGGGACTGTAACATGAGACCGATTTCTCCCTGCCATCACCCAGTCACCTTTATAAATGAAGACCCAGAACAGGGCAGAGAGGAGGAGAAAGTCAGCCCCCTCTCGATGTCTCAAATAATGAATTCAACATTCGTTCTGGTTGGCAGTGTTTTCTAGGAACAGTCAGCCTGTTGGTGGCAGACAGAGAGGTGACAGGAGAGAGGGGGGAGGTGGGGAGTGCGTGAGAGGGCGGGGGCTGTGCTGACGGAGGAGGTGCCTGCAGAGGCTGGAGGGAAATGGGGAACCGGTGTGGACGCAGGGGCGTGGGTGCAGGTGCGTGCGTGCAGGGGCGTGGGTGCAGGGGCGTGGATGCAGGGGTGTGGACGCAGGGAAGTGGACGCAGGGTCGTGGGCGCAAGGGCATGGGCGCAGGAGTGTGCGCGCACGGGAGTAGACGCAGGGGCGTGGGCGCAGGGGCGTGGGCACAGGCGCGTGCGTGCAGGGGCGTGGGTGCAGGGGCGTGGGCGCAGGGCCGTGTGTGCAGGGGCGTGGGTGCAGGGGCGTGGGTGCAGGCGCGTGCGTGCAGGGGCGTGGGCGCAGGGGCGTGAGCGCAGGGGCGTGGGCGCAGGGGCGTCGGCGGAGGGGCGTGCGTGCAGGGGCGTGGGTGCAGGGGCGCGGGTGCAGGGGCGTGGGTGAAGGCGCGTGCGTGCAGGGGCGTGGGCGCAGGGGCGTGGGCGGAGAGGCGTGCGTGCAGGGGCGTGGGTGCAGGCGCGTGCATGCAGGGATGTGGGCGCAGGGGTGTGGACGCAGGGGAGTGGACGCAGGGGCATGGACTCAGGGGCGTCGGCAGAGGCGCGTGGGCACAGGCGCTCGGGTGCAGGAGCTCCAGCGAAGGTGGAGGGTGGTGTGGAGGTAGCCGTGGGCGAGGAGCAGGAGGAAACAGGAAGGGGTGACCCCGAGCAGGTCACCGAGTCAGCATTTCCGTGATCTGCAGGTGGCAGCTGAACAGAGAAAGGGTCCTGGGCTCCTGGCCAGGCCGGGGTCACCTGCCGGGGTCTCCGGGACGCCATCTCCCAGCCTCTGCCTCTGAGCCCAGGGTTCACGGGGAAACGGAGGAGGGGGGTGGGAAGCAGTCAGGGCCCAAGGGTCTCTGGTCCCTAACACTGTCTCCCGTGACCTCAAGGCCATGGAAAGCTGGCTTTTTTTCTGGAAGATGGAGCTCACTCCTCCCTCATCTCCCGGGGGCATGGGGGACCCTTCCTCCTCGTGTCGCTGCTCCTGGAGGGACAGAAGCCCAGCAGCCCTGGACTCTCTGTGGTCACAGCCCTGGGCGTGGGCCTCGCTCACTCCCGTCTGTGGTGGCCGCGCTCTCGTGTCAGCAACACCCCGAGGACGCACGTGCCTCCACCCCCACGGCGAGCAGTGAGAGGCAGGTTGGTCCAGGCCCCGTGAGCCCTGACACGCGGTCCTCCCGGCCTCGGCTTCGTGCAGGTGTCGACGGCCCTCACCCCATCCTCCTCTGACCCCACCAGCTTCCGAAGCCTCACTGGGCCCCCGGGAGGCACTGAACAGCCACACATGGTCCTCCTGCCTCTTCCCTGGCCTCTGACACGCTCCCCAGAACCACAGCGAGCCCACGGCCGGCCCTGCTCGGCCACGTGCCATCCCTCACCTGTCAGGCTCAGCCCCCCAGAGTGCAGTGTCCTGGGGTCCATCCTCCACCTGGCTGGGTACCACGTTCTCCAGGAAGCCTTCCCTGATGCTCAGGACCCCCGGTCGTGCCGGCAGCGTAGACACAGCTGCGCTAGGCCTGCTCACAGCTGGGGTCCTCACAGCTGGCCACTCCGCCCCCCCAGCCCCCGGCTGCGTCTCGTTCTGTCTGCGGCTCCGGCGCAACGGGAATTCCACCACCGTTGAGATAACAACTCCTACTTATGGTTGTGTACTATCGCCCCTCCCTAGAACACGAGTCTCTGTTTGGGTTTAATGCATTTGAATTGTGCCAAATCAATGATCAGTAACCAGACGGGGCAGACCATCCGTTCCTTGGGGCCAAGGGTTAGAGGATGACTTCCCTGACCCAGACATAAATCCTCAGACCTTGACCTGAAAAGAACACAGCAAGCCCATCACAGAAAGCCCTTTAACTGCTAAGGAAAACTGTGAGGAATTCACAGATGCCTCGGCTCTTTTCTCCACTGCGGTCACCTTTCTCAGCAGCAGAGGCCCCCGCGAGGTTCCTCATTTGCTCCTGGACGCCGTCCCACTGGAACCCAAGAAACAGTAGGAGATTCAGACCAGAGGCCGGTGGAGAGAAAGAGCCTTTGTCTGCCAGGAGCGGCTGATTCCCACAGTCGCTTTCACACACACACACAAAGGAAGGCCGTGGACACTCCTCTGCTGTTTTCCTGTCCCTGGGTGTTTACAGAGCAGGACGGAAGGCAGGAAAGCACCTGCCGTGCAAAACTCGGCCTGGGAAATCAGGGTGTCGGTTACAGAGTCTTTCCAAGGAAAAGGTAATGGGAGGCTGAACAGCAGAAAAAGTGGGCAAAGAAAACCCGGAAATTGCCCCGGCAATGTTCACGCAGCGGGAGAGCTGAGCCAGCTGCCCCAAAGGTCTGGTTATTTGCTAGAATCGTTTGTGACCTGCCTTGGAGGACTTTCCAGGACGCTGCACCCTGATGGAAGCCATAGACCAGGCCTGAGGAGTCACGGCCGTCGTACTGCATCCGGGCACCCGGCTGCCCTCCCCACTCATCCCGGGTTGCCATCCTGGGCCCGTTTCAGACCCAAAGCAAAGTAGATGTGCCCACATCCTTCTATAAGTTACCGCTTGAATCACAGAACCGCATCTGAAGAGTAAACGCTCTCTAAACGCCAACAGCTGCTGGGCAGTTCTTGTGCTGGATATGGGGGGCTAAGCCTCGACCTCCCGTGTCCCAGGGCGCTGTCAAAGGAAAACAGCCTTTGTGACCTAACAGCCTTGATATCAGGTTACTCGTAGATTATTCTGGGGGCCTGTTGCCTGACTCGGCGTGTGCAGTATACCTAAAGGGTTACACAATACTGAAACCACAGCCATGGGCATGATGGATGTTTCTGATATATTAAACTTTTCCTTAGATTGTATGTGCAAGCCCAACTGTACCATTACTGCTCAAGTTTTAGAGGGTTTCCGACTTATGCCAGGGGAGCAGAAGAAGATGTTTTCAGAGCGCCTTAGAAGGATTAACGTCAAATCTGCAGAAAAAGGAGTGGGTTTGGATTTGAATCTCACTAGTGCCTGAGTATCTCCCCCAGCTGGGTTTACTCTGTCTGCCTGAGGACTCTGGGTTCTGCACATCAACCACTCCATCCGAGCTGTGATACCAGGACCCTCGACCAAACTCCAGCAGGGCCGCTGGCCCGAGGCTGTGTCCTGGGGGCCCAGACCCCATGGAAACACCTGCCCCAAAAGCTCAGGGTCGCCAGGGGAATTCACCATCTGTCCCACCCACACCCGGCCGTAGCCCTGGCCTTTCAGAGCGTTTACTAAAAAGGGGTGACAAGTGTGGGTCCTTCCTCTGTCCCTCTGAGATGCCCATGTACCCTCCCACAGCTCGGAAGCATCCTTCTCAGGGGCCTGAGCACCACGCCCTCGAGACGGAGCCTTCAGGAAGGACGGGCTGGCCTCCCAGGCCCTGGGGAGGGTGCGGCCCTGGGGAGGGTGCATCCCCAACTTGGCAACTGTCAGCTACAGACACGCGGCCCGGCTGCGGAACAGGGACGGATGTCGGCACCGCCTGCTGGTCCCCTCTCTCCCATCCCCGCTCCTTCAGCCTCCTGCTGAGGCACCATTACCCCTGCGTGAACCCCAGGGGCCCTCGGCTCTCCCCGCCGTGGGTGGGAACTGAACAGAGCCTGTTGTCACTGCTTCAGCTGAAGTCCAGCTGTGTTTGTCTTCGACGGGCTTCAAAGGTCAGGAAACTCACAGTCACACCCAAGCCTTGATCTGGAGGGAGGCACAGTGGCTCCCAAGACGTCCTGATGAGACTCGGGTGTGGTGAGCGAGACAGTGGCTTTGGAAGGATCGGGGGCCAGAGACGCGGGAGCTTTGGGCTGGGACGCTGTGGACACAGGCCCGTGACAGTGGAGCTGGAGGACGGCCGGGGAGGAGAGAGAGGGGAGAGTGAAACATGAGCATGTGCTTGAGTTTGGGTTTGGAGGATTCTCCTACAGAAAAATTGGGGGCCTGCTCGCTGAGCTAATGGCCCTACCTGCCCATGCGCCGTCCAAAGGCTGCTTGGACTGTGGATTTTCACAGGGAAACATAAAATGGCCAGGTAGGTGCCAGTCACTTCCGGAGCCACAGGGTTTCCACCTCCATCGGGGCAGCAGCTGGGCGCTCTGCTTCCTCCACATAAGCGCCTCTCCAAGATCCCGGGCCTGGCGGTGGGGCTCCTGGATGGGACACGCTGCCCTGCAGATCATCTTGCGCTCATCCGCGGTGCCCACGGCTCACAGGTGCCAGCCGAGCGCCCGCCATCCCAGCAGCTGACCGAGATTCTGGGGACGCAGGGGTCAAACGACCAGGCCCACCCATGTCTTCACAGAGCTTGGGGACCACAGACCACAGCAAACAGAAAAAGACCTGCTCTAACTGGATAGTAACAACAGAGACGTGATCTACGTGGATAATAATAAAGTGGATAACTATAAGAAAGACCTGATATAAATGGATAATAAGAAAGACATGACACAATAGACATTAACAATAAAGACGTGATCTAATTGGATAACAATAATAAAAGCCTGGGCTTTCCTGGTGGCTCAGTGGTTAAGAATCCGCCTGCCAATGCAGGGGACACGCATTCGAGCCCTGGTCCAGGAAAATCCCACATGCCGCGGAGCAACTAAGCCCGTGCACCACAACTATAGCCTGCGCTCTAGAGCCCACGAGCCACAACTACTGAGCCCTTGTGCCACAACTACTGAAGCCCACACGCCTAGAGCCCGTGTTGTGCGACAAGAGAGGCCACCACAATAAGAAGCCCACGCAGCACTGCGAAGAGTAGCCCCCACTCGCCGCAACTAGAGAAAGCCCGTGTGCAGCAACAAAGACCCAACGCAGCCCAAAATTAATTAATTAATTAAAAAATAATGATAGCAAAGGCCTGATAAAACAGGATAGTAATAATAAAGACATGACTCACTGGACGTTATCAATAAGGACATGACATAATGGATAATAAAAATACAGACACGGGGGCTTCCCTGGTGGCGCAGTGGTGGACAGTCCGCCTGCCGATGCAAGGGACACGGGTTTGTGCCCCGGTCTGGGAGGGTCCCACGTGCCGCAGAGTGGCTGGGCCCGTGAGCCATGGCCACTGAGCCTGCGCGTCTGGAGCCTGTGCTCCGCAACGGGAGAGGCCACAACAGTGAGAGGCCCGCGTACCGCAAAATAAAATGAAATAAAGACACGACCTAACTAGATATTAACAAGAGCCAGCAAGGAAAGCAAAGCAGGCTGAGTGGACAGACAGTGGCTGGGTTGGAGGGTGGTGTCGAAGGCCGTCTCCTGGGCAGGACTGAGAGAGAGACAGGTGGACATGGGGGGCCGGAGGCGTGGGGACAGCGGGCCCTGGCAGAGGGGACAACAGCAAACACTGTGGGACAGGCACAAGCATGGCCCAGGTGAGGACCAGCAAGACAGCCCGAGTGCCTGGAAAAGCGTGAAGGTGGGGGAACAGTAGGGATGGCGTGCAGAGGTTGGCAGAAGCTGATCGTGGGGCCCTGTGGGCCAGGGTTGGAGTCTGGGGTCCACCGAGGTGTGTTAGCAAGCCAGCAGGGGGTCTGTGTGGGAGAGCGACAGAGCCACCCCAGAAATGGTCATTCCCCAGGGAGATGACAAAGGCCAGAGGGTGAGATTCGTGCCGCGTCCTCCCCATGGATTTAAAACCCTGTCGGTTCCACACAAAACCCTGCGCACGTTGTCCATAATCGCCAAAACTTGGAAGCAACCGAGGTGTCCTTCTATAGGTGATGGATAAACTAACAGTGCTACATCCAGACGACGGAGTATTTACTTAGGGCTAAAAAGAATTGCGCCCTCAAGCCATGAAAGGCATGAAGGAGCCTTCAATGCATATACCTGAGCGAAAGAAGCCAATCTGAAAAGGCTACAGACTGTGTGATTCCAACTCTGCGACATCCTGGAAAGGGCAAAACTGTGGAGAGAGTGAAAGACGAGTGGTTGCCAGGGGTTGAGAAAGGAGGGATGAAGAGGTGGCGCACAGAGGGTTCTCAGGGCAGTGAAACGACTCTGCATGCCACTGTCGTGGTCGACACCCGTCATTATCCATTTGTCCAAACCCACAGAACGTCCAACACCAAGAGTGAACCCCAGTGTGAACCAGGGACTTAGGGTGAGTATGGCGTGTCACTGTAGGTCCGGCGATTTTAGCAAACGTCCCACCTGATGGGGATGCTGATGACGGGGACACTGTGGCGTGTGGGCATGGGTGTAAGGGACTCCTCAGTCGGCTGCCGTCTCCACATCCAGAAGCGCGCCACACCTGCCACGAAGGCCACTGCAGTCCTCAGGTGGAGCAGGTGTCTCCGCCCAGGGTGACTGGGCTGACACCACAGTTCTCGGGGGCTGTCCGGGACACCCCTGCTGTAAGTGGGGTTCCTCTGTGCCTTCCTTTATCCCGCGTGTGGTTTGTGACAAACACCATCTCTTTGGGGCAACCTGAACTTAACAATGTCAGGCGGCGTCCGCCAGGACAGGTGCCGGGCGAGGGTGAGAAAGCAGTTACGTCAGCAGACAAGGAGCTCCACGACCCACAGTGGTGTTTGTTAAAAACGCAGGTCCCTGGCTCCGCCTCAGACGTATTCAGCGGGATCCCCTCCTGTTGGGGCCTAGGAATTCCTATCTTTAAGCAGTTCCCCAAGTGATTCTCCTGGACTCCGAGCTTGAGAAGCACTGATCCCGCTGACACCGTGACAGACAAGTGCACACACCCGACCTGTTAGAATCGTATCTCACAAATAAGGAAATGCGACATTACTGAGCCCAGGGGTCTGTCCTACAACCTAGCAAGAGACAGAACCGCAGTCCAAACGGATTGCGAGCGACCCCACAGCAGTGGTTTCCCTGCTGAGTTACAACCAGCTGCAGGGGGAGCTCTGTGGCGTTCGCATCACTCTTTAAAGAAGATTTATTTATTATTTAATTTAGTTTTGGCTGCTTTGGGTCTGGTTGTGGCACGCGGGATCTTCATTGAGGCAGGCGGGATCTTTCGTGGCAATACGTGGGCTTCTCTCTAGTTGTGGCGTGCAGGCTCTAGAGCGCATGGGCTCTGTAATGGCAGCACGCGGGCTCTCTAGTTGAGGTGTGGGCTCAGTAGTTGTGGCGCACAGGCTTAGCTGTCCTGCGGCACATGGGATCTGAGTTCCCCAGCCAGGGATCGAGCCTGCGTCCCCTGCATTGGAAGGCAGATTCTTTACCACTGGACCACCAGGGAAATCCCGAGTTCACATCCCTGATGACCAGTGGTCAGTGGTTGGTACCCACCCTCTGAGACACCCCGATATCGTGTTTACAGCATGCATTCTTTGGGATGAGGCTGGGTGCATTCAAATGCTTGATTTCCTTTGCTGAAAGGTCTGGGGGCGTCTTCTAAGACGCAGGAAATCAGTCAGGCAGTTACGGGGCATCCACCTGACTGCAGTGCCCAGGCCCCTCTGCAGTTAGTGGCACGGGGTAGGGACACCACCTACCAGCCCGAACGGAAGTCTTCCATGTGGTGCTTTGTTTATGACCTCCAAAGAACTGTGCACAAGGAAATCTTCCTAAAAATAGATTTAATTGAATTTGTCTGAAGAGGTTAGAAAACATCCTTCCTTCTCACTGGGCGGGAATATTAGACTTCTGTGACTTCTCACCACATCCTTCGTCTGCCCCAACGTTCCTTATAGGATTCATCATCTGTCTGTGAAGGCTGTGTGTTTTGTGCCATTTCATCTAATTGAAGAGACGCCAAAGGCCAAGAAAATCATTTTAACTCATTATCAGAATCCCAAGACTCAGCAGGAGAAAAACATGAAGCCACGGGTACGTTCAGGTTTAACTCTATTTCTGCAGAAGAAAATGCTATTTAAGAACAATGCTCTGTTGTGATTCCAACTCTGCCATGAAAAAAGAAATGTTTTCAAGAGGGAACAGCAAATTTTCAAAGAATCCCCACAAGTTAACAGCAACACTGGAGTCCATACTCACGTCCAGTGCAAACAAGGGGGCGTGCACCGCGTTTTTACACACTTTCCATCCCAGGAGGCTGAGTACTGAGTGTCGGTGTGACGGAACCGGCAGAGCCGCCGAGCGGCTCAAGAGTGGGGTGCGCAGCAGGACGCGTGCTCTCTCCTCCAGAGCTGAGGGATGCGGACTCCAAGGCACATCGAGGAGACGACCTCTGGCTCTCCTGCCCGCAGAGCCTCGCCCTGAATCCCCGTCACAGAACCCTTCCGTCCAGGGCTTCAGGCCATCTCTCCACCGTGTGCGTCAGAACTGCTTGCCCGGTACTGGTGCTGAAGCCATGACCCACCTCTGCCGCCCTGGTCTGTCTCAGACCCTGCATGCCCCTCCCAAAGCGGCTGCGGTTGACGCTTCCGTGCGCGGCAGAGGGTCAGAGCAAAGAGCGCCGGAGACCTTGTGTGCGACAGCCCACGTCTGCCACACTCGTCCAAACTCCGGCTCGAAACTCAACAGGGTGCAGTGGACAACCTCTAGACAGGCTCCTCCCCCCGGCTCTGAAATGCACACGGCTCACCTCCCCTCACGTACAGGAAACGGCTACCCCAGAGGCCGGGGGAGGACACCCCCACTCCCCTCTTCCCACGCGGAGGACATTTCCAGGGGGTACTCCTGATGTCTCTCTGCACCTCGCCGCACCCACCTCGCCCCAGGGCAGGCGGGGGAGCTGCGTGCTGGATTGGGGGCAGGCCCTGCCCCTCGCACTGGGCTCTCCCTTTCGGATCTCCCCCTGCAAGGCGCAGGCGTCCGTCTGTGCCGGGCGTTAGTTTACCAAGCTGACTGAGTGACAGCACGGAGAAGCCACTGAATGAAAAATGCCGTGCTACTCACAGGGCCCTAGAGATAAGAGGCATGCGGTTGGCCGGTTTTAGTGATTTTGCTGGGCTTTGGGCGACAGGGCTGCCCCGAGCTGCCCGGCCTGGGTGTTTCAGGCAGAGGAGGGTCACCTCCCCGGGGGCGGGGCAGGCGGAGGAGGCCGGGCCTGGCCGGGCTGTTGGCATAGGTCCCAGGCGGGCTCCTGGCTGGACCCTTGGCTGGCGGGGGCGAAGGGGGGCCATCTCGCCGCAGCCAGGCGGGACCTAAGAGGGGTCAGAACATCACAGTAGGTGGAAAATTTTTAGTGTGTACAATCCACCGACTCCTGTGGACCTGCAGGCCCGGATCCCGTGGCCCGATTCCAGTGGCGTGTACCAGCCACTTGGTCAGTCAACCCAAATTCCACTTTCTCTCCCCTCCTGTGCTGCTAAGTGTCTGCTCGGCCGCTGAGCCTATTTCTCAGTTTATTCTGAACTTGGTGGGTAGGGCAGGAGAGCAGGAGACAATCCCCTCAGGCCCCAATTCTGTGCCCCTCTGGACGCCAGAGGGAGGAGGTGTTTTTCGGGAAATGGAGGGGGAGCGGCGGAACCCAGGGACGCGCTTCCAGCTTCACCCGATGCACTCATCGGCCCCCAACCCTCTGTGGGGCTTGGGCCGTGGGCTCCACAGTTGGGTGAGGCCTCGTTTCTTATTTTCTCTGTTGTGTGATGATTTGACCCGGGAGAGCCTCTCCTCCCAGGGCCCGGGATTCCTGAGAGACGGCGAAGCACATGGAGCAGTCTCTCAACCATCCCCCCCCCAGCCCTGCCAATCCTGCCCCTGCCGCCCCCAGCCCTGCCTCACACGAGCCAACATCTCCCCTGCCTGGCACCCCGGGCGGAGCAGGGGCCCCTGCCAGCCCTGGGGATCGTTCAGAGCAGCTGTGCCCAGCTGTTCATGGGAACCCTAAGAACAGCTCTCCCCTTGCCCCTGCGCTGCGTCCCCGACGAAGCCAGCTGTGCGCGGACCCCTCTCCGGGCTGTGAGTGTGATAACCTCGCCCCCGCCAGCCTGGCTCCTGCTTCTCCTGTGTCCACACCAACTCTCCTAACCCACAACCAACATCGTGTCGTAGAGGACAGCCTCTCCAGGAAGCAGAGACGGGGGGCGGCCCACAGCCTGCTGGCCGAGGGGACAGGTGAGGAAAGGGGGGACCAAGGGGTTCATATGCACCTGATGAGTACGAAGAGACCCCCTGGCTTAGAACCGGAGCTGCACGGACCCTCCGGAGTCCCCAGACTCCACATTCAGACGGGGGACTCCAGCCCTGGGCCTCGCAGGTCGGGCCGGAATCTCCCAGCCCCAGGAGCACATTCTCAGGCAAGGACCCCCCACCCAGGGCTCCGCTCCTAAGAAAAGACACAAGAACAGCTGCACAGGTTTCAGGAGCGCTGGCATCGCCCAGTGATTTATTTCATCTCAGGATAAACAGACAGACGTACAAGGTTTTACGCGATTGGTACCCAGGACCTAGAAACTGAAGCATTGACCCATAAAGCATCAGCCGGCCTGAACTGTGTCTTCAAGACACCTGTTTGCCTTTAATACCCGGCCACACTGCAGCACTGCTTACAGCTTTCAAAAGCCTCAGAGGAGCTTTCATCTCGCATGAGAACACATCTAGGCCTTTAGTTCAATTCATCTCAAACCAATTCACCAAGCAGGTACGAAGTGCCCTGCCAGCTCCTGTGGTCCAGGCACCTTCCTGGAAGGGGGGAAAGTGTAGAGAACGTGGCCGCTGACATACGTTCAGACGCAACCAGAAGATGACACGTTCTCATCTTTAGCTCTTCTTATCTTCCCATGAATAATGATATTGCAGAGGAAAGGGAAAAATAAGGACACTGATATATTTTTTAAAAACACCAAAGCAAAACATTTTGTAAGCTAGGAAAGCGTCTACAATAAAACAGAACACAAGAGAGCGCTTCTGTTTACACATCGCCCCAGGAAGGCGTTACAACAGATTATGTCCTGAAACCATCTTAACTTCAGGAAAACACAAAGGACCTCAAAAACATTGCATCTCACTTCAAAATCTTTCACAGGAAGTTACCCAAGAGACCCACAGATCAAACAGCAGCTCCAGAATTACTGAAGGGACACCAGAAATTAACAGGAATCGAGCAGGTGATTCATTTCAAGGATTTGTAGCAAAACTGATACAAAGGGAGGAGTTTTAACTAAGTAGCAAAAGAACTTCCATTGTCTTCAAGGAAAGGAGATTGGTGCTGCCAGAGATTCAGAAATCGAGTCACCGAGTTCCAAATCCAGTCCCGTAAAGCTGCCAGAGGCCACGCCGGCACTGCGGCTGTTCCCCGAACCAAAGGTAAAAACAGAAAGGAAGTGAAGACGTCTTAACCCCGTTCCTTTGGATCCCAAATGAACCTTGATTAACAATACAAAAGTCATTGCTTGTGAGCTAACCAAAAGATCGAGCTTTCCCAAATTATAGCCTTCCCCCTTAAAATGCCACTGCTCTTTCAAATATCTGGGAATGTCAGTGTGCCTGGGTTTCTTAATTTCATGTGAACTACGGATGGATGTCGTAAATGCACTAGCTTCGTTTGACTCAACTGATCGAAGAGCAGGAATATTTTTGCACCAACTGTTTCTCTAAATAGAGCTGCATACAGCCTTGGCACATCACGTTGAATGTGACATGATCCGTCCTCGGAACATCAGACCTGGAGGGAAGTCTCAGCCAGGCCTGCCCCTCCCCTAGCTGTCCTCCAAACCGAGTATCTTGCATGGGGTGGCTTTTCCGTTGGTGTAATCGGTGCACTACCCTCCTGGCCCTACACCCCAGGTACTGGCCTCCAAAAGCAAATTAAACTGGTCCTCTCAGCATGCCAGGTGCTCTGGTATCTGCTCTCAGTGATATTACTAGTAGAAGTGTGGTCTGCAAGGTTCTAAATCCTCTACCCATCCTTAGGCATCCTCGGGCATCTCATCCTGACGAATTCCTGGGACTCCGGGGCCAGCTCCCACAGAAAGTGATGCTACGTCTAGTCCAGGCATTTCTTCGTTCAATTAAAGGATGAAATAATATACACACACTCCAGCTGGGCATGTTATCGTGTGGCTGTGCACACGTGACATCTAACAGGTCTCCCATCTTCCACGGGGAGAGTTTCCTTTGGAAGCCCACTTTCAGCGTTGATGTTTTGAAACCGTAAACATCATAGGAATGATTTCTCAAGTAAAATCACAGTGATAATATCTCATGAGTTTGATACGGAAGGAATGAAAATATTAGCTTGGTTCCATTTCATGTAAAAGTTTTACCATAAATAATGAAAGTCTAGAGAAAGATGTACTATCATATGAAATGCTCCTGTCTTTAGAAGGACATTATTTATTTTGGATTTCAATTCTTTCCCTCCTGCCACGTCTCCAGTCTATTCCTACCAAAAGGCCAAAGAAGTCAGGCAATCTGAAGCCTGTTTTTCTTTCCTAAGACGATGGACCAAGATGCCGAGCATCGTCTCAGGTCAGGGGCAGTGACGGGCAGGCACACACGTCACCAGGACGCACCCGCTGAAACGGTAAATCCCGTGCTCTGGCGCAAGCATGATTCGAGCTATCATTCCTAAACAGCTTAACTCATCACTTTCATCACCACAGACTCTTTAAAAAGCATAACCTATGTCCCACATACCCACTGATTGGCACAGACAGAGGTAACCCCCCCATCACTGGATCTACGAGCAAATCATAGTAAGGTACACATAACTTCATCTACTTATGTGCCAATACCTTTCAATGTGTACTCTTCCTATTGTAATAAAAAAAAAAGTGGATTGGACTCAGAATGCAGATCACTTGGCCTCTATGAGCGTATACACTTTATCCTTAAACTTTTAATCAACAGTAAGCCCTGTGTGTACACACTTGGAAAGTAAAATGTTATAACAAATGAGGAAAGATCAACGGATTTGTTTTTCATCCTTGTGCCCTACCAAAGTACTGAATTTCATGTTACTTCTACTACGGTATTCTGGAATTCACAATTAGAAAAGTGTAGTTTACTTGCTAAACTACGTTATACATATATGTTATTTCCCCTTACGTTACTATGCTGTCACTCCGCCACAATTTCTTAGACTGATGCTTGTAAAAATGAATTTCCCTCATCAGGATGACAGAATTCATATTTAAAACATCAAAAGTAGTGGGTTCAACTGTGCCTGTATGTTATTCTTTAGAACTCTCAAAAAGAAAGGATTTTAACCTTCTTTTGCGGGGTGGGGGGGATACTACTCTTTTTGAGCCCACTATGAAATATCAAAGCGGCTGGGCATACCTGGTGGGGACCAAATGCCCCTTTTAATGCAGACAAGCACCACGGCCACTGTCAGCTTTTCCTACTGATGACATGCGCTTTGGAAAACATTCAGTCACCGAAGATTCAGAACTCAAATAAGAGCAACTCGTTACTACATCACTGAACATAATTATTAACATCTCTTAACTTGAAAATATTAAACCCATCTCAGTTAAGCGGTGAGAAGGACCTGCTCTTGAGGTGTGTGGGCCTTTGACCATATCTGGGCCCCTGTGATGACAGAGGAGATATGTTCAGCTCTCACTGGACAGATCTTATTGGGAATCAAAGATTTCACCCTTAATACTTACTACGTTTGGAATGGAGCCAACCGCAAGTTAACCACATGTGGCAGGAACTTTTAAGCTAAGTTAGAAAGGGTTTAAAAGCTTTACTTATCAGTTATAATTTTAAACCTCAAGCCGAAAAAAGTATGACCTTCTTTCAGTCGTTCCACTGATATAGTTCACGTTGGCCTATTTTAGGATCTCAGCTCTGGGAGGTGGCCCCGAGGTCCCCCCTCATGGTGCAGGAAGCAACGGTACCTGGTACCCCACACAACTCAGGTCTGGCCTCCCGGCCACTCCGCGAGTGATACCGAGGACAGTACACCCCCGGTACACTCCAGGCCTCACCCACTGCACTCGGAGGCTTCATCTCTCATTCTGTTTCTTTCTTTCTCAGGTATTTTGTATCTTATTTATAAGGTTATCTATCTGCACACATCCTACATCTTGCCATCGACCCCATTAAGCAAAGCAAAGCAAAGCAAAAGGAATGCAGACTAGGCAGCGGGCCTTAATACAGCATCGCAAAAGGTCTTCAAGGCCCCGCGACAAGCTTCTACCTTCTAAGCCTTTAAACGATCCCGTGGGCTGGGCGGGGCCCACCGGGGCCCACCCCCGACTCTCTCCCTCCCCGCCTCCACTCCCCTCGCCCCTTCCAGTTTCCCAGTTGGGACCTCGGCCAACGGGGCGTCCCCTGGCCCAGGGCTGCCGAGGGACACGCCCGGGTGACCCGGCCCACCCTACGCGGCACCCTCCTCGCCTCGGTCTGGCTTCTCCTCCGGCAGGTTGAGCACGAACGGGAAGAACAGGCCCCGGGCGTCCGCGGGGGCTCGGAGCGACTGGAGCTCGAAGCTGCCTTCGGGGCCCGCGTCGCCGGCGCCGGGCTCGCCGTCCGGCGGCGGCACGAAGCGCCAAGTGCCCGCGCGGCTCACGCAGTAGATGGCGCCATCCAGCGCGGCGCAGCGGAAGGGCTGTAGGCCCGACGGCGCGCCCGGGGGCCGCAGGTGCGAGGCACAGCGGCTCCACTGCTTGGCCAGGCAGTGGTAGCGGAGCACGCTGAGCCCCCCCGCAGGCCCGGCCCCCGGCGCATCGCCGCGGCCCCCGCACAGGTCGAAGCGGTAGATGAAGCCGTCCAGGGCCACCATGTCGGCCGAGCGCTCGCGGCTGCTGCTGCACGGACACTCCTGCCACTCATCGCGCCGCGGGTCGTACTTGAGCAGGCGGTAGAAGAGCGAACCCCCGGACACGTAGATCTCGCCGTTGCAGGTGGTGGCCTCGTGCGCCACGGCGAAGGCGCCCCGGGGCAGCGGGGCCACGGCGGCCCAGCGGTCAGCGCGCGGGTCGTAGCGCTCCACGCTGAGCAGGCACTCGCCGCCCACGGCGTACAGGTGGCCATCCAGGGCCAGCAGCTGCAGCTGCGAGCGCGCCTGGCGCAGCGGCCGCACGGTGCTCCAGTGGTCGGTGGCCGGGTTGTAGCAGAAGACCCGGTCCGAGGGCCGCGCGCGGCCGTCGGGGCCCGCGGGCCCCACGCCGCCGGCCACGAAGAGGTAGTTGTAGAGCACGCACAGGCCGCAGCCCCGAGCCGGCGCGCCCTCGGGTAGCCGCGTCAGCTCGCGCCACTCGCCCGCCGCCTCGTGGAAGCAGTAGACGGCGGCGTCGCCTCGGCCCTCCGCGTCCCCCGACGGGCTCTGCGGCCGGCTGCCCGCGCGCTCCCCGGCCGGGCCGAGCGCGGCGGCCAGAAGACGGGCGCGGCCGGCGCGCAGGCGGCGGCGCAGCAGCAGGTCGCGCTCGGCGCCCGACAGGCGCCCGAAGACGGCGGGCTCGCGCAGCACCTCTAGGTAGTGGTCGCTCATGAAGCGGTAGGCGGCCTCGCGCAGCTCGGCCAGCCGCTGCCGCTTGGCCGCGCTCAGCACCTCGAAGCAGTTGGCCAAGCTCAGCTGCGGCGCCACGGCGTCAGTGGCGCGCTGCGCGGCGCAGGGCAGCTGTAGGCGGCGCGCGCCGGCCACCACGTCGGCCACGTTGTCGGGCCGCACGCCCGCCATGCGCCCGCTGTACGCGTAGGCCAGCAGCAGCCGCAGCGCCGCCCAGCCCACGCCCTGCACCCGCAGCACGTCCCGCGACGCGCGCGCGCGGAAGTAGTCGCTGCGCGCCGCCAGCACCGCCTTGTGAGCCCGCAGCCGGCGGCCAGACACCTCGATGAGCAGGTCGGGCTCCCCGTGCTCCGGCCCGACGCCGGGGGGCACAGGCGCGGGGTCCCCGGCCTCTTCCGGGGACGTGGGCTCCTCGGCCGGCGGGCACTCCCCGGGGGACGCGGGATCTTCCGGGGACGCGGACTCTTCTGGGGACGTGCGCTCCTCGGGGGACACGGGATCCTCAGGGGACGCGCGCCCTTCCGGGGACGCGGCGCCAGCGCTGCCGACTTCCCACTGCCTCTGCACCACCCGCCGGCCGCGGCGACAAGAGGGCGGGGAATCGTCCCCGGAGCTGAAGCACAGGGACGCGCTGAGACTGCAGGGTGTCTGCGCCGGGGACGCAGCGCCCTCCCCCCCCGCCGCGTCCGGCGGCTGCAGGCCGCCCTCTCCCGGAGCCTCGGGAGCGCCGCCCCGGCCCCCGGCCTGGCCGCACGCTCCGTCCCCCGGGTAGAGGACGCAGGGGGCCACCGGGCTCTCCATGCGAGCGCTCGCTCCGGCTGCCGTCCCCGCTCAGCAGCCCGGCATGACTTCGCCCGGATTCGGGCTGCCCAAGGTCGATGGCTCCTCCGGGGCTCCTAGCTTCACACGCTTCTGCTGGCGCGCGATCAGATTTCACTTGTGTCCACACTGGTTTTCAATCGCACGCAGCTCCCCTCGCGCCCGCCCGCTCTCCTCTCCGGCGAAAGGGGTGTGTCGACTCGAGCGCGCTCCCGGCTGAACTTGTGAACCTGGCAAGGTTCCCGCCCGGCGGCCGTCTGCAGGGGTCTTTGTGGCTCGATCTCCGCACCGCGTGGTGATGATCAGTCCACGGACAGGACCGCCCTGCAGCCGCAGCCGCGGCTCTGTCTGTAGCTCCTGCTCTGCGGAACTGAGCTGTCAGGTGCTCCTAAGGAACTGGGCCTGCCCTTTCTTCCTGAGTCAGTGTTTATCCCTCCACATTCCATCACATCTCTGTCTCTGAGGACCAACGAATCAGAGACGGGCTGCAGTCCACACTTCAGAACACTGACTTAACTGCTGTTTCACAGGGAGCCGCCCCAGGGAGCTTGTTTTTTGTGCGTGACTCCCACGTGCGATTAAGGCTTATGGATATCTGTGTGTCCTGGCCTCGGCAGCGCTCCTGATGGGCCTGCCTCGACAATGTTCACCTGGAAGCGGGGAGGGCATGATTCAGTCGCCAGGTGGGTGTTAGAAAGACACAGTTACTGCACACACTAGACCGGCTTTCCTCCTTCATCCATCGGGAGCCTTCCTCTGCGACTTCCTTTGTTGGAATATCAGGTGTTTCCATGTCATGTCACCACGCTCTTTGTGTTCCTGTTTATAGGAGAAAGAGACAGAATGTTGGAATTTGCATTTTTCCGTAGGGCTACCTTGTGTCAGTGGCAGCTACCCCATTTCCCTCCACAATTTTCAGGTTATAGGATTCAGATAGGGTGGGAATGGGGATTGTGACTTTTCAGTGCTGGAAAGTTTGGTGAATAAAACATATGGGATTATTTAGATATTAAAAAGCCGTTCCTCCCCTGGTTTTCGAGGCCTTTAAGGAAGAGCCCAATTCAGCCATGAGCCTTAAGTACATTGGGTTGAACCATACGAAATTGCTGGGTTTTGTGTGTCAATACAACGGCAGTCAAATATCAACCACTTCCTCATTTCGACCTAATGAGATGTGTATGTATAATTGAGAACTTAAAGTGAGAAAGCATGGCCCGCCTGTGAAACCTCAGTTTTATTGCGGGACAGTTTTCCTGAAATCTTTTCCAGCCAACTATCTCAAATTCATTTACAACAAATATTTGGAGAAAGGTGCTGAGGACTTTTCTCTGGGGTTGGCCTCGGAGGCTCCAACTCTGGAATCTATTTGAACGGCTCGTTCCTGGCTTTGTAGCTCTGAAAAACGTCAGAGAAGCAACTCTCCAAAGAGCACACGTGCAGCAAAAGAAAAGCCAAAGCAAAACAAAACAAAACCAAAACAAAAAACAAAAGCCGCGGAACTGCTTGGAAGGCAGATGTGAGCACCTGCAGATGAACTATAAAAAAATAATTATCTCTCCTAATTGGCAAAACCTTCACTGAGACTCCCTAGCCTAGAAGGGGGGTCTTAGCACAAGGGGAGGGGCAAACTGGGCTCTGGTTTTCCTAAGAAGAGGCCGCGGACAAGAGAAACGGACCAAATACATACAGCTCAGATGCGTCATCATTATAGGGTATGTTCACCTCTCAAATGGGATAAAGGGATACTTAACCACCTACCCTCAACCTCTTCTGATTTTCTACTAATTGTACTTAATACCGTTGCCT
The DNA here is from genome assembly GCF_937001465.1 of Orcinus orca. Lineage (NCBI taxonomy): Eukaryota > Metazoa > Chordata > Mammalia > Artiodactyla > Delphinidae > Orcinus > Orcinus orca. Next base: position 24,840,894 of record NC_064579.1, on the reverse strand, counting down.
GATCCCTATAAGTGCTCAGGGTTGAGAGAATGGGTGTGTATAAAAATATATGCTTGCCTGCTCTTTTTGCTACAGTGTTACGAAAAAGACTTTCCCATTATTCTCAGAAATACAAGTGTCTTAGAGGTGGAGATTCAAGACATTCAATTCTGTCTCTCCGTTCCTCCCGCCTCTCTCTCTGTCTCTCTTCCCCTCCCTCTCTCTCTCTCTCTTTGTTTTACAGAAATCTTTAACAGTAACCTTTGGGGCATATTCACCGGGTGCAGGGCACTGTCTAGGACATGTGGAAAGGCAGCATGGAGACAGTCGGGATGAGCTGAAACTCTGACCACGGGCATGTGGGTCACGGAGGTGCCACGTGTTTACTCAGCTGTGCCCCAGCCCGTGATGCTGCTGGGGAGGTCCTGCGTCCACTGAGATGGAAATGCACTCTGGCCCACAGCGACTGGAATGTGATGACAAACTGGAAACCTGCACAGATTTTATAAGCAAAGCTTCTGGCCTCTTCCCAAACGCCAGAGGTGCTTTCTTAGTCAGCTGAGTCATTCAAGGGAAAGTCAGATAAAAAGGAAGACATATACATATCTTTCCCCAATATACATATAAACGTCAATGTCTGAAATAAAAATCAGAGAACTGGCTCTCTTATTTGCTTCATTCTTTTCACACTTTCTCTGTATGGTGCAGAAGACCTTGGACCTCAGAAAACTAACTACTTTTTTTTTTCTTTTCTTGGCCAGGAGAAGGGTTTCAGCACTTCCTGGTTCTTTCTCTGGCTTGACTCTCATCGGGACGTGCAGAAGCCCAACCTCTGAGAGTTCTCTTCGTGGAAGTCATCACAGACTCAAAAGAAAGGCAGGGAATAGGACACACTGAAAAACCTAAGTTTGCAATTCTTAGGTTTTCAAAGCTCTATAGAATCCGTTTAAAGCCTGAAAGAATCAGGCTAAGTAGACATTTTGTCGTAGCCACAAGAAGCAGGAGCTGCATGTCCACAATGACACAAATATGACCCAGGTGGTCAGTGGTCCAAGCAGGCACGTCCTTGCCAGCTCCCTGTGCGCCCCTGGCATGGATCACAGACCAGGCTGGCAGAGCCGGGGGTGGTCCGAGACCTGAGCACAGCCATGTAATCCCATCCAAAATGTGACAGCTGCTCACCCACTCAGCTGGCTCTCTGCCCCGTGACCAGGTCAGGAGTCCCTGTTCACCCCCCCAGCCAAGGTGATGCCGAACACCTGAGTGTTGTCAGGTGAGACAGAAGACCGTCTGTCACTGTGACGCAGGCAGCAGTGATGCTGGATCCCAAGAGCTGGGAGGCCACCCAGCAGGTCCACTTTCTGAAGGAAGCTTCTGCTGACAGGTCCTGGCCCCCGCCCGCCTGGCAGGGTAGAGGGTCAGCTTCCACAGGAGAAATGAGGAAATTAAGCAGAGGGGCCACTTCCTTTTTCAAACGATGTTAAAGAAAGTCAGCACTCGGAGCTATATCTTTTTTCCCCAGCATGGCCCATTACTGTGATTTGGCCTTAAAATGGATGGGAAGAAGCAGGCCCATTTTGTGTATGTCCTCTGAGCACTGCAAGTCTGCCAAGACACTTAGGGTCAGATTGGAGGTCCGGGATTTGCAAGGGGACGTCCCCCCATGTTGCAGTTGGCTCCAGCATCAGAGTCCCCCTAAGGGGCTCCTGGAGGACTCTGTGCCAGCACCCACCCTGGTGACGGCAAAATAACTGCAACTCCCCGCCCGACTGAGGCATCGGGAAGGATTTCTTCCCTGAGCACTGCTTCTGGGGTCTGTTACAGTAAGATGAACGGCAGCACCTTCGCCCCATGTAGCGACGGGAGAGGATCTGTCGGTGGAGGTGTGGGGTGTAGTAACAGGCTCCCTCCTGACTGTAGTGAGAAAATATTTTAACAGGAACAAGTCTGCTTTAAATATAACTTAGGTAGCATTTCTCCCTGAAGGCTATACATTTCTTCTCCACATTGTAAATATCTAAACAGAATTTTTTAGTCTCTCCATGAATTTCTTCACTCTCAATTTGATTTTTTTTAATAAATTTATTTATTTTTATTTGTTTATTTTTGGCTACACTGGGTCTCCATTGCTGTGCACGGGCTTTCTCTAGTTGCGGCGAGCGGGGGACTACTCTTCATTGTGGTGTGCGGGCTTCTCATTGCGGTGCCTTCTCTTGTGGAGCACGGGCTCTAGGCACGCGGGCTTCAGTAGTTGTGGCACGTGGGCTCAGCAGTTGTGGCGCACAGGCTTAGTTGCTCCATGGCATGTGGGATCTTCCCAGACCAGGGCTCGAACCCATGTCCCCTGCATCGGCAGGCGGATTCTTAACCACTGCGCCACCAGGGAAGCCCAATATGAATTTCTTAAAGAAGATTGTCTATGATTTCCCAAATGTGGACGTTATTTTTGTGCTTAAGGTGGATATCAGGTTATGTAAAATTAAATATGCTTCATTAGAATAATATAGGTTGCTAAAGAGACTCTCAAATAATTTCAAATAATTAGTCAGTTTTTTTTAATATTAATGAACAGACTTAGGAAGTTTATCTAAATGTCTGTAGCACCTGTTGTTGTAGCCGATTCCTCCTCGGTGTTCTCCAAGTCACGCCCGACACGTATCTCATCCGTGTGTCCAGCCACACGCCTGTGACAGCAGAGTCCTGGAACCACCACTTGTGCCCTGCCCGCCGCCTGCTTCCCACACACCAGCATGACCCTGTTCACATAGTGAACAGCCAATAGCTCCTGGGGTTAATTCACAAAGAAAACCACAAACAGAAGAAACATCATCGAATCTTAGAAACTTGCAGGGAATGTCAGGATACCTGTTTGATCATAGAATGTGTTGATTCCCTTCAGCTGTTCCTACAGATATTGCTGGTTCCTTCTTCCTTGGGCCCAATTAAAATGAGGTGGCGGTTCTGGGTGCGCAGGGATGCAGGTGGGTGGGAGCGGATGCCTCGGTGGGGGTGGGGAGGGCAGCCACTGACCTTCACCGCAACCCTGATTCCCACGTTCTCTGCACTCGTCACAGTCCGTGGTCTGGCCCTAGCAAGGCCATCATAGCGGCGTGCCTGGAACATGGAGTCCAACGCTGCCACAAGGAAGCATCATTCATAAAATAGGTTTTCATTCCTCAGTCATCCTGGGAGCTTGGCCGTCTGGCTGCTAAAAGCCGGGTGCCGCGTGGTCTTGGGAGATGCGGAGGGCGCAGGGCCCAGGTCCCTGTGTGCAAGGCTCTGTACACGCTTCGGCCGAGGAGACACCTGCCACCTGGATGAGAGGACCCCCCAAGCCGGGTGTAGGCCGTTTGTTCTGTGAGGTTTGGGGATGGGCGGGGCTGGTGAGCAGCCTGGTGTGTTGAATAATTAAGAGGGGAAGTGACGTCCTTCAGCAGGTCTGGTGACGTTAATCAGAGTCTTTTCTGCCAGGTTACAACCTCTCATTTTTAATCTGCTCTTCATGAAGGACATTTCTAAGACTCAACGGGCTGTAACATAACCTGAATGCGCAAGTCATCATGAAACAGCTCACACCTATTCTATTTTACAGGGACTGCTGTCACGTGTGTTACATCACTGGGACATACGCGACCCTCGCAAGCCACCCTTCTGTGGGGTCGTAGTTTTTAGCCCCGTTTTACCAAAGAGGAAATGAGATGTGAACCGATGTCACCATACAATGAATCAGCCCCACACTTAGTAGGTGGCAGAGCCAGACGGGGACCCGCTGTCCGGCCTCGGCGCCCATGCCACCAAGCACTGGGCCCAATGCTCTGCGCCCTTCTGTCTGTCAACAGTTCTGAGCGTGAAGCACTCGACTTTGCAGCACGTGCGCTGGGCTGGTGGACGCCTACGAGACACTCCCATGTCTGGTCCCCTGCCCAGCGCATCCTGGGAGCAGAATTCTGGTGACTCAGGACGCCCCCAGCTCTGAGAGTAAAGCAGATAGACACAGGGCAGGTCGTGGCGGGGATGGGCTCCTGCCGGCGCTGTCTGCGTGGGCCTGATTTAGGGGGTAACGGCGGCTGAATCTTCCGGCAGGGCTTCACTGGAGGAAGTAAAATTAGAGAATTTCCTAAAGAGAAGCTTTTATGTAATAGCTATTCTCAAAGTCCCAACTCCTTAGGCTGGTAAATGAGGCATTGCGCCATCTGTTCCCAAGCCTCCGCTGCCCTCATCTCTCCCTCCTCTGCCCAGGAGTCCTCTCCATCCTTCGCACAAGCACAGAACTGCTGCCGCGCCCCGGTAAAGTCTGCGTGGGCGTGTCTGTGCATGTAAACCCCATGCAGGTGTGTCTGTGTGTAAACCCTACACAGGTGTATCTGTGCGCGTAACCCCTACACAGGTGTATCTGTGCATGTAACCCCCATGTAGGTACATCTGCATATGCGTTCCCACCTCAGGGTCTCTGCCCGCACAGTCCCTGCCACCCAGAGCCACCTCTCCTCCTTTGAGCCAGAATTCTTGCTCATTCCCAGGCCCCCAGGGACCTGCTGTCACAGACACTACCTTCCTCACTTCCCAGGTCAGCAACTGTGCGGTCCATGTTTGCACAGAATGTCATATTTCAGCACCTCATATGCACATGTGTCATCCTTCTCCATGAGAATGTGGATTCACGACAGGGAGATGCATTAATCGTTCTAACCTTGGCACAGGGATGGGCTCTGCCAGGGCCCCCAGAAAAGGCCTGATGGATGGTGAGTGAATAAATGTTAACCAGAGAGCCTAGAAAAAACAGCTCTGAAAACATTCAGATAAAAATCCCTATTATAGCAAGTTCTTGCACTACGTACAATGTATGTATGTATGTATGTATGCCTTACCAGTGAAACATGATACAGAGCTCACAAAGAAAAGGTTCTTCAAAAGGGACTGGTGTTTGTGGACGTTGGATCAGAGACAGGTTTTTACTGTCTTCTATCTAGCTATGCCCAGTTTCTATATTTCCTGAAACGAATATACACTGGCTCCACAGTCATAAAGGGTAGTGGGGTTAAGTCACAGGGTTGCTCCAGCCCAGCCCACGCCCCACCTTCCCAGCACCTGGTCCCGAGAGCACGGCCCCAGGCCAGGTCCTCCCGCTGAAGGGTGATGCAGGAGAAAGGCTTCGGCCAGGTGGGTGGGTCAGGGAGCTGAAATCAAGGGAAAGCTTGTCCTCGGGAGAAGGAAGTGAAGCCAACACAGAGCAAAACCTAGAAAGAGAGGAGACAGTGCCCTGGGCGAGTCACCCCCAGCCAGGGCTTGTGATGTCTGCGAGCTAATAAGTCTGTTTCTGGCTTCAGCGAACATGAGTGGGATTCGTGTCCCTGGAAACTGAAATAACTCTGACTGTAAACAAGAAGCCACCTTGCTGGGTCTCCGCGGGGTTTAGACGGACGTTTGTAAAGCGCTTCGCCCCGCACAGGCCCCAGCTCCTGGTAACCACGCACCGTGAGGTGCCGACCCGGACAACGCCGGTCCCGGCTCACGGAAAAGCCCCACCAGGACGGAGCGCACAGCCCTGCAGCCTGTACCCAGAGCAGCTCCCAGCCCTCGCAGCAATTTTCCATTTTGTCCTCACATTCCACATATGAGGACGGGTAGAGGAATTGCCATGATCTTGATTCCAGACACGAGAAAATGCTGGAGGCCCGGAAACACTACGTTAGTCGTCTCAAAAGACCAGACGAAGTTAGCAGCAGCCCAAAACCAGAGAGCACTTTTCCCCTCTTTCCCCATCTCTGGGGCATTTTACATGAGGCCTCAGAAAAGATGCCTGTGGCTTGCACCCGTTCACTGAGTCGGCGGCCACGTGGGTTCACAGGCCCCACTTCCCACTGCTCGAGAGTTTCAAAAGTTTGGTGGCAACTGTGAGTGTCTCTGTGCCCTTAGCCATTACCCAGGACAAGCCGTCTGGGGGAAGATGAAGCCCAGGTCAGAGAGAGGAAATTGACCTTAATCCAGCGGGACAACTGGGTCGTGAAAATCTGCTGAATAGCTTCACTCTTCTCCTTCCTTCAACAGATCACGGGTCTTTATTGTTAATTCAAGAGATGTAAGCAGCGTTAGAGCTTCACGACTCACAAGACAGCCCTTCGCTGGTGATGTAGTAACGCACCTGAAGTCACCACGCTTTAAAGCAGGGGGGCATGGGGGCATCGCCGCCGCGCTCAGGGAAGCGTGTGTCTTCAGCCGCCACCTAACGTGACATCACACAGACGGGCCCCACCTCAGTCCCGGCTGTGACACAGCCCTGTGCTCCCTGAAGCCAAGACCCTGAAGAACTGAAAGGAAAATGGATGAGGGTAAACCTGTGCATTCACTCAAAAGGAGGGCTCCAAGTTACTTGAGTGCAAATTGTGCCCTAGGTTCCGGACGTGCCATCAGGGAGCAAACCCCGAATATTCTGCAGGAGAAGCACCTGCCTTTGCTTGTGGCTCGAGGTTCCGGAGTTGTTGACAAGCGCAGGGTGTGAACACTGAGATCACACACAGAATCACAGAGACTCTGCAAAGAGGCACCTGGATTGCAATCCTCCCTGGAAATCTCCAGCTCTGAGACCCAATTCTGAGCAATATTTGGGCAACCTTAACTCTTTTAAAATAAGTCTATTGTGCGAGTCCCCTGAAGTGAGAGATGAACGTCCCAGCAGTGATGCAAAGCTAGAGCCAGAAGTGAGACTGCCTGGGTCAAACAAACCCACACTTTCCCCAAGTCTTCAATCTGTTCAAGTCCCACCAACGCTGAGAAATAATTAACAATATGCAGTCATTTGCTCATTCACTGAGTGGATGTATGCTGAACACCTACAGGGTTCCAGGAGGTGCCCTGGGTCCTAGGAAGTAGCAGGAACCAAACAGACTTGGCCGAGGCCCCAGGGAGCTCCCAGCGCAGGGAAGAAGACGAACGTAAGCCACTACGACCCGAATTCTAGAGGAAGTACAACCACGGCAGGAAACATAAACAAGGATCCGGGAAGTAGTGATGGACAGACCTGATTTCTACTTGGGATCAGGTAAGACTCCTCTGAGAGCAAGAGGGAGACAAACACAGGTCGGGTGGAAGAGAGAACAGACACCTTGCAGTGGAAACAAGCTTGACCAGTTCCAGAAGCTGAACAGGCTGGGTGCAGCCAGGAGCCCCAGGGTCAGGGGACTGGGCCCCTCCGTGGCGCCCTGGCATCTTAATGACAACGGGAATCCTCTGATGGCTTCAAAGAAGTGAATATGATCAGTCTTGTGTTTTAGAAAGAGTGCTCTGTGTCCTTTTGTACAAAAAGACTGATTGGACTACTTTTAGACTGATTTTCTATCACTGCCCAAACAACCACACACATTAAGATGGATGAACTAAATCTACATGTATCAAGGTGCATAAATTTCAGAAACATAATTTTGAATTTTTCAAGGTCTGCCATTTGCAGAAAGATACAGTATAATTTACATACATTTAAACGTGAAAAAAATACTATACGTCATTCGTGGAAGTGTGGAAAGGACAGGTGTGAATTCCGGTGCAGTGGTTACTTCTGAGCAGGAAGGGAGGGGACGGCTGTCCACCTGCTCTGTATCACTTGTTTTCCTGAAGATTCAAACCATAAACTGCAAGACGAGAACGTGTATTGTCTCACGGGGATACATGAATATTTTTATTGCATTGTTTACAGTGTTTGAGTATTTTATAATTTACCACTTAAAAATGTTTTTCCAGGGCTTCCCTGGTGGCGCAGTGGTTGAGAGTCCGCCTGCCGATGCAGGGGACACGGGTTCGTGCCCTGGTCCGGGAGGATCCCACATGCCGCAGAGCGGCTGGGCCCGTGAGCCATGGCCACAGAGCCTGTGTGTCCGGAGCCTGTGCTCCGCAACGGGAGAGGCCACAACAGTGAGAGGCCCGCGTACCGGAAAAAAAAAAAAAAAAAAAGTTTTTCCATATGTTTAATCAGTACTTATCAATTAAATAGTCAATCTGGCCTGCTACTGACCCTCATGGGAGCCACACGATCTGTAGCACAATTAAGTAAAATCATTCACTAGGTAAGAAGATCCCTAAGTCACTGTATTCTTAGTCCTGGAGTAGGTATTCCTATGTTTAAAGTTCCAGTCAAATTGAAATATGGGAAAGTTAAATAAAAACTCACATTTTATCATTTTTAAAGCTCTAAGCTCTTGGTTTGATAACAGAGAGACTTGTCCGAAATCACACGCCTATTACTGGCCGGTTAGAACCCAGATTTCTCTCCTATTAATCTCACTTGTTTATTTACCATTATTGGCGTAAATGGAAAGCAAAATAGAAACCCCTCTCTCTGTGGTCCGTCCTGCTTTGCTTCAGCTAAGATGTAATGATAGAGTCCCTGCCTTGCCCTCCTGCTGCACCTGTGTCCTCAGGCTTCTCAGAAACGGTGCTGTTGACCTAGTACATCCCCCCTCCGGCTCAGCGGGCCCTGGGAAAGGGCATGAGCCTCGCATGGAAACCACAGCCAAGCAGAACCACCTCCTGCCTGGATGTCCGGAGGAGCAGCATGGCGGGGAGATTACAGGGAGAGGAACTGACCCGAATTCAACACGTGGTCTCTGTCCTCAAAGCGATGAGGGTGGCTCAGTGGGACAAGAAGGCTGATGAAATGCTAGCTCACCTGTTTCTGAAGCAGAAATCAAGACAGATGTTCTGATGAGTGTGAGTTCACCCACATGAGCCTCAAGAGAGGCCACTCCTATCAGGCCAGTCCTGACACAGCCAGGAATGAGTGGATGCAAAGACGAAATATTTAAATTATCTTGAGATTGAATCCGAGGAAACGATGTTATTAGCCTGCTGCCTTTGCAAACTCTAGTAACATCTGACTCAAAAGAGTTTACAGATGAAGGTTGCCAACATCTTGATTTTTATGGCATTTTCCCCCTAAAATGTGGCTTTGGGGTGAATGGCTGCAGTGGGTTCAGGGTGAGAGAGGTCACTTCAGTCTCAGAAAGATGAGTATTTTGGAAAACGGCGCTCCACCCTGGCAAATGCCACAGTAGGTCAGGCATGTGAAGACTCTGGGGGGCTTCGCAGGCGGGCGGGCGGTCCAGTGGTTACGACTCCGCCTTCCAGTGCAGGGGGTGCGGGTTTGCTCCCTGGTCAGGGAGCTAAGATTCCACATGCCTCTGGGCGGAAAAAACCAAAACATACAACAGAAGCAACATTGTAACAAATTCAACAAATATTTGAAAAATGGTCCACATCCAAAAAAGAAATCTTAAAAAAAAGCAAAACTCTGAGGCTGTGACTCCTGCGTGTGACGCTAGCACCGACATGCCTCCCCCGCCCCAGACAGCATCTTACCACAGTCTGTCCATCCGGGTCCGGAATTCCACGAGGAGGCGGCCGCTCCCCGAGAGCAAAAGGCAGCTGTAAAGCGGCACGGGGGGGGTGGGGGGATGGTGTCTGCATTCCTGGTCACAGCAGAGCTTCCCCCCGCCCGGAGCACCCGCTCAGAGCATCCTCACCAGGAGACGTGGGCTCCACCGCATCAGCACCTCACCCGGGGGCCCCAGGCCACACAACCGATGTTCCTTCTGGGGGCCGGGCCCCCTCTGGCCATGCATCCGGCTGGCTTCCTTCTCTTTGGGGGGTCTCTGGCGGGCAGCTCTGCCCCTCACAGCCCAGCCCTTGGTGACCAGGCTCAGGAAAGGGCTGCAGGTTTTAGAGAATCTTCCACAGACACCAGAACGGGCCCTTTCAGAGCCTGAGGACACGACAGCATCAAGCTGCAACACCAACCCACCTTCACCCACAAGCCTATGACCTTCCAGAAGCCGTGCGGGCAGCTCTGCTCTGCTCCTGGCCCACAGCCCTCAGGTGACAGGAGATGGCCTGACCCCTCAACAAAACCCAGCCTCGTCCAGAGCATCACGACGTCCAGCAACTGGGACCAAAGCGCCGCTGTGGACAATCAGAGGCCTCCAGAGTCTTGAGGACAAGGATACTGTTCAGAGCCGTCTTACTAGGAAAACAATGGACGGCCATCAAGGAATATGACCGGCAAATTGCACTATATTCAGTACATGTGGTCAGTATGTAGTCAGTAAACCCCACTCTTGGTGGAGGGATAAATTAGGAGTTTGGGATTGACATATACACACTACTATGTATAAAATAGATAAATGACAAGGACCTACTGTATAGCATAGGGAACTATACTCAACATCTTGTAATAACCTATAAGGGAACAGAATCTGAAAAAGAATATATATATATATATATGTATGTGTAACTGAATCACTTTGCTGTATACCTGAAACTAACACAACATTGTAAATCAACTACATTTCAATAAAAAATAAATTAAAAAAATTTTAAACACCCCGCCCAACACACACACAAACACACACAACAGGGGAAAAAAGACAATGAGAATAATACCAAAAGGTTTAAAAGGCATGTTGATAGTGAGAATTATGAGTGACTTTTTTTTCATAACTCTTGGTATCTTCAAATTGTCTATAATGAATATGTATATTTTTAGAATCAGAAAAATTATATGTATATACACATCTCTCTATAGATGTATATACATATACAAGAATGTGTACGTGCGTATGTGTACATTTACATCTCTGTGTGCACGTGTATGTGTGTGCATCAGTGTCTGCATAAAATAAAATGACTCAAGTTTTGGTTGGGCCCCAAGAAAGAATACTTGGTAGAAAAATATGGTCAAATGAAAGCTTTCTTATAATATCCAGGCTTTTAGGCACAGAACTATGAAATGAAGGATCCATTTTGTTAAATCCCCGGCCTGATTTAGGTTGTAGGTTTAAAGAAAAAAAATGTTCACACTGAAGACGTGCTGTATCTCAGAATTGCCAAGGGTTTTACCAGTCCCAGAATCCTTCCCCAAACTGGGAACGTTGCAGTTGAGAGATGGCAGAGCACCTGGTCCAGCCCTTCCCTGTGTTTCACACACACAGGAAGAAACAGAGACCAGAGAGGGTGAGCCACTTGCCCAGGGGCACACAGCTCATAAGTGCTGTGCTAAATTAGAAGCCACACCCTAGGACCCCTGCCAGCTTCACTCCCTGCACTATCTCAACTCCAGAAACCTAAACACACTGAGAACAAGTCCAAGACCCAGTGATTTTCATAATTTCTACAAATCCCATGACGCTGAAGAAGGCACAGTTTCTGGGGTTGACGTCACAGAGCTGAGAGCTCCAGTGTTTCTTTGTCTTCGCTGGTGAAACGACCAGACAGAAGGACCTGGGAAGATCCGGCCGCCTGTGCACCTCGTCCGGGGGCTGCTGGGACTCCACAGCAGCGACAAGTGCCCCTGAGTTCACAGCCTGAGTGACCAGGCCCTGAGGCCACCCCACACACACACACACCTGGGCCACGTCGAAGCCACACGAGGTCAGCTGGATTAAAAGCCCTTGTGCAAAAGCATAAAAGTCTTCTCAGAGCCTGTAATGCTGACCAAAAGGTGGCAGGTGCCTACAGTTCATTTCAAAGTTTCACGCAGGTATCCCACCTCATTTGGCACATAACTGGGCCTACGTCTTCCATCTCAATGTTTCTCCTCAAAATATCAAACCCTTTACAATAAGTAGTAAGAACGGTTGCACGAGAAAGGAATCAAGGTGCTGTCTGTTTGACATAAAAGAAATGAAGACAATTTTTCTTTATATCTTGACTTCTACATCAAGATGATTATCTACATGGATAAAAGAACTTAGTCTTATCTCCTACTCAATCAAACAGTGATTTCCATGCACTCAAAAGACAGGAGTTGGCACAGGTGAGAGCCTCGTGCAGACTGACGGGATCAATACACAGCAGAGCTGACATAAGTTGAGGACTGGATCTAGTGCCCATCATGTTTCTATTCCCTGTGTCACCCCGGTGACTTGACTCCACTAACCAAAGGACCAGGGAGGGTGAGACTTCTCCCCTCACACAAGGTCCCCTACACTCAGAGCCCAGAAAGTGCCCGGCCTTTGGGAGACACAGACCTCGACATCCAGGTACATGGGCCTCATGGGAGGGTGGGCTGAGGGCCACACACAGAGCTGCAGGGTGGGCAGCACAGGCCCCGAGGAGCCGCCACAGCCCCCTGGCCACTGGCCAGCCAGGAGAAGGAGCTAGAGGGCAGGGGTGGCTGGGGAGTGCAGGACGCAGCCCATCCTTTCCAAGGTGACCTCGATCCAGCCCACCCGCACGCTCTTCTCACGGGGGACAATGGCTCCCCGGATGTCTGCATGTGTGCCCTGGTCTCTGGATCCTAAACACTGGTGATGATGGTGAGGTGAGGCTGTGCTGAAAACAGCAATAATACAGATTCCTCTCTTAGGACCCAGACCTCGGATGCCCGGTGCCAACGTGTAAGAAGTCCGGGGACACCAGATGCCCGGCTGGAGGGAGCACAGCGAGAGGCCACGGAGACACTGTGCTGGGCGCCGGGTCCCGCCCCGCTGCCCTCGTGCTCCCAGCCGGGCTGCAGACGTGCGTGTATGCCCCCAGATAATCCATCGGAGCTTCCCCACCAGACGGCAGGTTTATAAGCCAAGTCAACTCCGTTGTTTTGAGCCAGTATGTTTGGACTGGTCCGTTATGCACCCGCCTGGACGGGGCTGCCACCAGAGCAGGAACCCGCGGCAAGCTCAGCGGTCCCAGCTGGGCAGCAGGCAGCCAGTGGGCAGATGCCTCTGGGCTCCGAAGCAGTTGCTAGCGGGGCTCCGAGGACAGGGGGATGGGGTTCCTGGACAGGGCTCTGGAGGGCAGGGCTCAGCAGCACCGTGGCCACACGATGCTGGAGACGGAGGATGCACTGGGTGGGCTGGATGACACTGGAGGAGACTTCCAGGCAGGGCCCGGGTGACCCTACTGAGCTCTGTCTCTGTGACCTGATGAGATGAGAGAGGAGAGCGGAAGAAGGAAGGGTTCCGTTTTCAAGTGCGATTTGAGCAAATATAAAGGAACCAGGCCCCACTGGGTTGGAAGATAAAGCTCTTCTCTTTCCCAGCCCTTGCGACACTGTCAAATTAAGATGGGGCCTCAGAGCAAAGACCGATCCAGGTGGCACCATCAGATGCCCTGTTAAGACCTCATAAATACCTGAGGGGACACTAGACACAGGCCCTGGAGGTCCAAGGTAGAGAAAGGACTTATGTGGATCTGTGGACGGAGCTTTTGTCTGGTGGCTTGAATCCCAACAGATCCAGAGAAAACCCACAACGTGTTTAAGATAATTGTACGGGAAGAGACACCGCCAACTTGGAGTAAACGGAACAGATCAGCACAAAGAGAAACCAGGGAAGAGGCTGAGAAAACCACTGAGCTGCGAACACCAGGCATTTCTCAGGAAACAAGAAGGATGACTCGGAGGGCAGAACCTAGAATCCACAAATCAGCGCCAAGAGCACTGGAGATCCACCCCCAGGAACAGGAACCCCGCCAGCGGGTGCCCGACTGCACTGCAGGGCCGTCACGGGCCAGAGGTCACCGTGCGCCTCCACTCTCGTCTGAACAGGACAGTTACCATGGTTACTTTTATGCGTCAGCCTGGTTGGGCCATAGGACCCAGGTGTTTGGTCAAGTACCAGCCTAGACGTTGCTGTGAAGGTATTTTTAGATGGGATTAATATTCGGCATCAGTAGACTTGGAACAAACAGTTCCCTCTCCGCAGTGTCTGGTAAGACTTGCTTCCTGGTTCACAGACAGCATCTTCTCCCTGGGTCATCACGTGGGGGAAGGGGAGAGGGAGCTCTCGGGAGTCTGTGTTATGAGGGCACTGATCCCATCATGGGGTTCCACCCTCATGCCTCATCACCTCCCAAAGCCCCCCCTTCCTAATACCATCACCAGGGGATTAAGGTTCAACATGTGAATTTGGAGAAGACCGACATTTAGTCCACGGCAGGCACTAAGCTTGTGGGGTTGGTCATCAGACAACCACGCCAGCTGGAATGAGCATCCTGTCACCCGTGTTGTGGACTACAGCCCACGGCACTGGGAAGCTACTGGTCGTCCAACATCATAGTATTTGTGTCTTTAAATGACCACCCTGACGACTGTAAGAGGAACCGATCAAGGGGGAAGGGCAGCTGTGTGAAGCCCACCTGGAACCACTGCAGTGGGAGCAGGAGGTGACGGGTGGCTCAGACAAAGGCAGCAGACTTGGCATCTGTACCAAGGTCCTCATGACTAAGACTTTCCAGAAAACGGTGCTAACAGCATCCAACAGCAGCACAGTGGTTATCAGCTTACAAGACATTCTGTCCACAACATCCCACGGAATGGGGGTCCCTTTGTGATTCAGTACATCTCAGTTCTGTAAAATTAACACACGTCCTACTCCATCAAGGCCTAGAGAGCAAAGTTCCATCAATTTACATAGAGGAAATGCCACAATTAATTAGGAATCAAAATTATATTAAGTTACAAATCTATGACATGGCCTAGGGGCTCCTCCTGGCCTTCCTTCCGTTCTCTGCTGCGCCAGGCCCCTCTGAGCACCATCTCCCCTGGGCCGTCCCCTGCCGTCCTCCTTTGCTAGGCCTCATCATCCTTCAGACCCCAACTCAAAACCCCCTCATCAGATGCTTTCATAAGGGTTTATTCCTTTCATTTAGGCCACTTGTCTGCTTGTTATTACACATGAATTAACATGATTATATTTTTAATGCCTTTCACCTTATTGGAACCTAAGCCGCAGGGGGTGGGGGGGGTGAGGACCTGTGCCTGTTTTAGATGCCATGGCATTCCCAGTACCTAGAACTGTGCCTGACCTGGGGTAGACATTCGATAAATGTTTGTGAAAGAAAAAACTGGCTTTTAATTGGTCAAATATTGCAGAAGACCTGCAATGGCTTCAATTTCCACGGCACTGTTTAATATTCGTTCTGGCAGGAGTTGGGTTGTTGGTAAAAGGCAAACTCCTGGAAGTTTCTGCTGTATTCCAAAGGTCATTGCTCATTGTTAACTATGTCCCAAAGAGGTGCAGGTGCCAACACTATACTTTCAGCATAATTACAATAAATCCAAGAGAAAACACTGAAATCAAGGCCACAGGGGAGACACTAATCCCTTGAACTCCTGAGAAAAGCAGATTTGTCCTGAGTCACCAGGGGAAGATGTGCAAAATGACGGGGCTGGTTTCTGGTCTGCACACTGACGGCCTCTCGGGGCACCTCTAAGGCCAACCCCACATCTGTCCTCCGAGGGGCATTACAGCTGCCTAAGTAATTCCAGCTTCACTGCAGAGCTATGATTATGGACAATTTATGCTGTCGGCGTTTAGAAAAAAACTGAAATAGGATCCCAGATGGAGGTCCCACAGCACAGAGGGCCCCCAGTTTCAGTACAGGGACAAAAGTGGACTAAAAAGAGGCCTCCTGCCTTCCCGCTGACAACGTGGCTACTTGTATCAGAACATATGGAAATGAAATCAAGCACTGGCGACTGCCAGGAAAGAGGTTCAGAGATTTGGTTCCAGATCCTTCTGTTCTGCCAGGCCTGGAGCCAGCAGCAGGCAAAGTCCTCTGCAGGTGCAGGAGGGCCCGCCCTAAGGAACGCCCAGACACTAGGACAGCAAGATGACCACACGAAGCCAGGCTGCCCCAACAGCTCAGTCCCGATCTAGGATGGACACTTAACCGTTCTCTCCCCTCCTCCCAAGCCCAAGACCGCCTTAAATCCTGTAAGCAAAATCTTTGAGCTATTTTCATTGTGTTCTGATTATTTTATCAGCAATGCCTGTGCAATTGACATTAAACGCTGGAAAGACTTTCTTTCTTTAAAATTTTGCTGTGTTAGGCCCCAAAGGGAGAGTTGTAATGCCAGTTACCAGAAGCGCGCATTCCCTGGGCTGTCCCCGGGCAAATCTGAGTGCGATGGAGAGCTTCCTTCTGCGTTTCATGGGTGGGGAGGGGGGAGGATTCTAACAATAGGACCCCATTAGCTGGGGATAAAAGGCCAAAGGGCAACATCGGCGTCCATTAAGGGTCCTAATTAGAGGCTGCGCAACTGTTGGTAGATGGGGACTGGAGGAAGGCGACAACAGGCCAGGCACAGAGTGAACTGGCCCCTCCACTGCGGGCAGCGCAGGGGCTTAAAAACCTGACCGTAAAGCGCCTTCAGTGCTTTGAGCGAAATAAAGCTTATTACATTGATTTGTTCTTTTTCTTTCCCTTAGAACAGATGTGAGGGTGGGTGGAGACAAAGGATGTGGTTCTGTAGGAACCGAAGAAGTGGTAGAATTTTTTAAAACCTTCCTTCTTTAACGTTACAGGCGCAGCCCCCCGAGGGAGGCTGGGGTCCCCCAGCACGAGCGCGCGTCGGGGGTGGGAGGCCTGCTGCGGCAATGCATGTAACCTCCCCGCCGGCCGTGTCAGCCGGTTCCACGCAGTCTTTATTTAAATATTGCTCCTTTTCGCACCCCCTCGCCCCCGCGCCATCATGCTGTCAGGCATGTTCAAACCTGAGCAACAAGCACTGCTGGTGGGCCGTCTGGTCGGTCAGTGGGGCAAAGGCTCCGTGAAAAGAAAGCACGCGCTGTGCACCAGCCCCCAGCACCCCACGAGCCCTCAGCAATCCCGGCAGCATAAGCAGCGGACCCTGGGGGTCGCGGGGGTCTCGGCCGGCGGGCATCGGAGGAGAGAGCGAGAGGTGCCTCCGCATCTTCCTCCCCTCCCCCGGGAACCAGGTCCGGGAGGGACCTCCCACCCGCTTCCTGTGCCCCGCGGGATGGACGCTCCAGAGGCAGCGCGGCCCGGCCACGACCGTCCGCGAAGCAGGGCCCGGGCAGCCCGGCACCGAGCCCAGACACCCCTCGGAAGGGGGAAGCGGCCGGGCCCGCCATCCTACAGCGTGGCCGCAAGCCCGGGCCGCCTGCCCAAGGAGCGCTCAGCCTGGGCAGCGGGGCGCGGACGCGGGGTGCGGCTCCTCCCTGCTGGGCTCCGGGCCGCTCCGCCCCCGGGTTGGCTCCGGCTGGCCTGGGCGCGCGGAGGCGCGACTGGCGGCGGAAAGGACAGTGGCCACGCCGCCCCCGGGGCTGGGTCCTCAGAGGCGGTCACCGCGGGCACAGCGCGGGGACTGGCCGTCACCCGCTTCCGGCAGGAGCGCCCTAGGGAGTCCCCGCGCCGCGGCCCCCTCCTCCACGCGGCGACCGGGAGCGGGACGGAGGTCCGCCCACCCCATTCCCCACACCCCCGCCCCCGCCCCGGCGGCCTCCCCCGCCCCGACCAGCGCCCACCCCGGGACCCCCGCCCGCTTATCCTCCGCCTCCTGGGGCGTCTCGCCGCTGCCTCCCCCCCTTCGGGGCCCACCCCTACCTCTCAGCTCTGCGCCTCGCCCTCCACCCCGGCGCCCACCCAAGCCCAGGACCCGGAACCCTCGCCAGGGTCTCCGACGCGCATGCGCGGGGCTCTTCCCGCGCACCTGTGAGAACGCCCGCGGGCGGGGCGGCCGCCTTCCGCGCACCTGTGCGAGCGCCCGCGGGTTCCCGAGCATCTTCCCGAGCGGCCAGGCCCGGCCCGACGAGTGCCCCCTGCGCCCCTGGCCTGCCTTGGCGGCAGCGGGCCCGGCACTCACCGCGTCCGTGGAGGCCGTGCCTGGAGCCCCGCCACTCCGAGCAGCGCGCCGAGGCGGGGACGCGGGGACGTGGGCGGGAGGGTGGCCGCAGCCCCCGGCAGGGCGCGCAGGCTCCGGACTGGAGCGCGCCGGCGCGGCCCCGAGTCCAGGTCAGCCCGCCCCGCGCCCTCCGCTCGCTTAACCCTTTCCAGGCGCAGGGAGGTCCCGCGGACACCCGGCTCGAGGCGGGGGAGCGGCGCCCACCGCAGGCGCATCCGTGCGCGCACGGGAGGGGCGCGGGCTGCGCGCTGGGCCCTGTGGCACCTCGTAGATGCTGAGCTTTAATCCAGCAACGCCCCAACAAGGAGCGAGGAACAGGTTACCGCCAGCGCTCTAGGCTTTGCCAGCTCTCTTTTGTGTCCTAGCCCCCGCCCCCCCCAAAAAAACCATGAAATAATGTAATTTAGTGTTTATGATTTGGAAAATTAGGGACGATGCATTGTTGAAATATTTAGTGGTTAAGAAAACTGCCTACATCCTTACAGACTCCAGAACAAAAAGGAAAACATTCAGAACACCCAAGTAGAGGAAGCGCTGAAACTTGTTCTTGTATCTGGAGACGTGGCCCCCACCAGCTCCAGGTCCCTGCAGCGGGATCGGGGCGCAGGACGACGAGGGACCGCCCGAACCTCGAGCCACGATAAGGAGCAAGATCCCCAAAGACCTGACAGCGGATCCCCTCCGACCTGGGCTGCTTTCTGTTCCTGCGCACAGCTGCTTCCTGCCGGGTCAGCTCCAGTTAAGACTGGACCCCTGATGGTAAATGCTATTTTTAAAGGTTTCGTGAAAAAGTGATTAAATTTCCATAGGCACAGAGAGGCTGAGCCTTTACTTCTTTTTCTTTTTAAAAATTTTGCCTTCAACAGTCTCTGCCAGTTAAATGTTATGGGCCCTTCGGTTTTCAGTACCAGAGTTAATACCCTGAGAACGTCCTTAAAAAACATCTTTGTTTACTTGCTAAGTAGAATACATCAAGATTTGGGTTAAAGGAAGCAGAAACTGAGCAAACTATCGGGAAATAACTTTTTTAAATAATCAGTTAGGGACTTCCCTGGCAGTCCAGTGGTTAAGACTCCGCCCTTCCAATGCAGAGGGCATGGGTTCCATCCCTGATGGGGGAATGAAGATCCCACATGCTGGGTGGCCAAATAAATAAATTAAATTAAATAAAAATATCAGTTAACTCTAGCGGAAACAGACCTTTTGGAGGCTGAAATAGTTCCCATCATGTGCCATTTTTATTTTACCCATTGTATGTCAGAAATATTTTAGAATCTACTGGGATATTTTCAATGCATCTCTGTTTTACCTTTTTACATGGAGACTGCATGTAACTAGCCTACCCTACACCATGATTTAAAGATGTCTGGAGGGGAGTTTAAATGCATTTCCCCAGCACCCGTGCCATCTTTTCAAGAGATACATTGCGCTGGCCCACAGCATCAGGGCTTCATCTGGCCTCCCCGCCCACCTTTGTGGACAAGCCTCCAGTGACCACCCAGCTTTCCCCAGTCACAGGTGCTGTCCCCACAGAGGTCCTGGTCTGTCCTCTCCACCACTCTGCCAGCTTCCAGCGATCTGCTAATAAGTCATTTAACTTCTCTTCCCACTGGATTTTACAGTGCTTGGCATATACTAAGTTCTCAATAAGTATTTATTGAAGGAATGAAAAAATAAACGAATTAACTTAAAACATCCATGCAACCTCTACACCATCTAGTAGAGGAGTGTGGGGAACCCCATTTATTTTCAGACTTTAGATGTTTTATTTTTAAAACTGCCCTCTGGCCCCAATATGGTCAATGGAAATTGCTGAGGAACATGACATTTAATTAGGAGTTCATTCAAATGCCAGGGACCTGTAGATTTCCTGAAATTGAAGCTGGGGTATAAAAATGCCAAGAAGAAGGACTAGCTATCTTAAATATTTTTTAAAAAACATCCATTTCAAGAGTATTTCAAGAAAACTCTTTTACTGTTTAAATCCTCCACAGCTCAGGGAGAGCCTGCTCGTGCACGGTAGACTTGAAGCGTGCAAACATATCACCACGCAAAACTGTGCCCAAAAATTAGAACCGAAGCTCATGGAATCATCCTGAGCGCGATGGTTTACAGGCCCCTGAACGCAGAGTCTGGGGACCCGGGTTCCAGGTTCGGGGGACTCTGAACCACATTTGGAAGCCGCCTGGAGCAGTGGAGAGAGCAAACCTTTGGAATTCGGCCGGCTGGATTTCCAACAACAATTTCACCACTCCAAGTCCTGTGCATTTTGGACAAGACACTGTGCCCACTGTCCCTCTGTGTAAAGTGGTGGTATGGCTGCCCTCCCCACGGGACAGACCGAGACGATGGGCACAATGCACTTCGTGCCTCGGGTGTTAATCTTGGGGGAGCACCGCTCACACTTGTCGCTTCTGTCACTGCCCCCCTGGGTGACCTCCAGCAAATATTTTTACCTCCCCAGTTGTGTCCCCCATAGAGTTTGCATCGTGCGCACAAGGGGGATGGCTGGTAAGTCACAGCTGCTTGTTCCGAGCCCCATTAGGACCCTGGATGGTGTTTTCCTCCGTGTGCTAGTGCCAGATAACAGATCATTTCCCCAAAGTGTTAACGGCTCATAAGAGTTCATGCACCACCCCACTCAGCCTTCCAAAAGGAAAAAAAAAAAGCAATTAAATTCCAGTAGCTGTCAGGAATTGATCCAACTGCTACAAAGCACTTTGAGTCTCTTGGCATGAAAAATTAATTAGAATATCTGTGTGTTGTCGTGGAAACCGCATTCCCCGGTTCATTCTATCCATTTTGTACAAAAGGAAATCCCTCCTCCCCCCAGTGCCCCCCTATATTCACCCAAGCCCAGCCTGACTACTCTCTTCAGCTCTGATGAACTCTGGGTGCGTCTGCATCCTTTCGTAAGCTACTCCTGAAATATTGGAAACTCTTTTTCTCATGTCTGAGTGTTTCCAAGTATCTTATAAGCCGGTGCCTGAGAACCCTGTGCTCAGAATAGAGGATGCTACCCAGCTCTCTGGAACATCACGGACTCCAGACTGCCAACGGTGGACATAGATGGGACCGTGCACCGGTCGTGTCAGTGCAAACATTTCATATCACACACAGTCCCTGGTCCAAGCTAATGCCTTAGTAACCCTGATTGGAACAGGACAACAGAGGCCTGTCTCTTTGGCCTCATGCAATGGCCAGCACTGTGATGGGGCGAAGTCATCCTCAGTCACGGCCGAATCAGCGATCCAGTGAGGCCTCGTTGGGCTGAGCGCCACTCTCTATTGCGCTGCACCGCGGTCTGTGTGGACTACGTCAGGTGGTCCTGCACGCACTTCTCCTCAGCAGACTGCAAGCTACCAGGAGGCGACAAATTCTCGTCAATGAGTCAATATTACCATCATTAAATGGCCAATAAGTTTATTAGTATCGATCCTAGTAAGTCTTCTTTTGGAAAAGTAACAAAAATTTGATAGTTATTTTAAAGTATTTTCAAGGTATGCATTTATAACGTTAGAACAAGTTATCTGCAATTAAATATGACTTCACAGAAGTCTCTGTATAGGGTATCTATAGGTAAGTGTAGGCAGAGTTCTGCAAAGTACTAGGTGTAGACACACACACATGCGCACACGCACACGCAGGCCCCCAGGAGGAGGGGCCTCCTCCCATTTGACAGCTGAGATTTAACTCTCAAAGGGTGTAATGTAACTCTTCCATTCTGTGTGAGGTGGCGCAGGAATTCCAGCCCAACCCCGAAGCCCTTGCTTGTATTCACAGTGAAACACTGTCCTTCCAAATGAGTGAATGACTCCACGCTTCAGAGAGCAAATCCAGAAGGCTTCTGAGCACAAGAACCATCCTCCTTGTACCAGGAATCCGTGCGTTAAAAATAAAATTGGTGTCCCAGTGCACCTTGTTGCTTCTTTTTCCCACACGGACTTCCGCCCCGAGCCCAAAGACGCTTTGTGCTGTGAGTTAACGGTGAACCTGCAAGCTTACACTGCCCTTGGGGGGAGGGGTGCTGCATATGCATCTTGAGAGGAGTCTTGCCCTAGATGTCATTCGGTTCAAGATTCCTACTTCAGACAGTGAGCCTGGAGGAAGTTTCCACACAGGAATGTCATGATGCTTGCCCGTAACTCTAGTAGGAGACAGAGTGGGACAAAAGATGCTCCGGCCAAGGGGCCAGCACAGCCTGCAAACCTGGTGCTCATGCCGGTGGGGCTGGAGGACCCCAGGACTCGGGCCGTCGCTGTTATGCCGGAAAGGGGGTCCCCAGAACCTGGGTAGGTCTTGTCGTCAAATAATTCTGTGCTCAATCACACTGCTGTCAGCTGGTAAGGAATATGAGTGATGGCTTTGATGACCTGCAAGGTTACACAGGACAGAAATCCAAATCAGAAGGTATGCACTGTGTTACTGAGCGCCCCACTGATAATACAGTGACTGCAGAACAGTTTTAATTTTTCAAGTCATCTTTACATAGTAAAGGCCTAACTGGTAAATCCTTCAAAGTATAAACTAAATAAGCACCGCTACCTGATAGTACATTCTGGTTAACCCCAATTTAAAGGTTCTTACAGGTGAACTGTGTCCCTCTCCCCCCAAAAAAATAATGTTGGAGTCCTCACCCCCAGGACCTCAGAACGTGACCTTATTTGCAGATGGAGACTTTCTGAAGGGAGCCAAGTTAGAATGAGGTCCTTACGGTGGGTCCTGATTCAATAGGACCAGTGTTCTTATAAAAAGAGGAGATTCAAGCACACAACAGACACACGCAGAGGGAAGCCGTGTGAAGCCTAAGACAGATCTGAGTGGTGTGGCCACAACCAAGGGATCAGGGACACCAAGGATGCCAGCGAACGCCAGCCCCTGGAAGAGGCAGGCAGGACCCTCCCCTGGACCTTCAGAGGGAGCGTAGCCCTGTGACACCTTGACCTCAGACTTCTGCCCCAGGCTGGGAGAGGATACATTTCTGTTGTCTTAGCCCCTGTTTGGGGTGCTTTGTTCCAGCAGCCTTGGGAAACTAATACAGAGGTTTTGTGTCTTCTCTACATAAGCACTGCTTTTCAAACTGTCTGTTGTAATGAATCAGTTTTTTTTTTTTCTGTTTTCAATCTATTATAGACTGACCTTTCCAAAATACAGTAAAAATGAATTGCTAGAAAAAGAAAATGTCTTAAATGACATGCAAAATGCAAAGCCATGTTCTTAGTGTTCAGTTAGACACACAATCATTCTGTCCCACTGCTGCACACGTTTCCACACACTGCTTTCAGTTTTCGTCCTGGCAGCGGGTCGGCACACGGGCAGTGGGCCACATGCCGCCTTAGCAGGCCAGCTCCAAGACGCCTGGCGATGGTGAGCAGGCAATTGTCCCTGGGAAGCCGACGCTCTTTCACGCCCCTGCTAAGACCGCAGCACACAGGGTGGGTATTTCCCTGTCTTTCCAAACAATGTCTTATTGTGGAATTAAGCAATGCACCTGTGAAAAATTAGTTGGGGGTTGGTGGTTAAAATGTTTGAAAATGGGCTCTAAACTACTTCCAATAAATCTACGTGGAAATCTAAGAGCCGGCCAGGCGGGCCTCTCTCTCCTGCTGATCTGGGATTCAAATGGGCGCCAGGAAAACACTTTTGAAAAACCGCTAACATCAAACTTGTAGGGCCTCTCTCTTTGAAACCCCCAGGCCTTCTTCCAGGAGGTGGGGACGCCCTTGATGTGTTTACAAGAGTGCTGGACACGGATTAGTTGCTGCTTCCCTCAGGCCCCCAGCTTCTGCTCTCAGCCTCCTGGGAAGCAGGCCGGCAGCTCTTGCGGGGGAAGGATGGGCCCCCCCGACCGGGGACAGTTGCGGGCGCCAGGAGTGTGTCCCAGCAGCCACCTCCCCTCTGCCACCCCACCTCCACCCAGCGGTTTGTTCTGCAGCAGAAGGTCCAGGCGGAAGAGAGAAGGGAGGGCCGGCTGGGCTGGGGCTCCCCCAGACCTCAGAGGCCCCGGCCCATCTCCTGCTGTGTCTCCCCCCTACACCGGGGGTCCTGTGGCCTCGAGGTCTGAGGCTACAAGAGCAGAGGACTCGGTTGGTGGGAGGGGATGCAGGACGGCTCCTCCGCTCACCATCCTGGATAAACAGATAAAGGCCACCCCTTCCTGCCGCCCCGAAGGTGACAGTGCCACCCGGCCTGGCCTGTTCTTCCTGGAAACCCCCGTAATCCCGTACGTGCCTCTGCACGCTTCCAGCAAGGTCCTGTCAGGTGCTTTCGAAGCCATCAGATAAACTCCTTGTTTATCTGAACTTTCAATACAGAAAAGAGAATTAATCTGGCGGGGGAGGGGTAGGGGGAGAAGGGCCGGCCTCGCCCTCATCCCCACCCCCCCTCCTCCACCCCCAGGGAGCACCTCCCAGGCCTCATGGCCCTTCTGCAGTCACTTCTCCCAGCGGGACCACCACCCCAGGGCCCAGCTACCCTTCCCCCAGCTCTGCTCAAGGCCGCCCCCTCGGTGAAGCCGCTTCTGGGGGCTTCCCACCCGCTCTGTGCCCACACCTCTGTTCAAAGCTTCAGTGCTGCGCTGGTGCGCCGGCCCAAAGCTATCTGGTTCCGGGTCCGTCCCCCCACCAAGGTCTCCTCTGCAAACCCAGCTCCCAGCACACAGGTGCTGCGTGGACAACACTTTTTCTTTTTTTTTTTTTTTTTTTGCGGTACGCGGGCCTCTCACTGTTGTGGCCTCTCCCGTTGCGGAGCACAGTCTCCGGACGCGCAGGCTCAGCGGCCATGGCTCACGGGCCCAGCCGCTCCGCGGCATGTGGGATCCTCCCAGACCGGGGCACGAACCCGCGTCCCTTGTATCGGCAGGCGGACTCTCAACCACTGCGCCACCAGGGAAGCCCGGACAACACATTTTAAACCGTGTCTGTAGCTGCATATTTACATCACGCCCTGTCTTTGTCGGCTCGGGCTGTGGTGAAATATGAGTGTTTCTCTTCGTCCTTTCTCACGGTCCTGGCGGCCAGGACCAGGGTCCTGGAGGTCTGGAGGTCTGGACGGCACCCTCTCCCTGTGTCCTCACTCGGCAGGCAGCCAGCACACTCCGGGTATCCTCCTCTTCCTCTAAGGACACAAATCCCATCACGGGCCCCCCCCTCATGACTTCACCACCTTCCTGAGCGCCCCCCTCCTGACACCATCCCACTGGGGTAGGGACTGGGGGGACACACACAGGCCATAGCTCAGCCTTTGAGAAGAGCTGAAGGTCATACACCATATAGGACCATCTCTGCCGGAGTATTTCGTTCTCTGTGCTTTTTATTATCTCCCCCCGAAAGTATGTGGTTTTGCTTTTATCACTGGAAAGAAACAGGAAATGTGCTTATTTTCTACAGGTTTGTTTGAATAAGCCCTATGGGAACGCTGCTGAGCGCCCAGCCCCTCGGCTGTCACCGCTCCCCGAATCAGCCCCCAGTCAGCAGGCCTTGCCTTTCGCCCCGTCTAGGAACCCCTCCTCCGGTCCTGCTGCCGAGCAAGGCTTCCCCCTGCCCAGGACAGCAGCCAGCCTGCCCTTAGGCCCCCCAGGAACTGGAGAGTCCGTCAAAGGACTCACTGGGATCTGACCGGCCCCCCGGGGTCGCCCTGCGGGTGAAACGCAGCAGGAGGGGCTGGGGGTTCGGGAGCCTGGGCGAGCTTCCTGATCACACCTCCCGTCTCAGGGACCTCAGCCTGCATCCGGGTTCTGGCCTTGTTCTCGGGCACCGGACATGGGCAGGGCCGAGGGGAGCTGTGTGTGCCCGGGGGAGGGGCTGGATGCCCTCGGGGTGTCCTGCTGCCCTGGGGCCCCCACCCCCTCCCTCGCTGCAGAAGGCAGGAGGGTAGGGAACGTTTCCCAAGCCTGGAAAGACCCCGGCCCACGTTAGCAGAGATCAAGTGAGCCGCCCCAGGTGCACCTGTACCCGCAGGGGAAAGCAGCCTCCCATCCTCACTCTTGCACCCGGGCCCAAGGAGGACACCTCGGACGACGTTGCCTGGTGACAGGCCTCCCTCCACACTGGCGGGCTTCTGTTCTCAGCAACGGTGCAAAATGGGGGTGGGGGCTTCCCCAGACTCCCCGGAGACCGGCCCAGTGTGGCCCCGCTGACTGCCCCTCCATGGTGTCTATTCCTATGGAAACGGAACTTTTTCTTTAGTCTACAGTACTGTATGGTTCCCTGTGGCTGCTGAGACAAACTGCCATTAACTCAGTGGCTTAAAACAAGATAAATCTATGCCTTACAGGTTCTGCAGGTTAGAAACCCAACGCGGGTCTCATCGGGCTGAAATCAACATGTCGGCAGGGCCAGTTCTGCTTGGAGAGTCTGGGGAGAATCCGTGTCCTTGCTTTTCCAGCATCTAGAAGGGCCTGTAGCACCTCCATCCATATCAAAGCTGGCAGGCAGCACCTTCAAAGCTCTCTCTGACCTGTTCTGTCATCAGGTCTCCTTCTCTGGCCCCGACCCTCCCGCCTCTCTCCTATAAGGACCCCTGTGATGACACAGGACAGCCAGATGGCCCAGGATCAAATGCTCATCCCAAGATCTGTAATTAGTTGCAGTTGCAAAGTACCTTTTGCCACACAAGGTAACATATTCACAGTAGTGGATGACGAGAACGTGGACACCTTTGGGGCCATCATTCATCCAGCACGAGAAGTTACTGAGATGGGGCTTGTTCAAGAAGTGAAGTGAACAGCCCAGTGGGGACAGCACGTCAGCCGGGTCGGGGAGAGGCTCACCTGCCCTGAACACCCAGCACAGGGCCTGGCCCACTGCACACAAACACTATGTATGTGTTGAAAGGGTGAAAACATCTAAATAGAGGAGAAACTGATGGGCTCATGAGGATAATCGTGAATTACAGGACTGCAGGTCCAGAGGAGAACAGAACGAAGAGAAACAGCTGCTACGTATTGATACCGACTGTACGCCAGGCACTGAATGAAGACCCTCCAGCCGTTGTTTCATCTAAATCTCCTGCCAACTCCGTAAGGCAGCTTCTACTAACTCTGTGTACGGATGAGAAGACGGAGGTTCTAAGAAGTAACGAGCCCCTGGCTGGACGTGTGGTAAACACAGCAGTAAAGCCTGTGTTCTTACCCCGGTTTGTGTCTCTAGAAAACCAACTGAAATGGAATTCAGACGCAACACAAACTTCACGCACCAGGAAGGTGGCTTCACGTAGTTTCCTGATCATCAGTTTGGACGGTGGGATGGACCTTTCTCCTGGGGCGGGGATGCAGCCCAGAGCGTGGCGGTCAGCATATTCTTTCTGGAAATTCACAGCCCCTGATGTCAACCGTGGACCCTGGGGAGACACGAAGTCTAGGCGGAGGATCCTCGTCTAAACACGTTCTGTGTTTGAGGAATTCAACAGTGCGTCTATCGTGAGTGTATGTGGGAAGCCAGAGCTCACGTCCGTCGCTTGCGTACATCTGGATACGCGTACGCCGAACTTGCTTAAAATATTGTATATTAAGGTGTCTCCTGCCAGCACGGGTTTCCTTTCTCTCTCTCTTGGCCAAGTATGAATCTATATCTTCTTCAGGCTCTAGACTAGCCATTACAGTGAATCTTGCTTAAAGACCAATTTAAGTAAGGGTGTTTGAATGTGGGCTGTTTGCCCCTGTTCATACCTGTTAGTCTGTAGGAAAAGTTCTGTTTCAGGACCTAAACAAGGTATTTTTATACTCAAATTAGAATAACAGTGCTAAAATGAGACAGACCAGTGAGAAGTCGGGGACATCTGGGAACAGAACGGGAATCCTGTACGTTCACATCACAAAAGACACCACACTGTGTGATGTCTGCAGTGGGCTGGAAGGAAACAAGAAGGAACCTCCGGGACCTGACCTCAGCCCCGGGGACGTTCGGGCTGTCCTGTGCCCTGCGGGGTGTCTGGCAGCATCCCTGGCTGCTATGCTCTGGGTGCCTGTGGCATTCACGCCCGCACAGGTGGTGACCAGACACTGCCCCATGGCACCCGGGGCCAGTTCACCCTGACTGAGAACCACTGAACTGAAGACAGAACAGGAATCCCATACGCTAGCACCAAAAAAGAAAAGCAGCAATTATTTTCGATGAGCAGAAGAAGATAAAGGTAACTCCCCCATTACTTACGGACTGGAGCAGCACACGCGCTGTTCCCTTCCTCGCCTGGCGCAGGTGTCCGGCCCTGTCAACTCTCCTGTGGACGCCGGGGAAGAAGGCTTCCTGGCTGCTTCTCAGAGTCTTGCAGCATCCCTTCCCGGGGCTCCGCTGGCTCTGGGCAGGCCGCCACCGCCTAGGCCTCGGTTTTGCTGCCCCCAGCCTGCTGCCTGTGCTCCACACACACCCTGGCTTTGCCATCAGGCGGCAAACAGTATCCTGCACACTCAGGAAGGTCATCCCCTAGAAGGCAGCCCTACATCCTTGGCTGTACATGCCAGACAAGGTGGTCTACGTGACCCCGACTTACCAAGACCCTCTGTATGCAGGTGGACGCAACCGGGTTCGGAATTTCCAGGAGGCAAGCCGTGGTAACGGGTGCTCGATTATCGCAGCAAGTGGCAGGAAACACTGAGGGAAGAGCTCCTGGATCCCTGATTTCCGTGGGCGGCTTTTCTGAGGTCTGTGCTCCCAGCCCTTGGTCTCCCTGCTCCGTGCCCTGGCTGGGCTCCAGGCAGACGGTCACACAGTCCTGGCCACGCCCCAGTCTCCCAGTAGAGGCTCTAGCCCTTGTCTCCCTCCTTCCTCCTCGGTGAGTCCAGCCCTGTCATCCAAGATCTGGTAACTTCGGGGAAGGACGCGGGCCTACTCCAGCCCCTGTGCTGGCATCTCCTGCAGCCTCAGTGCACCCACCAACCGGCCTCCCCGCTGCCCGGCCCAGCCCGCTGGCCCTTCTCCAAGCCGGTGTCCATCTGTGGAGGGACGTGAGCACAGCGGTCCCGGCCCCGTGTCTGCGAGGCTGCAATGAGCTGCCCTGGGCCCCGCATTGCAGGGGGGCCCGGGGGACAGGCGAAGCTCCAGGGTCACAGCCTTCCATTTACACGTGACAACATGGAAGTTTCTGCCCTGACTCGGCCCCTGTCCCTCGGAACCAGGACTCGGCCTGTTCTTACCAGAACCAGGCAGAAGTGTCGCCAGATACGGGCCCGGAAGGCGAAAGAGGCACCAGGAATCCACCTGGAAGGACCAGGATGGCATTTCCCCCATTAAGATGCTGCAGAAATGTGCCTTCAACTCCCAGAAGCTGTCAGGCAGCAAAGAACGCACTAACCCGCTTTGCAGGGGTTAATTCTTTCAGACTCTGAGGGCGGCGCTGCCAGCCCAACAAACGCACGGCACCGCTGGGGCCTTGGGCGGGGGCCGCAGGGGTGTGTGTGCCTGCCCGCAGGGTGGCGGAGGGGATGAAGGGAGAAGAGGTTTCCCAGGGAGCAGGAAACGCCCTGGGCCCGGATAGAACTGACACACGGGTAAGGAAACTTCCAGAAGAGTACCACGCAATCATCTACTCAGTTTTTCTTCCATATTCACTCAGGTTTTTTTGGGTTTTTTTGCGGTACACGGGCCTCTCACTGTTGTGGCCTCTCCCGTCGCGGAGCACAGGCTCCGAACGCGCAGGCTCAGCGGCCATGGCTCATGGGCCCAGCCGCTCCGCGGCATGTGGGATCTTCCCGGACCGGGGCACGAACCCGTGTCCCCTGCATCAGCAGGCGGACTCTCAACCACTGTGCCACCAGGGAAGCCCTCACTCAGTTTTTTTTTTTAAAGAAAGTAAGTGAAGTGGCTGCAGTCTCCACACACTGCTTCCCTCAGGAGCCGTGACCTGGCATCTGATGGCGGGTCTATGTCAATGCAGAGCTCCCGCTACTTTGAAAGCTTTATGCCTGAAAAATACCCAGTTTTATGAAATGCTTTCACGCCTGTATAAATCTAAAAGCCACCAAAAAAATGTGCAGTCGCTAGGGCTTAAATTCTGTCCATTTGACAGGTGAGAAAACTGTGGCTACAAATTATCCCTCTGTCCTCAGGATCTAGAACATTTTTATCAAATTCAATATATGAAAATATTTACAGAAAAAGATACTTTGGGACGTGAGTTAGAGAATCAAATCAGATGATTCCACTTGCAAAGAATCCCATTTCCCGCAGCTTGTCGGAGAGAGAAGCAGTTACACGTACTAATTCAGGGAGTCCTCCAGACCAGCATGAACTCTGTTCAGGCCTGGAGTCCTGTCACCGGAAAGAGACCGTCTGGAAGGAAACCTCCTCTCCGGGCTCCAGGGTCCGGACTCCTGCTGTGAGCACTGCAGGTTCAAAAGGCACGGCGTCCCTCCCCCGCGCTGGAACCAGGGCCTCTCGGCAGGGCCGGGTCCCGGAGTGACTACTCACACTTTAATTAAAAGATGGGAATAGAATCAAGTGATATTGAAAGCTTCACCACACAGCTGGAAAGTAAAACCTGGTGAAGTGACAGATGGGCGTGAGGGACAGCAAGGCTTTCCTGAATACGTCACCAATATTACAACGTAAGTGGAGACCTCGGCTGGCACTATTTTCATTGTTTACTTATTTATCCCATAAGAAAACGTGGTACTTGTAAGTTGAGGTTTTTGAGGTACTGATGAAGACCAAACAGTCTTTGAGCACCAAGGTTTAAGTAAAAGGCATATCCAAGTACTTCTGTTTTATGTGGACACTGAAAACACGGAGAAACTGTATATTTTTAATCAGTGCGAACGATATGGAGTTGACTTTAGACACTCCTCTTCATATTTTATATTAAACTAATTCAACTCATGACGTCACTCAAAATAAAAACTGGCAAGTACACGCGCCTCTAGAGAGTTTCTCAGCACCGACATGGGATTCAAAGCGCTCTTTGACACGTACATTGTGCCCGTCTCTGGAATCCACACGTAAACTCCCAAACCAGCACGTGGGGATGCCACATTGGAAAGGATCACCTGGCCGTCCCTAGAACCTAACTGCCCCTTTGCGTTTCACAGGAAAAAAGGCAACTCACGATATTGTATTTTTAAATAAAAAGACTTTATTCATGAAATAAGATAGCAGCTAATAGTTTAAGGAAGGCTGGGGGAGATATTTCTTTCACATGGGGGCACACATGCACCTTGGAAAATATTTGGCAAAGTCATAAAATTAGCATTTTTAGTCACCTGTAAAGTGCTGAGACATTAATCTCGGGTGGACCTGCATTGTTTTTCTTAACCATCCAGTAAGTAGAACATTGATAGATAACTACACGTGGAGCACAGCGAACTCACGGACCACTCGGGCATGACGCCCGCAGAAGGGGCCCTAAGTGCCAGTCTGCCGACCAAGGGCCACCTTTCCTGTGTCCTGTGTCCGCCGCCAGCACCGGCGCCCACCCTGACCAGCACCATGCATCCTTCAGGACAGGCATTCAAAGCTAGAAGCGCTCCTGGTCGACAGATGCAAACACAGCAGGAAAGGATGGACCAAGACACCTTCTACGTCTCCTGAGACACTAAAACACACGCATCTCCAACGTGGGTATTTTGGCATTGACGCTTGAGTCTAAATGTTGACAGGCATTGAGGATTTTGGTTCAAAGCAAACGTTATTTGTGAAACGTTACAGATAACATAGTGCCTAAAACTTTGTTAATTTTTTTAATAGAAAAATGCGATATAAAAATACTACTTTGTTAAAAATATACAGTACACGCATTATACCACTTTGGAAAACTCAGTTCAACTCAGAAAGCACATTAACACCACCCGGCCTGGTATGTGTTACGTGGCTTTCTTCATTGTTACAAATTCTATTCTGGAGTTAAAAGATATACAATATAAATAAAAGTAGTGAATCTGAATCAAGTACAATTACTTTAAGAATTGTTAATAAACCCCTCCACCAGTGAATATGCTGTATTTCCCCGTGAGTTCTGAGTCTGCGAGTTCTCTAGGTGACAGGCTACGAGAACAGGTCTGCAGCGTCCCGTGTTTATTAAGGACCACGGGGGTCAGAGGGGGAGCATCCTCCCGGGACCCCCACCCACTCAAACATGGCGTCCACCCCCCTTCCTCATGCGCGTTCGCACGGGGCTCCCCTGCGTGGGGTGGAGTGAGGGGCTGCCGGAGATGCCGCCTTGACGATATTGCACTTTTCGGCCCCGAGACGGCTGGCGATTCACGCCCAGCCAGCGCAGATGCGGCGGGACCGCTCGGGGTGTGTGACGTGGCTGAAAGTCCACCCCCGAATCTCGACCCTGGCTCACACATTCAGCAGGGGGATCTGCCAGACCATGACGGACGAGGCCAACTCCTCCGGCCGCTGCTGCCTGGCCTTCCTGCTCACCCGCCGGTGGCCCTGTCCCCCGCAGGCCACCAGCACGGAGCTGGCCTTGGCCTTCCTGGCCCGCCGCCCTCGGCCGGGGGAGCTGCAGGGGAGCCGCAGGGGGTCCTGGACGAAGCTCTCCTCTGAGCGGGGCCCCAGGGAACCCGAGCCCTGGGAAGGCGTCGGGGACCCAGACGTGGAGGAGACGTCGCTGGCCTGGGCGAGGGAGCCCAGCGAAGCCCCCAGCCAAACGGCGTCGGGGCCGCTGCGGCTCGGGCAGGGCCCGGGCCCCTCACCAGGGAGCGTGTCCCTCTGGTCTTCATCCTGGGGGTCGGCACCGGGGGGCGGGCTGTCCCTGGGCTTGTCTCTGTCCGCCTTGGAGGCGGCTGTGGCCACGACCAGGAACTTGACGGGCCCGTTGTGAGCATGGTAGGAGACCAGGCCTCGACCTGAAAGGGCACAGCGCTCAGCAGGGCTCCGCATGCCGGGCAGGGTCCCGGGCACCCCCCGTCCACACGGCAAAACCCTGTACTCGACAGCTCAGAGCGAAAACAGCTTCCAGACCACGTTCTCGTGGATTTCTAGTGAAGTCCAAGAATGCTCTCAAAACCATGGTCTAAAATACAACCGTGGTTTTCGTCATTGGTATCTCAGTTCTGGTACTTGCGTGGTACTTTTAAAGGGATAAAGTAGATATTTTCCTGTTCTCTGTATAAATGCCTTCTCGCCTGCTCTAAGATAATATATTTAGGAAAAGTTTCCCTAAATCTTGGTCTTAAAAACTTAAATGCCTGGGGCTTCCCTGGTGGCGCAGTGGTTGAGAGTCCCCCTGCCGATGCAGGGGACACGGGTTCGTGCCCCGGTCCGGGAAGATCCCACATGCCGCGGAGCGGCTGGGCCCATGAGCCATGGCCGCTGAGCCTGCGCGTCTGGAGCCTGTGCTCCGCAACAGGAGAGGCCACAGCAGTGAGAGGCCCGCGTACCGCCACACAAAAACAAAACAAAAACAAAAAAAAAACCTTAAATGCCTGAAACATGTCAATGCTAGGAATAAGATGCCTAAACTATAAGTAGTTTCCTGCCATTTTTCACTTTAAAAAGATTCTGTGGTTTAGAATAAGTTAGTCCTATGGTATCGATTAAAATGGGGGCTCTTCAGTTCAAGGGTGATGTGAATTCAATTTTAAAAGAAGCACCAGAAACTTCCTGTAGGCCTTTTTTATGAAATGCAGACTCCCCCATAACACCGGGACTCCAAGGGTCAGGCGGGAACGGGATGTCCATTTTTAAGCGCCTCGCAGGTGAGGTGACAGAAATGGGGGGTAGATGCCCTTTTCACCAAATGCTTTGAGGCTGAAACAGGGCCCTAGCACCTCCCTCCCACTCTGGCCGAAGCAGAGGACGTTACAGGATTCCTCAGCTGGGCGAGGTGACTTCCTCCATGAGCTGAAGGACAAGTCAAGAACTCCACCAACAGCGGGTACTGGGGGAGGGTGAAGGGATGGGGACGCCCAGACACCGGGCATGGAGGTGCGATCTGACGCGACATCCCAGGGTAACATCCCAGCATCACCGGGTGAACCTGAATGTGAGTGTTTCCTACACACCTGTGGTCCCCTCCCGGACACACAGCCAGAGGAACCCGAGTCCCTATGAGAAGGGGTGGCCAGAGGAACCCCCACAGAGGCATAGCACGTAACACACAGAACAGGAAACAACTAAATACCCACTGTACGTCACATGGGGAACAAAGCCACGCTACAGAGCAGTGACACGCATGAGCTACGGTCACGTGACCAACAAGGATGCGCCTGAGAAATAACGTGGAAAGAAAGCAGTCGGAGAGGAATACATACACTACGAGACGATGATAGAAAATGTGAAAACGGCACAATTAAAGACTTCTTTTTTAAAAAAGGTACAAGTTAGCAAAACTATGGAGAAAAACCAATGGAACGGTGACGTGAGACCCAGCAGGAGAACGGCTATGTTTGGTTGTCGGGGAGAAGCGTCCCCAGCTGTGACGGGAAGAGCTTCTGACTCCTGAGCCTTTACCACTCAAACTGCCCGCAGTCATCATGTAGCTTCTGCATGTATCACAGGAAGGTCATAACGAAGACAGCAGTTAAGAAATGAATAAACCAAGTTGGAATTCCGTGATCCTAACAGGTGGATCACTGACAAAATAGGAATTTATCTAAAGCGCAGACCTATTCGCAGTAGACCCGTGAAAGCTTGTTGAGGGAAGGAAGGGCTGCCTGCGGTCAGAGTGAAATATTGCAGCGTTGACAGTAGGAAGAAACCATAGACAGAGATCTTTATTAACATTTCAATGCGTTTCCTACAAATCTTTTTCTCTGAGAGTTATTACATAATCGACATAAAATTTTAAGATCTTGGTTTTACTTAACTTACAGAATTAACACTTCTCTGTAACATTCCAAGCTCTCTGCAAACATCATTTGCACTGGCTGTGTTACGTTCTAAAATGGCAACGCGACCACTGTCTTAGGCGTCTCCCTACTCCTAATTTTGGATGTTTAGGCCATTTCCTGTTCTTTCTGCATCATGGTTTATTCCTAGAGTTGGCTGCTTCACGAGACAGAATTTCCTGAATTGGAAACCCTGACTCCTGACGCAAAAGCATCTTCAAGTCCTAAACACCAAAATGTTTTCCAAAAAGGCTGTGCCCATTTGAGCTCCCCGCAACACTGCAAAACAGCACAACTGAGCTTTCTCAGATGCTGGGCCTCTTTCTTTGCAAAACATAAAAAAGCATCCATTTTCACTGAGCAAAACTGTACAGAATGATCAAAACCAACAGGTGGCAAAAAAGGTAACGTGAAAACACGTCCTGGGGATAAGGGTCTCCCTGGACCACTGACGTCAGAAACAGGAAGACAAAAGTATGACCTGATGATTCAAATTAATAGACATAGTCTTTACAGTAGGAAAGAAAGGAAGGAAAAAAGGAAGGGACGAAGGGAGAGAGAAAGCCACCTAAGTAATTTACACTGTTTAAGCAAAGACACAGCTGACCACGGACCCATGGGCTTGACGAGAGTACAGTACAGGACAGAGGCCTGGGAGACGCAGGCACTCGGGGGGTGCACTCACCGGTCACCTTGGGGATCCCCTGCAGACGAGGGACGGGCAGGGCCACCACGACGCCCAGGCTGGTGCCAACCATCAGCAGGCCGTGGCAGACGAGCAGGCTGGTCACAGACAGCCGCTGGTGTCCTGGTGGGACAGGAGAGACTTGTGCCCCGCAGTCTGGCCTCTGCAGCCCACACGCTGGGGCAGGAGCCCCGGGAACTGCCCAGAAACCCTACAGACCCGCCAGAATGCTCCCCGGGCAGCCCCGAGCCCTCCCGGCCAGTGGGTGTCACCGGAGCCCTAGCCACACACCGCGACTCCTTCAGCCGGACGAGCAAGAGAGAGAGCTGGGGGGCGTCCTGGCTGCACCCCGGCAGAGCACGGCCACGGCCTCAGGACACGTGCACGGTGCTCTCAGCACCGCTGGCGCGGCCCTTCTAGAGCCGATCACACACTCCTGCCCCGAACCGTCCATGTAAATCATCCACTTCCAGGCAGAGCTGCACACACACACGTACACACACGTGCACACACACGCACGTCAGACGGCAGCCCCGTGTGCGCAAGAGCCCACCTAGGCAGCTAAGAGGGGAACTCGCAGGTAGGACGGGCTCCCAGCGCAGCCCGCGCTCAGCATCACAGGGGAGAGACGCAAGCGAGCACCCAAAGGTTCCGTCGGAAGGAGACCACTCACGGCCTCGGTGGGAAAGTCCGGGAGACGCGGACACCCAACGCTGGAGTCCAAGGGCTTTGGAGCTTCTGGTTGTTCGCTCCGCCTTGTTTTGTTTTGTTCTGCAGTCGAGGCTCTGAGGCCCAGAGAGGTGGGTCAGCCTGACAACGTTAGGAAGTGGAGGGAAAGGTGCGTGCCTCCCCGTGACTCTCGTCTCAGGGACTGAGTCTGGGCCCCGAGCAACCCACCCCTGCCCTGACCCTGCCCACAGCACCACCACCTTCGACAGGGGCTTTAAGCCCCTCCTGGCGTCTCTGCTCAGTGCTCAAGCTCGAGAGCAGAGAAGGGTCACGCGGCTGCTCCCAGGAAGGCATGGAGGGCGCTTCGAAACAGCTGGGTTCTTCTGCTCTCTGGAAACGAGTCACTTTCAGTATCTCTGTGTTTGACCTAAGTTCATCTTAGATAAAAAGCATGAAAACAAATGGTCTCAACACCAAAGCCAAAGGCAGGTCACCACGCCCACTGAAGTTATTTTATGATTATTTAGGCAACCGAACACTGAAACCAAACCGAGACAACAGCTACGAAAACTAAAGATCTGGTTTTACGTCTAAATACAGGCATATTTTTTGAAGAAAAGCTAATGTATTAAGTTCCCAGAAATCCAAATGCGTGCCCGTGGAAGCAGCTGGGGCTTCAGAGACGCCTGGGACCTGCGTGTCTGTCTACACCTGGGCCGGGAGCTGCCATTTCCAAACGCCAGGGAGAACTGCAGAAGCCGTTTAGAAACACGGCTCTGGGCACAGCTCACAACGATTGCTCTCCAGGGGCAGGTGGTCCCATCGTGGGGCAGCCCTTCGGAGAGGAGCTCCAGGGACCAGGGAACGTCCCAGGACACACGGGTGTGCCTTCCAGAGCAGAAGCCTCACTTGATGCCACGTGACCTAAAGATTCCCCACAGCTACGCTCGAGACAGAAAGCAAACCCGCAAAGCGGAGACCCTCCTCTCCAACCCTCTGGGAACCTTTGGTGGAAGCGACTTTTGGAACTGGCTCACTGCTCTGTGTTTTGTTTTGTTCCAGTGACGTACGGCCTCCGCCACTACCCTGGTGCACAGGGGCGGCAGGTTACATTCCATCTGGATATCTTACTTCTCAACACCAACGTGGAGAATGTCATGACAACGGGATGGACAGGGGACAGAGCTATTATTTCCCTTTTGCAGCCGCTTTCTGAAGCCACCCTCCTGGAAGGAATACAGAAACTGGGGCAGTGGTATAGTCCTGTGGTCCTAGACGTGAATAAATTTCCTTTTTAACACACGAAAGTACTGGCAACAATAAAAACAAGCAGACTCTCATGACGTGGTCTCAGGGCTCGGTTCCGAGGTTGGCTGTGGGTTTTTATATCATTTAAGTCCACCCACACCCTCATTTTGGTAGCCAAGTCCTGCATATAAGCAAAAACTGTTTGTATGAATAAACTGTTTTGTGATTTATTTGATCGTCCTGAAATATTTTGGTCTGGGAAACTGAGTTTCCTTTAATTCTTCTCCAAAAAAGGAATTTGTGAGTTAAATTTTCTTTCACAGAGAATATATCATTTTTAAAATATCGGCCTAGGACTATTAAAGAAGCATCTGAAATACTTTTAATCTACCGCTTGGCTTTAAAGAAAACTAATGAGGAAAAGGGAATTTCAAACAGCCCACCTCCACAGTGAGGATTAACAGATCCTCGTAAAATATGACGTGAAATATTTCCAACCACTAATAAAAACATTAAGAAGATCTTACTTTCAAATTACAAAGGATAAAAGTTTACTACTTATTTTCATTCATAAATGCATTTTGAAAGTGACCTTCTATCCCCCTTAGGAATTTTCCCGCCTCTTTGCCTGTAAATAGCATATTAGGAACATCTGACTTTTCATCCTGTCTCCAGCTTTTACATCTGTGTTACGTTATATGCAGTGAAAATCTGGGAAACTCTCTAGTCTCTGTAAAGAAACTCTCTCCAGAAGTGGATCTCTCTAAAGAGAAAGGACAAAACAATTCAAAGGTACAGAAGGTGCCCTGTGTGGCGCCGGGATGGGGAAAAGTCACCGTGTGGGGAAAGGTTACGAAACATGACGAGAAGGGGAAAAACTACATGGTCGGTGGGAAAGACCAACGGAAACAACCCCGGGGCTTCTGGGAGGTGCTCCTGGGAGGACACCCCCAGACCTTCACTTCATCATAACAAACGCGAAAGCAGGGAAAACTGGGATGTTTTTCTTTCTAACTGGTTTGAAAGCCGTCAGTTCCAGCGAATGACGGTTTGTTCCATTTTCAAAGTAGTCTAGGATTCATCTTTAATTTCACATATGAAAGTTTAACTGAATGGTAATTAGGGAACGTGGAGATTTTCCCATTCCGGAGGGTCTGCAGACAGAGCTGCTGAGAGGTGTCCAGGCTACTCCTTGTGGAAGCACCAGCTGTGGCCTTCTGAGCTGGCCAAGCTGCAGGCAGAGGGGCCACCCACTCAGCATCTAAGGGGGCGGCGAGGCGGGAGGGGCGGGGCAGAGATGCCGACAAAGGCTGCAGTTGGCATGGGCCGGAAGTGAGTTATCAACACGAAGTGGCAGGGGGAGCTGGCCGCTGTGTGATGCACGCTCTCCGGAAACCCTGCTGTCCCCTCACACGGGGACACAGGAGCACAGGAGAGGCGGCCAGGTTTATTCAAATGCTCGCGAGAAACACACAAACGGGAGAGAATAGGAGAAGCAGCCAGCCTTCCAAGTGTGCTTGGAAAGGCTAT
This sequence comes from Orcinus orca, assembly GCF_937001465.1. Classification (NCBI taxonomy): domain Eukaryota; kingdom Metazoa; phylum Chordata; class Mammalia; order Artiodactyla; family Delphinidae; genus Orcinus; species Orcinus orca. The sequence goes on along the minus strand of NC_064579.1, from coordinate 24,802,383 downwards.
GACTGGAACCCACTCCTGGCTCCCACCCGGAACAGAGACCAGGGAGGCGGGCAGGTTAGCGCAGGATTAACTGCTGGTTAAAGAGCCGCTGGTTAGCGCAGGATCAACTGCTGGTTAAGGAAGCTGCTCGTTAGCTCAGGATCATCTGCTGGTACAGGAGCTGCTGGTTAGCGCGGGATCAACTGCTGCTTAAGGAGCCGCTGGTTAGCGCGGGATCAATTGCTGCTTAAGGAGCTGCTGGTTAGCGCGGGATCAACTGCTGGTTAAGGAGCCGCTGGTTAGCGCGGGATCAACTGCTGCTTAAGGAGCCGCTGGTTAGCGCGGGATCAACTGCTGCTTAAGGAGCCGCTGGTTAGCGCGGGATCAACTGCTGCTTAAGGAGCCGCTGGTTAGCGCGGGATCAACTGCTGGTTAAGGAAGCTGCTAGTTAGCTCAGGACCAACTGCTGGTTGAGCAGCTGCTGGTTAGCGCAGGATCAACTGCTGGTTAAGGAGCCGCTGGTTAGTGTGGGATCAACTGCTGGTTAAGGAAGCTGCTAGTTAGCTCAGGACCAACTGCTGGTTGAGCAGCTGCTGGTTAGCACAGGATGGCACCAGAGCCCAGGGGACACGAAATCCACTCCTCGGTCTGTTCCCTAACTCATAAATAACCTTGAGTCTAGTTTAAGTTGCTGAATTCCCTTATGATGTGGTTGATGGTACTTAGAAGAGTTACACTGACTTTTGTATTACATAGAAAATCGTGCCACTTTATTTGGTTACGTCACCCCTGGAAAGCAACGTGCTCACTCAGCGGGGACCTGGGAAGGCTAATCTGACAGGGGGCGGGGGTCTCAGCACTTTTTCATCCAAATACCCTCCCCTGACTGTTCTGGACGAAGAGGAAACAGCTGCATCCTGACGTGACTCACGCAGCCTCCTGACCCGGAGGAGATGCCGCCCTCTGAACCACGGGCTGTAACCACCTTGGGGGCCGGGAAGGTTGACCGACGGCCCCTCGAAATGTGTGTGCTGACCCCAGGCGCCGTCATCCACTGTGTCTGCCAAGTATGATGTGGTTTACGGCAAAGCGCTCGAACTAGTGGTGCTCAGAACAGAGCTCCAAACCGGACAGAAAGACGCAGCTCAGCACACGAGTCCCAGTCCACAGGGGAAAGCGCGCTGAGACCTCGAGGGAACTAAATAGGGCTCTCATTTCTGCTACAAAAAGTCACGAGTTACAGTATAGTAATTTGTTTTTTCCAATTGTGTTCTTTTTGGCCTGGGAAGGCTTCATCTCTAGAACCTACTGGAATTTTATATTCCAGTGAGAGCACGAAAGGACAGTTTACACGTTATTGCCATATATACATAAAAAACCCATTTGGGCAACATCACGAACACAACTCTAGAATGAGGCTTACACACGTGTCCAGGATGACGGTGGTCCAAGGACCTGCAGTTCCACAGGCTCACATAGGGTGCAGACACGCACCGACACAAGTATTTAAGTGTCAGAGAGGACACAATGAAACGCTTCTCACCGTGAAACACTGGCCCAAGGGTAAGGCGATTCAAAGAAGGACAGACAAGACATGGGTGTCTGGCCTCCTTGTTCCCCAAAATGCAAGAAAATCAGAACAACGTCAGACGCCTTTCTGAGGACCACATTCAAGAACCACTGCCCAGGCGTAGCAAGAGGACTCTCATTCTAAGTGCCCCTGATTTCTGCTCTAACTGTCCACCTTCCTCACGTCCGCCAGGTCTAGCAGCTACAAACCTGGGAGTAAAACATGAGATGCAGAGAAAGCACAGAATCCCCGGATACTGGTGGACCTGGAGGTATTTCGCACACAGCAGGCAGATGCGGGAGAACACGCCACCCAAAGGCCCCTTCTGCATGGGGCTCGGGCTCGGGAGAAAGAGCCCTAAGTCCTGGCACAGGGATAGGAGGCCCAGGGCGGTGGGGGCCCCGAGGCGGGGCAGGGACTGTGTGTGGTGATGGTGACAGCAGGCGGGGGCACACCTGCCAAGGGGCCCGGGGACGTGGGGCCGCCAGGTGTCCCCACCTGACCACACGGTCTCCTGGCTCCACAGGAACCCAGGCGGATCCTGACCTGAACAGTGAAAGCCACGCAGGTGGGTAAGAAACAAGGGAGTCGTTAACTGGGGGATGGAAAGAAGGAAAGAAAACAAGATGAAGTACAGCCGGTGGCCCAGGTGCAAACAGGTTATGTGGCCACGGGTACGTGACCGCTGGGCTTTGGTACAACAGGGACTGGGGATTCGAGCACCCTGGGAGGGCTTCCTGCACAGGTCTGTTCACGTGGTGTGGGTGGCAGCCCACGTGCTGCACACCGGATCTTTCTCTTCTCCAACCGGGAGCCAGGAGACGCAGCCAACATGGGAAAGGAGGGGAATGCCGTGCGCGTGAGCCTGGTCCTTAAAAGCCCCGTGGAGACGTGGGCCAGTACACACCAGGCACACACACCTGTACACAGCAAGCAACGCATATACACACGAGTTACATACATACACACATTTGCAACATGCTTATATATACTAGCCACACGCCCGTACATAACAAGCTCACGCGTGTGCATACTAGCCACACACCCGTACCTAACAAGTTCACGTGTGTGCATACTAGCCACACACCAGCCACATGCAGCCCCCACACCCCACTCCTGCACCTTGGCTGGTTTGACTCCCACTGCCAGGAACACCCTTCCCGCGTGGGGCTGGCGGAGCCCCGTGGAGACCCCCCACCAGAGAGTCTCCTTTTCTCTGCCCTTCAACCTCAGATTCTTGCCCCCGCCCCCCGCCCCAGTGCTTTACTAACAGCACTAAACCGTCTGCGATGGGCGGCTCTGACCTCTAAGAAGGGCGCTTTAGTTCGGGTCACCCGACAGCCCCGAGCCCCGGCCCCGGGGGATGTGGCACCGCCCACCAGCGCCCCAGGGCCCACCTGGCAGCATGTGGTGGACCGGGGTGGCGACGTTGACGTCCTGGAGATGTTTGAGTGTCTCTGTGTGGAAGAGGCGGAGCGTGGACCCCGAGGTGAAGGCGATCCAGATGCCCACGCCGGCAATGGCCATGTGTGAGACCACCATGCCCTCCTCCTGGTGGGCCTCCAGCTGGCTCTGCGGAGACCAAGGAGAAGGTGACGGCGGGGCGTCGGGGGTACAGCACGGAGCTGCACCCCACGTCGCCGTCACAGACCCGCCCTCTGGGCTGCGCGTGAAGACTCGGGTGGCGCTGTCGTCCCCACCATGCCAGCGTGTCCAGCTGGCGCCCCGGATCTCACCTGCCCTCAACCACCTACAGCAAGGGCACCGTCACCCCAGATCCGCAGGTGCTGAGCAGCGCCCCTGGACGCCTGTGGACCATCAGCACCCCCAAACCTGAGCGGGAACGAGGGCCACGTCTGCCCGCGAGGAGGCCTGTACGGGCGGCTAAGCCCCCGCCGAGCTCGCAGGGTCCCCTCGGTGTTCAGCCCCGTCCAGTCCCCGGGTGGCCACCTGCTGCTTCTCCGTTTGGCCAGGCCCTTCCCGAGCCTCCGGGCTGGGTTCTGCTCCAGGTCTCCATCCTGACAACCCTGCCCACGGGGCCCCCGAGAGGGAACTTTTGGAACTTGTCCCCGTGGTGGACGGGCTGGTGCTAGGCAGCTGTGGCCACTGCCTACCAGGGATTGGCGGGGGGCAGGTGGGGTGAAGCTTGGAGACACAGTGAGAAGAAACACTACCCTCAAAGAAGTCCTCTTAGCCCACAGCAGGTCACAATCCTGCACAGCTCTCTAGCCTGAAAAGAGGTAACTTAAAACTCCCTAGGAGAAAAACAGGCTTACGCCTCTGTCCCCTTCCTCAAGGACTGAGAACAGTGCGGGACGCTCTTTACAACCCACTATGCGGCCGAGGGGGCCAAAGGCGCCATCCTCGCACGCCTACCCACGTGGAAAGGGCTCGCCGGTTAGCCCCTCACGCTGCACCCACGCCGCGCGGCACTCCCGAGCTGGACCGAGGGGGACACGTGAGTCTCTGATTTTGTCAGAAGGGAGGCTGCCCGTCCAAGGGCACCACACCTTGTTTTAAGTGAAGACTGCAGCTGGACAGGCAGGGCTGGAGAGCGGCCTGGGGGTCGTCCTGAAGCCGGGACTCAGGCGTGACAGTGATTCTGGAGTTCGCAGACGCCCCCGACGGCCTGAGCGCCCAGTCCTGCCATCACCACCTGCCCAGGGCCGCGCGTTCCCTCCGGAGTACCCGCGCACCTCCCTGGAGGGAAGACGAGGACCCTGCTCTCGGGATGGACAACTGGCTCGGGCCCTCCTGCAGCCAAAGCCGGGGGGCCGCCGTTTCCTCCGAGACGCCCGTGCTATGCTCACCTCCACAGACACCTCCCTCCGTGCATGTGTGCACCCTCCCACAAAGCGACCCCGCTCATCACAGGTCTAATTTAAACACGCATCAGTGGGGACGAGCCGGTGCCGGCGGTTAGGAAGGACCCCCGAGTTCTTACAGAGTGAGTCCTCCTGAGTAAACACGTATGACTGGAAACGCTGGGCCACACGGCAACTCCACGTTTCACTTTTTGAGGAAGGACAGACTGTTTTCCAACAGCTGCCCCATGTCACGTCCCCACCGGCGATGTGTGCAGCTCTCGACTTCTCCGCGTCCTCTCGGCACTTGTTAACGTCCCTTCTCTATTGCTGTCATCCTCGTGGGCGTGACGTGATGTCTCATGGTGGCTTTGGTTTGCATTTCCATAAGGACTAAGGATGGTGCACACCCTTCCCTGTGTGGCCGACTGTGTATCTTCTTCGTAGAAATATCCGTTCAGATCCTAGGTCCGTGTCTGGACTGGACTATTTTTCTTTTGATCGATGAGCTGTAAGTTATATAAGCTGTTTGTTATGCACTCCTGGCAGATACACGATTCTTCAGTATTTTCTGCCGTTCCGTGGGTCGTCTTTTCACTTTGCGGACGGCCCGTGGAAGTGGCTTGGGCTGCCCTGTACCACAGAAACAGACATGGCTTTCCTCTCCGGCAGGCTTCAAGGGGGATGGCTTCCATGCTGTTTTGTGAACCGGCACAGATGCCCTCGGAGGAAGCCCACTGCCGAGACCAGGGCTGCAGGAAGCGGTGGCACTATTTCACGTCCCACTGCCCTGTGTGTGTATCACCGAGCAGTAAGGTTTCAGCAGCAGAGCGGGGCTGACGGGGAGGAACGGGGCAAGCGGCCCACCCCTCCCACATGCGCTGAGTCTCAGCCTCACAGCTCTGCGTCTCTGAAGAGGAGAAGCCCAGCTGGTCCTTCGGGTCAGCTCAGGACAAAGCGCTCCCTGCTCCCGGAAGGCCATCTCTGGCAGAGCAAGGCGGCTTCCAAAGAGAGGTTAAAAAGGGAAGAAAAACGTCACGTGATGCTGAGAAGTCCTTGCGCTACCTGAGCGTAAAGGAGCACAGGTACTCGCTCTCCCGGCTGCTGGCTCTTTCACAGTTACTGTTGAAACTTCTTGTGGAAGAAGAGAGAAAGTCACGGTCTGCTGGTCCTCAACCCCCGTTTCTTTCTAAGAACTCAGCAAGCCCAGGGAGGAGGCAGCCCAGAGCCGCTGCTGCTCGGGGCCCACCCCGTCCCTGCCGTCCGGCGGCTCCGTTCGGTTACTGCCTTGGCCGCCCCACTCCCATCCTCTGTCTTGCGGGCCATCTTGTCCCACGCGTCCTGCACGCTGCTTCCCGGCCGTCCTGTGGCCACCTCCACTGCTGCAGCGGCTGCCCGGGTCCACCACTGTCTGCTCACGGGTCTTTGGCGTCTCACAACTGGCTGTTTTTCTTTACAGAAGTGCCTCGTTCTGCAAAGTCTACCTCAGATTCTCCCTCTCTGTCCTCCACCCACGGGGAGTGGAATTCTCCCGACAGAGCTCTGGGACAACCTTCTCAGTGAGTCTTCAGTCCCCAATCTCACCCCCCTTTCAACTCCTTGCAAAAAAAAGTCCTCGGAGAAGACAGATTTCCTGGCGTCTGTCCCTTGGTTAAATCCCCACACGGCCCCCGTCGCGCACAGCGTGGCGGGGCTCAGGACGTCACGCGCCGATCTGCCCCGGGAACCGAGCCAAGCACGGCTGCCCTCACGGTCACGGCCTCGGCCTCGCCAGAGCTGCCCAGACGGGCCCCATGAGCGCTCACGGCAACAGAGGCTGAAACCCCGGGAACCGAGGCGGGGACCGCACGCTCCTGCGTGCGAGGGACCAGGTGCCCTCTGACCACACCTGCGCCAACTCCACGTCCCCACGCGCGGACTCACCCTGTTTCTGGGCAAAGGTCCTCCAGGAACTGCCTTCTCATGTCCTGACACACAGCACTCCTCCTCTGAGATGTCATGCGTTTTTGCCGCCCGCTGAAGTCCTCCTCTCCCCGGACAGGGCGGCTTTACGGGCCTGTGACCCTCGCGGGGTCTCAGGCTCAGAGGGCTCCGCACCTGGCGTGATGCTCGGGCTGCTGGCATCTCGGAGTCCGGGCTAACTGACATTGGACGTGGGGCCCTGCAGATGCCGTAGCCAGTCCTGACCCCAGACCTGCCCCCAGGGGCCAGGTAGCTGGTGTTGCCCTCACCTGTTCTGGCACGGCACCTGGCCTGTGAGTTCTTCCTGGGCTTTGGTACAGCACTGTACTTCTTAAATGCGTGACACGTTTGTGCTGGATGATGGGTGATGTGAACAATAATTTACCTCTGGGATGCTGGCCATTGTCTCCCACCTTCTCAGAGGCTTGGTCTTCTGTGTGAAAACAGGAACTTTGGGCAACAGGGTGTCGGAGTCTCCTGCCACCTTGAAATCATGCAGATCTGAAGGTCTCTGCAGGGTAGGGTAGCAGGGCCGGGACCGGCAGTAGGTGTTCAAGAACCGGTCTGCCTGCCAGCTTGGGCCTGTCGCCTCTGTGCCCCGCATTCGTGTCTTTCCATACGATGACGGGAATTTATCTCATCAGGAAAAAAACGCATCAACTCAGAAAACGCTCTGCTACTAGGTCACCTTTAGTATCGTATCCATTTCATTCTTTCATTCTATTTTTGTCTTCAATGTCCAGGGTAGGGTTGGAAGGAAAGCTTTTTCTTCTTCTCCTGTCCTTCTGTCTGTCTGTCCTGAGTCAGGAACACTGCACATTGCAGAAAATCGAGAGTAAGGAAGGACAGGTCTTACTTTAAACAGCTCCAGTAATTAAACCGAAACTACCTGTGAAATCGGGGCTCCGAGAAACAAAGCTGTGAGGTCAGCACCCGCCGTATCCACCAAACCGCCCGCTCTTCAACGTCAAGTTGCTTTCAGAGCTGCGTCCATGTTCCTAAAGCTCAACGTTTTCTTAAAGGGCATGAAGTAAACCCCGTGAAGAAGGCCCTACGTAGCTGGGAAGGAAGAAAGAAGGCGCCCCCCCACCCCAGATCCAGGTGCAATGACCGCAGCTTCATTACGTGCATTTAACACTTATGCTTCCCCGTCTGCTTTCCCTGACCTGGCGGGAAGGCGGGGAGTCTTATTGCTGCCGCACTGGGCACGCACAGCCCGCCTGGCTCGGCACCTCTGGGTGAGGTACTCGGCGCTGCCCCATCAGAACGCCAAGCTGGCACTGCAGCCCCGCTGTCCCCGCTGCAACTGTGCCAACCACTGCCGTGCAGAGGCCACCGCGAGAACGTTCATGCCCCTGGACATCAGAACTCACACCCTGCTCAGCCCACCGCAGAGCGAGCGCAGCCTCGTGGCCCCATGTCGCTGGCCCTACAGACAGGGCACATTCAGGGAGCTTCCCTGTAGCAGCTGCCCTCACCCCAACCAAAGAGGCTGCAGATGCATTGCGGTTTCAAGCCTGCAGAGCTGCACCGGTACCCCAACTGTGGTTTCCCTGCCCGGCGGAACTACTGGATAAATTACGTTTTTTTAATAACAGAGTAGATTTTGCTTCTCTCTCTATAAACACATTTCCTCATTTTGGTACTAAAAATGCACAGAAAGGAGGCTCTTATTTAAATCCAAATATGTTACTTCTGAGCCTTCAAGATTTACAGCATATACATCCTTTGGAGCATGTGGAAATAACCCTTTAATGATAATAAGGTCATAACGTTATGTTAGTCTGGAATCGCCTTGGCGGCAGCTATAGAAACCATCATTCCGGCTTTTGGTACGAATTTATGGCAAAATTAACGTATTGGTTTTGGAGAGATGTTCTAAAGAAAGATTGTTACGTTATTATTCCTTCTCTGTGAAAAGAAACTGAAATACAGCTAACAGAATGCTATTTCTGGCTCTTGTATATTTACTCTAATAATAATTTATTCTAGTAATAAATGGCAACCACTACTGGGGTGCTCTTTGCTGGCAATATTACCTCTCATTTTTATGAGGAAGTTGGTTGATCGCCAGCTTGTGGATCAGAGCCTGAGGCCCAGGTGAGCGGCTCACCTGCGACCACCGTGCAGTGCAGGGTTGAGTTAGGATCTGGAATCTGACCCTCACTACGTCACCGATAAGGTGCGACACTGCTGGTGTACAAGGCAGTGGAATACAGCCCAGCAGTGGTTACAGCGTCTATAAAGTGCCCTGCACAGGGGCCGTGGTTAATGACCTCTCCACACCCCACTGAGGGCTTCTTATTACTCTGAGGCATGTGAAGTAAAAAGGAGCAGGTGGAGAGAAGTAGAAACAAGAAGTTACCATAAAAATACTGGGCAGAGACTTCCCTGGCAGTCCAGTGGTTAGGACTGCGCTCTCACTGCCAAGGCCCTGGGTTCAATCCCTGGTCAGGGAACTAAGATCCCAGAAGCCACGCGGTGCGGTGGGGGAAAAAAAAAAAACAAAAACACGGGCAAAAGCAATTTCACAGGTTTGTCTCCTGCCTCCTATTCTGGACACCAGCCCCATCTCCTCTATGGCCGGCCGGCTGACCAGCTGACCCCGTCACTTGAGGAGGCTCCGTCCTGCGGGCCCCTGGGGAGCTCACGTCGGAAACAACACAGGTGGAAGGACGGTTTGCGGTCTGACAGCAAGAGTGCCAGCCTAGAGTCCATGCAGGACCGAGCTCCCGGCCGCAGCTCCTCGGCTCCTGGGCGTGGACCTGCTCCCCAAGCCGCCCACAGGGATTCGGGGCAGCATCTGAAGAGGCCCCGGATCCACAGAGAGATGGGCCCACCCCCCGCAACCCTCACCTGAACACACTTCCCTTCCCACTACCTTCCTTGTGAGGGTCGTGAGATTTTCACCTGTGAGGTAGTTCACTGGCTGCAAAAGCACCCGTGTTATAGGAGTTTCCTTAGGGCAGAGCAGAGCGAAGAGACAGACGGTGATGAACAGGTAGGAAATAAGCAGGTCTGTCTCATCTTTAACAATAAAAGGAGTAACATGGCTAAACACATTACACGTGTATCGCATGTTTTAGTAACGTCACTAAAACATTCAAGAGGTCCAATGAGAAGTGAAATTCATCTTCTCCATGTGTATATATGTACATACACACACACACACGTGTATGGCTACATGTTTACGTACACCCACGTGTGAGTACACTATCTGTGTGTGTGTATTGTGAGTACGTCGCCTACTTGTATTTCTTCTTCTGTGAGCTGCCTGTTCATGTCCTTTGAACGTTTTCTATTAGCTTGGTTTCTTCTCTTTAACTTAGCAAGAATCCTCTTTCTATAAGAACACTAACACTTGGTGGCAGGTGCAGCAAATATTTTATCAGTTTTCATTTACGAGAGTTTTGATACAAACAACACACAGTAGATGTTAAAAAAAAAAAAAGGTTCTAAAACTTTACCAAATTTATCATATTCTTTACCGTGGCAACTTCTAGGTATACGACGTATCTGGAAAGTTCCCCCCACTGCCAAGTAACGGAACCATCCTACTGTTTGTACCTTGTCAGTCTGTGGCTTTGTTTGTAATTCTAACATCCCTCGCTCCAGAATGCCGCCAACGGTGGAGAGCTGGGGCCTGAGACGCAGTCTGGTTTCTCCCAATGACTATGATCTCTACTGAATAATCCATTTATCACACTGACTTGAAACGCCTCTTCAATCAAACACTAATTTTCCACATGTCCTTGAACACTTACTAGTATGTTCATACCGAATACACCTTTTAAAGTAACGTCTGTGTTAAAGGTAAATAACAGACAATCAGTCCACGGATGTGGCTAGACAAGGGCTGTGGGACTTTCGAGTTAATCCTTCCTTCTAAGCCACACTAGGAGGGATTTTCTTTCCGCACAGAGCCGCAGGCAGGACACTGCCTGACCTTTCTACCCGCGAGGGGCGATCCTCGACATCAGCCTGGGAAGTTAGTCGCACTGGTTCTGAAGTGCATCTTCCCGCACTGTGTAGCCACTTAAAATGACTTACCTCCACGGCGTGAGTCTCCACGCTGATTACAGACACTTGACCTCCAGACGCCGCCCACAGTGTGTCTTCCATCATTAGCAGACTTCGAACTGGGAGGACGCCTAATTTTATCACTGTTTGAGGTTCGGAATTCCAGGATCCATCTTAAAAGAAGATATTTCTTTCAATTTCATTCAAATTCAGTTTCTCAAACAGACATTTCTCCAAAGAAGAAATACAGATGGGCAACAGGTACATGAAAAGGTGCTCAACATCACTCATCATCAGGGAAATGCAAATCAAAACCACAATGAGATGTCACCTCGCACCTATCAGAACAGCCATCATCAAAAATACAATAAAATACAAGTACTGGTGAGGATGTGAAGAAGTGACAACCCTTGTGCACTCTCGGTGGGAATGTAATAAATTGGTGTAGCCACTGTGGAAAACAGTATAGAGGTTCCTCAAAAAACTAAAAATAGAACTGCCATACGATCCAGCAATTCTAGTCCTTGGTATATAACCGAACAAAACGAAAACACTAATTTGAAATGACACTTGCACCCCAATGTTCAATGCAGTACTATTTACAGCAGCCAAGACCTGGAAGCAACCTAAGTGTCTATTAACAGATGAACAGATAAAGAAGATGTGGTACCTACATACGATGGAATATTACTCAGCCATAAAAAAGAATGAAATCTCGCCATTCGTGACAACACGATGGAACTCGAGGGCATTATGCTAACTGAAATGAGTCAGACAGAGAAAGACAAATACCGTATGATCTCACTTTTATGTGGGATCTAAGAAAGCCAAACTCATAGAAACAGAGAGTAGAAGGGTGGTTGACAGGGGCTGTGGGTGGGAAAATGGGAGATGTTGGCAAAGGGTTCAAACTTCAGTCATAAGATGAATAAGCTCTGAGGATCTAGTGCACAGCATTACGATTACAGTTAACAACACTGTATGGTACACTTAAAAGTTGTTAAGAGACTAGATCTTAAATGTTCTCACCACAGAAAAGCAACGGTAAGTATGTGACGTGATGGAGGTGTGAGGTGGCAGACGGCGGTGATCATTTTGCGATATGCCTCAAATCAAGACACTGTACACCTTAAACCTACACAATGTTATATGTCAGTTACAGCTCAATAAAGCTGGGAAAAAAGGTTCAAATACCCCCCTCCCCAATTAAATAAATCAAAATAAAGCCTAAATAAATTCATAACACTGGAAGAAATGGACACAGACACTCCAAATCAAGTTGGGAGGCCTGCTAGACCAGACATATTATAGTAATTTCAAAATTTCAACTTGTTAATAATTCCCATGAAATTTAATCTCTACCGGATCAGTGGAAAAAACAACTTGAATGAGCAAAGCCGTGCTACCAAAGCCAGATAAAGGTCGCAGAAAAGAGAAACAGAGAATCCCACGATAAACACTCACATGGTTCTAAATAAATGTGTATTTAAACACAAATCCCATCCAGCAGGAGAGAAACAACGCGTCCTGGGCAGAGTAATCATGCCCGAGGTGCCCCTGATCCTGACACCCACCCCCACCCCCGGAATCCGCCTTTAGAAGGAACGGCTCCTGCCCTTCCAGCCCCTCGCGGCCCAGGGACCTGCAGTGGCTCCAGCCTCAGGACTCCTGGGATGGACGCTCATCCTCCAGGGCTCGCCTGACTGCCGTCCTCCAAAGAGCCTGGACCCCAATGCCTGCAGGCGCTCCTCCCAGGGCTCCTGAGCCCCCCAGTCGCCCCCCAAGCTGGCCTAAGCCCTAGTTTTATGGTCTGTTTATGGTCCAACCCCTCAGGGTGTGAGAAGTAGGACTGCTCGAACCTGTGGCCACAGGGGATCAGCCCAGGGTCTCCCGAACCAGGCTGACAATCAGATTCTCCCTGTGGTGACGGTGACACCGGGCCCCCAGCCTGGTGACAGCCACACCACACCAAAGGGGCATGCACCTCACTCCACCCCAAAGAGAAGCCCCGAGGGCCTTGAGCAAGGGCAGGATAAAGGCCTGCACTGAACGCATCCCTTTGAGGAACACGGAGAAGCCAGCAGGAGGACTGACTGTGCAACGATGGCGGGTGGCTGTCTATCTCACACACTCCTTTAAGGACCGAGCGAGTCACAGGTGCCTCAGGACGAGGGGTGAAAAACGCCGATGAGCCTCGCATTCTGCGAGGCCCGGTGCAGAGTGACACTCCCTCGGCCCACCCCAGGCGCGGCCGTGGCCCCTGCCGCCCTGCAGACGCGCCTGTGTCCCGCTCACCGTCCGCCCTGGCGTAGATGGCCACGGCCCCGTTGACCAGGCCGGCGTACAGGCTCTGGGGCGTGCAGGCCAGGCTCATGACCGTGGATTTCTCGGGAGTGAAGAAGTGCTGGAGCCGCACCTTCTTGGAGCCTTGGCTGCTTTTATAAATGGAAATGCTGGAAAAGAGAAAGGTCAGCTCATGGGTACGTTTGCTCACGGGAAGTGCAAGCCCACCGAGCAGAACCACGTTCGACCTTCCTGTCCTTCCCCCGCATCCTGCTACTCCTTCCAGAAACGTCCCACTTGGCCGTGTTGTAAAGACTGCTACCACTTTGATCTCCCTCTTTTTTCTTTTAAAAGAGAAGTTCTGCGTTATTAAACAAACAAACAAACACCTTAGTTCTTCCTGTAGATCTAGGAACTTCACATCAGGAAAATCATCGTAACTCTCCTTTATACTCTGACCGTGTTCCGTGTGAGAATAACACAGAACAAGGCTCTGTCTCATTGCAAAGTGTAAGAGTGACGTGCACTTTAAAGCATGAACAAGAATGAAGCGTGTCCACAGCAAAGGGCAGGAAGAACGAGAACTTTCCCCGCAAGGAGCTGCTGCCCCCCTGGGTTTCCTAGGGTGACTTCCTCAGTCACTGGCTCCTTCAAAGTCCTGGACCCAACAGTCTCCACCCGCGTCCCAACAGAGGGGGGTCAGGGAGGGGCCGGCGGACTCCGCCGCCTCGCGGCTGGCAAAGCCGAGGGGCCCATGTGCGACGCTCACCTCCCCTCCTCCGTCCCCAGGCAGACGGTGGGGATGCCCAGCACTCGGCCCCCCGTGCTCTCGGGCTCCCGGGGCCTGTCCTCTGCGGGCACATACACCATGCACAGGACGCGGGACTCCACGTTGAAGCACTCGATGACCTTGGGGCTGGAGTTTTGAAAGGAGACGATGGCTATCTGACCCATCTGACTGGTGCAGCTTCCGATCTGGGGGGTTCGGGAGGGAAGAAGTGGGCTGCAAGGGGCTCCACAGCACGTGCACGGCTGATACCCCACAGCCACGGCAAGATCCGGCTCCCACGTGGGAACCAGCTGGCCGATGAGGACCAAATAACCTTTACACAGTCTGCTCACAGAGCCCCGCTCCCTCTGCAACATGTTTATTAGGTCATCTTTTTCTTTTAATTTTTATAACAAGAACACAGCTTTGTTTTTGTAAAAGTCACATTTATATCATTTAAAAACCACACACCTAGCACCACAGGATGGTAAAGGTCTATCCGTGCGCAGTTCAAAGTCTGAAAAAGCAGGCTGGTGTCAATTTTAAACCAGGCCTTGCCTGAAGAAACAAGGACTTAAAAAGAGACAAAAAGGGGTGAGACTGGATCTCAAAGTGGGTCCCCAGCATTTAACACATCAGGGAGTGTTGCTGTTTTTCTAGAACTTGTACTACTGCTGCCATGATATTTATGAGCACCCTGTTTGCTGGATCACTTAGGAACACTCAGCAAGGTTTGTTTCCCAACTTAAACCTAAATTGGATTGTCTTTTCAGTGGGAAGGAGCCGGATCCTGTTACCAGGGAAGAGCATGCCTGGCTCTACACGAGAACGCTCGCCTGGTTCCGGGCAGTGTGCGTTCTTCACAAATGCCTCTTCTTTTCCATCAACATTGAGGATGTCGTGACCCTCTCCTTATTCTAACGGATTTTCCCCTTCTGATCAATAACCATCCTGCCTTTCCTGGGACAATGTCGAACTGCCAGGCCCGCTCGGGCCTACAGGAAGCGGGGGTCTGACCAGGTGCAGGTCCTGAAATGGAAAAAACCTCCTCTAAAATTCAAAAGCCCTGAGGGAATTCAGCCCATCCCTTCGTTCTGGGCTGAGTGCAGAGAGCTATCAGCTCATCAGGCTGTTTTCTTTCCAAAACTCAACCAGGGACTCCAAGCAGGCCAGCGCTCTGGCTGTGAGACGGGGCGGGGTGTGTGGGGAGTTACATGGGGTCAGGACACCCGGGAGAGAGCCAGGTGGGGCTGCAAAAGGACAGAGGGCCCATCGTGGAGGAGGTCTGGCGGCTCCCCACAAGGGGGGCACCAGGAGACCTGAAAACGCACCACAGGAGCAATTCCTCTGGTTTGCACGAGCCAGCAACGTCTACTGCAAACGCAGGACCGTTCAAAGGCAGCGCTTCATTTGGAAGAAACTAATTTTAACTGCTAAGTTCCCAGCGTGAACAGCCAGCATGGTCTTGGAAGAAAAAAAACTCCATGCCATTTAACCGTCCAAATTGAAAAAATATTCCAATGCTTCTAGTAGTTCATGGACTTTGGATTGAATTTAATCTGGTTAAGTTTTACAGGAAAAAGAAAAGAGAGAAATGTTTTAATGCCTTAGAACTCAACACCTTTTCCAAAAGTGATCAGTCCCCTTTCCTGTTTGTGTCCCCCATGTTTATAGACACAATTTGGGACACACCAGCCACAACGAGCTATCGGACCACTCAAATCTGCCATTTCTCATCTCATTAGCTGTGGACATGGATTCTTCATGAACTTGCATTAAAAACAAACAAAAAGGGGCTTCCCTGGTGGCGCAGTGGTTGGGAGTCCGCCTGCCGATGCAGGGGACACGGGTTCGTGCCCCGGTCTGGGAAGATCCCACATGCCGCGGAGCAGCTGGGCCCGTGAGTCATGGCCGCTGAGCCTGTGCGTCCGGAGCCTGTGCTCCGCAGCGGGAGGGGCCACAGCAGTGAGAGGCCCGTATACCGCAAAAACAAACAAACAAAAAACAAACAAAAGCATCTTACCCATAGGAAACCATGAGCCGTGGAAAACGAGTCTGGCTGATTCTCATTATTTAGGTAAGGCTCAGGATTATAAACGGCACATTCGATCTAAAGGGGAGAAAAAAATCAAAGGCCCGAATTTCAAACGGGACTCAGAGGAGGCCAGAGGGCACGTCTCACAGGGATGACAGCGTTCTGACATAAACCACGGCAACTCCAAAGGCTAAGAGAGGGAAAGATCGATGTACGAGTCTCAGAAATTTGCTTTTTAGAAGCAACACCTAAGTGTGCCCCGGGCAGCTGCAGCTCTGGGTTGAGGCCACACTGACAGGGCCCTCGCCTCTCCCGGGGAGCAGGTTCTGCCAGTGGGAATGGTCCCCATCAGCTGAGGGAGCTCCAGGGAAGCCCAGGTTCTAGGACTGAATGTCGGCCAGAGACCAAAGTGAGAAAGGAAAATGCGTTTCTTAGAGAAAGACACACCCACACGTCTCTGCAGTCTGTGTGGACACCGGCCGCAGTGCTTGAGTCCACTGCACAGGGACACTGACAAAACGCCACCCGCAGACGGGGTCTGCTTCAGCCAAGAGCGGGCACCATGCCTCGGGCCACCGGAAGGTCTCCAATTATGACCACGTGGAAGCCGGGCCGCCCAGCGACGGGCACGGAGCTGCCGGACCTGAGCCGCGGGGCCTGAGCGCGGGGCCTCGGAGGAAGGCCCAGCACCGGCTCCGGGTAAGCAGCCTCTGGCTTCAGACCACCACCCTCCTAAATGACTTCTACACAAACGGGCCCCGGAGGGGCCACGCCCAAGGCTGCCCCGGCGCCCCTTCCTGGTAACCGCCCGCCGCCCGTCACCTTGAACTCCTGCTGCTTGGCCACCGTCACGGGCATGTGTCCCACGAGGAGGGGGTGCCTCTCCTTCTTGATCTGATTCCCGTCGTCCTCCACGTAGAACCAGCCCAGGTGGTTCTCTTCCTCTGTGCCCGCGCCGGGGGAAGGGAACAGAGGTGGGCAACAAGCACAGGCCCGGGGGCAGGGGGAGAGTCTGGCCCCTACTTTGGGTAAGACTGGAGAACTGAGGGTTTTCCTTCTGGAAAACAGCACAGCCTCTTCTCACGGGGGAGGCTGCAGACTTGCGGCTTTATGAGGTAAGCGCTCTGCCCTGAGTCTAATGGACGCCCACCGCCCCGTTCCCGCCTTGTGGACCAGCCATCGGCTGGGGGCGGGGGCGCTGCGAACCATCAAAGCGCAAACCACCTGGGTCTGGTCTGTGTTCTTCTGTCCCTTTTTCAAACTAGCTGAGATGTTCAGATTCAAACACCAGGGACAGAGTGAGAAGTTTTCTAACATGGCACAAAACCATGGGACAAAAAAGTACGACGAAATCAAGAAATGTTTTACTATAAAGCAAGTCATCCATCTCAGCTTTGAAAACGTGACGCATCTGAAGACAAACGGGAGCTTATCCTCAGAGCCTATCCGTGTCCTTGTTCACGGGGTCACCCCGAAGCTGGCCTGATAAACCACTGAGTCATTCGGGGAGGGAGGGAGCCCTGTTCCGAGGATCACATCCCGGATGGCCTTCCTGCCACCAGCCTCAGATCACAAGGCCTATTTCTCTTCCGTATTTTATTTTCGGTTAACATTTCGGATTGTTTTGCACCTGAATGAGAGTTTTACACACACATGGACGCAGGACATCCCCGTGTCCTGAGTAACAGACCTGTGTGTGTGTAAATAACATCCAGGTATCTTATCCCACCCACCCATCTATCTAAATGTTTGCTACACAGATCAAAAGAAGGCAAGGCTAAAGGGACGTAGGGACAAGAAAATAACCAGAGTCACTCCCATCTCTGATAGAACCACAGGACTTATTTTTCGTGCTTAGAGGGTCTTCAGGGACAATTCGGTCCACTCCTGTGTTTTATTTCACAGGTGAGGGGTGAGGAAACAGGCTGAGATGAGACATCACTTTCTCATCCTGTGGGCCAGACCCGGGACTGGGTCCTGCCTCACAGGCCACAGACTCAGAGGACTTTCACTTGTGTTGAACCATCTCAACTCATATTAATGTTTTGTTATAATAAAAGTGAGGGTTTTTCCTACAACCCTTAACTTATAACACAAACGTCTTAAAACTCGCTGCACTGGGGTTGATTTTTCCCACGTGGAAACATTCTTTCAGGTGAATGGATGAACCTGTTGTAAAGTTTACTTCTCAGCCGTGACCTCGTCCTCTCGGGCATGCATTTCATCACAGAAGAGGAACGGGCATTGTGCCTGGTTCGAACATGCCTCATTTAGCGGAGATCAGCCGGCTCTTACCGAGGGCGAGCTTGGCCATCTGCAGGTTGTTGATCCAGGACTCCTTGATGGCGGCGGTGAAGGTATTGAACACGGCAGTGAAGAAAGTCGGCCGGCCGCACCTGCCGGGGAGAAGAAAAGACACTGCACTCCACGCAGTGGGCTCCGTCCTGTGAAACCCAATCACGGGGCCTGCCCCTCCGATACAATCCCCAAACCGCGAAGACATGCACGTCATGACAAAGGGCCCCGTTCTCGGTGCTGGCCCGGAGGCTCCCTTCCGACGTTTACTGACTTGTCCTGTTTCCCCGGGAGCTGTAACTGGATCCGACAGCAGTCGGCCGCTCTGATCTCCTCTTCCTTCTTCAGAATTAGCCTCTGTAAACCCGAGGTCCAGTCGTGGGCTACCAACTGGTTCAAATTCTAGGAAGGAGACGCACAAGCACACGTAAAGGTGTTAATAAGACGGGACCATCCCGAGGGAGAGAAAAAAAGGGATGCCGAGACATGAAAAACCCAGGGAGACCAGTAACACTCATCGGATCAGGAAGAAAGCACCTTTGGGAGGCGGGTCACGTGGTGCTGGGACATTCCTAAGAGAACTGACGCTCGAGTCAGCCTCCGGATGAACAAAAGTTACACCAAAAGCGCTTCACCTTCTCCGAAATAGGAGAAAATACACAATCAGATGGATTCTTAAAGTAACATCAGTTCTTGCTTTTGACAGAACCGGGAGGGTGGGGTCACGTGCTGACAACGACTTAGAAATTAAAAGAGAATTTGAAGCCACGTGGCTTTGACTGTCACCTGATAGTTTCCTTTGAGGTTTCCAACCAGTTGAGTGATTTGACCGATGACATTTAAGTCATGCAGCAAGTTTTGTAAATCTTGATACAGCTGCCCCGGCCCCATGTAAACTCTGTCTGCAAAACAAGACAACAAAAAGCACAAATCTCAGGCGTGTTCACGCCGGGGCTTGAGGAAGGAGACACAAGAAGGGAGTCTCGTTCATCCAGATTTTTCTAAAAGTGAACGTTTTCAAGTAAGTAGATGCTTTTCCCTTTCCGACCTTTCATTTTGATGTAATTTTAGACTTTACAGAAAAGCTGCAACAGCACAGAGTTCCCTGCACCAGGTCTTGGATGTTAACCTTGCAGAACCACAGAAGCATCGTGCAAAGCAGGAATTCCCATTGCTGCAGCAACTCCAGCCAGCGCGGGCTCTACTCAGACCTCACTGGCTTCCCCACGGAGGCCAGTTTCCCAGGGACGCGAAGGCGGGTCCCACGACGCATGAAGCTGTCACACCTCCATAAGTCTCCTCCAGTCTGCTAGGTCAGTGCCTCAGGCCATCTCTCTCTCACGACCTTGACATTTTTGAAGGACGCTGGTGAATTAGTCCATCGGATGTGTCACAATTTTTATTTTTAAAGCACCATTGATGTAATCACTATTAGTAAAAGGTCCCTGGTCTCTAGAAATGACCTTTAATCGCAACCAAAGTTTCAACAACCGCGTTCTTCCCAACGCCAACCTGAGCGCCCCAGTGAGCCTTCTCTAAACGCTTTTCTAAAAGGATGGAGAGGAGGGCTGCAATGAGCTGGGTGGGTGCACAGGCTCCCAGCGCCCGCGAGAACAACACCCACCGCTGACTCGGGGCTGATCGCTTAGCCAAATGATCTAAGTCTGGGGGGACATTAAGCAAACGGTTAGCACACAAAGAGTTCTGAAGCTACTGGAGGGTTTCGGGAGTGAAGTGGGTGGATGGTGAGGATGGTGACTTTCTACGCACCTCAGTGTAACACTTGCCTGACCGGTGGAGTCATCTGGAAGCCCTGTGTGAGCAGCCATCCCAGGGGGGACAGTGCAGAGATTTGGAGCTGATTTAGAACTCTGCCTTCTGTGTCTGTAACCAAGAGCATCATAAATGAATAGGTACCTGTAAAGCCTCTTTACTCTTTATCAGAGAGTAGGTAAAGTGCAAGGTTCAGACAGAGACGGCAGAACAAGAAAGAAAAGGAAGGAAGGAAGGAAAGGGCAGATTCCCCTGTGCACCTTCTGAACGCACAGGGACGCCCTGGAGGTGGGCGGATGGCCCTCGGTGTGAAAACAAGAAGGGCTCGGGCAGCCCCAGGGCAGCCGCACTTGGACTCCTGGGTCACCAGGAGCCTCCTGCCAACCCGACACACTGGACTGATGCTGTCCACCACCCGGCAGCTGGGACCCGACAGGCCCAGCCTGTCCAAGCAGAGGGAGGGCGGGGTGGGAGCCGGGGAGGACGAGGCCCAGCGTCCAGGGTGGTCTAGAGTCATGTGTTGGAGCAGAGAGGTCGGCGGGCGCCAGGGACAGGCTCTGGAGACGGGGAAGGACAGGAAACGGGAGGTCACAGGACTGGGCCTGGTTCCTCCTTAAAGCTGCGTTCACGAGGCCCCACCAGCCCCATCCTATCTCATCAAGGATAAAACCAACGCTGCCTGAGTCACCCCATCCCCAGAGGGAGAAGAGGACTTTTCCTGGCGGGTTAGAGAATCTTCCTTATTGGGCAGAAAGAGTTTCTCTGCCTTTACCCGACGTGAAAACATCTCAAAGTTCACACGTGTGGTGAGCGTCAGAGATGCTTTACGGAAGGGCACGCTGGGGACACAAACACACAGACAGCGAGTAAGACGCTAATGCACCCAGAGGACACGCACGAAACACCACAGCATCCACTCAAGTCACACAAGACAGAACAAAGAGCCGTCGTCCTTTTCCCAAACGTTACTTTCAGTTTAGGAAAGAATCTCTTTTTCTGGCTACATTCATATAAACAACAGATCTGCAAATCAAGATTTTTGTTGGGTGGACTTCCTACCATCTGGTCACAATACCCAGCACCCTGGGTTTCTGGGAGCAGACGGCTTCTCACTGCGCCCGTCTCCATGGAAACCTCTGCAGTTTGGCTGGAAAATTCAGGGTTTGAAAGCTAAGTGGAGTCCATGTGGCCAAGGAAACAGCAACACTGCCCAGAGACTCCCCGTGGTGCGGACTCAGGCCCCGGCGGGTGTGGACCGGCTGCAGCTCTGAGGCCGAGGCCCCTGCGTCACACCAGCCACCGGGAGGGTGGGAGAGTCCGGGCCCGGGGGTCTCCAGGCAGGAGGCGTGGCAAGGAGGAGTAAACGGGGTACGGAGACACTGCAAACGGAATCCAACCCAGAGACAGTGGGTGGTTCTGGGGTGGCGAGAGGGATACAGGGCGGGGGCTGAGTAAACACCCCACTGAACGAGAGAGGCAGACCTGCCCCACCCAGCAGTCAGCAGGCCTCGGGACAAGCTCTCCTTTCCAGAACTTTCCTTTCATTCAGAAAAGTTTGATATCTTACAAATCAAGGACTTTTTTTTTACCGAGGAAGAACGGACTGTTAAAAATTACACATTTCAGGGCACAGTCTGGCGACCGGATATGCACACTTCTGTGGGAGCCTCTCTCCCACCCTCCCGCCTGGACTGCGCGGTGGCCTCTGCCCGGCAGGCCAGCCCCCGCCAAGCACCCTGTCCCTCTCGGGCAGCTGCTTCCGCGTGGGGAACACACTTCTCTGCTTCCTCTGATGGCGAGGCTGGTGCCTACAAAGGAGCCCGGGTCTAACAGGGAACTTTCCCTCCTTTTCCTTCCAGAATGGAGTCGACCCAAAGTCGCATCTGCAGCTGAAAGAAAGCTTGACGCCCTGCAGAGCGAGCATCAGCTCCGGCCCTGGACCCTGGGTCCAGGGCCCCTCCGTCTGCCTCAGAGCTGGCCTCACGTGCAGCCAACCTCATGCAGGTTGGCCTCACTCAGAGCTGGCCTCACTCTTACAGCCAACCTCATGCAGGTTTCACTTCTGTTTGTATCATGAAGAGCACCTCCTCCCTGCCCCTGAGCACCTGCTTCTTGTTTATTCTTCACACTTTGTCTTCAGCTGGGCTCACTTCTCCGGTCTTCGGTTTTATCTGCCCTTCTCCCACCCCGGCCTCTGCACTTGACTGTGGACCCTCCCTGTGTCCCCAGAGGGGCTCCGTCCCCCGCATCCCCTTGCCCAGATGCTGCTCCCTGGAGTGTAAGGATGCTTAGGGCTCTTCCGGCTTTTTTTTTTTTTTAAGAATTTTTTTTTTTTGGATGTGGACCACTTTTAAAGTCTTTATTGAATTTGTTACAATGTTGCTTCTGTTTTATGTTTTGGTTTTTCGGCGGAGGAGGCATGTGGGATCTTAGCTCCCGGACTGGGGATCGAACCCGCTCCCCCGGCATTGGAAGGCGAAGTCTCAAACACTGGACCGCCAGGAAAGTCCCTCTTCCAGCTTACATTTTTTTTTTTTTTTTTTTGCGGTACACGGGCCTCTCACTGTTGTGGCCTCTCCCGTTGCGGAGCACAGGCTCCGGACACGCAGGCTCAGCGGCCGTGGCTCACGGGCCCAGCCACTCCGCGGCACGTGGGATCTTCCCGGACCGGGGCACGAACCTGCGTCCCCTGCATCGGCAGGCGGACTCTCAACCACTGCGCCACCAGGGAAGCCTCCAGCTTACTTTTAATCATGGCAGTAGCCCCCTCCCTCGTTCCTGAGCTGCTGTACCCACTGCCCCGGCTTCCCCCTTCACAACCAGATAGCAGGGATCTGGGCACCTGTGTTAGATTTCAGCCTACAGGGGACACGCCGTAAATGCTTCAGGATGGGAAGTGACACTGTCAGGCTGGCCTTCCATTCTCTCTGCAAAGTTCCTGATGGCAAACAAGGGCCCCATTTCCAAACAGGGGCGGCGCCTGGCTCCCTGGAACTGCCATCTGTTCCCCCGCAGGCTGCCGGCAGGGGCGGGGGGCACAGGGCAGACCACCGCCGACACGCACGTCAGCGCCATGTCCACCACGGCTCTCCCTGGCCTGCGTCCCTGCCCCACGACAGGAAAGCTCCACAGCTGGACGCTGGTCCAGCCGCTCAGCGCCCCAGAGCCCAGGCCGGTCCTGTGCCCCTACAGTGTGTCTCACTGTGCGACAAAGAGGCCCAGCTACGCGTCTGGCTTTTACTGCCCATTTTAAGGATTAAGTAACGAAGTGGAGAGCGATGGGCGCGATTTTTACAAGACGGCCTGTATCAGTATTTGCACATGAAAAAGTGCTTCCCTTTAAACCAGATCTAGCTGCTTCTCACCTGTTGAAATGTCTCAGGAACCTCTCCTTGGGAAGCGTTTGCTGCTGGGTGGTGAAGGTTTCTCCTTCCTGTGTACGTGACTCTCTGAGGGTCCGGCAGCTCATCCCCGCAAGGCCCCTGCGGAGCCGGCACTGTGGCCACGGCCCCTCACACCCTCCACGGCGCCCACCTGGTACAATTCCTTACAAACTGGGGGCGCTTTAGGGCCCACTTGTGGGAACTAAATGAAGAAAACACTCTACAGCGTCACCTTATTTCTGGCAAAAGGGCAATTTATTTTCTCATAAACCCACCTCCTGAGAAAGCATGGAGCAGGGTGAAAATAAGACGCTATTAGCACAGAATTTTGCAAAGTCAGTTCTGGGGGTTGGAAGCTTAAATGAACCCAGGGAGCCCAGCTTGCAGTGCCCTGCACTAGAGGGAAACGTTTAAGGCCATCACGTGTCACAACTCAAGGACACGGAGGGTGCAAAGCAAAGGCACGCAGCAGGGGTCACGCTGTCTCCGCCGCTGAGTAACAGACCCAATCTTGCAGCACTGAGCTTCAGAACAGAGTCGTTCAAACAGCAGAACAGTCACATGAAAATCAACGGGGAACAGGACTTCTAACTTAGCTGACGGGCCTTGAGTCCCGTCTTCCAGCACATTCAGAATTAGCAAACTTTAGTTTGTTAAAAACCATTTTTTTTTTAATCTAGAAGGCATTTTGAAAACCATCTACTCCACACTCCCCTTTCACAGCTCAGAGCTAAAAATTAAACCCACTTTAAGGATGAGGAAACTACAGAGGCACGCACTAAACCAGGATCCCAGGCAAACATCTGCGCCCACGGCGCTGACTGCATCTCTGCCAGCATCGCCCCTGATCTCCAGACTCGGTACCCAGAGCATCCTGTCCCCCGCCCGCCCCCCGCACTGTCTGTCCACTTGGCACCTCGACTGGTAACACCCTGCACTTAACGCTGGTGAATTGTGTTCATCTGTGTCATTTTTTTCTGGGTTCCGCATATAAGTGATATCATATGATATTTGTCTTTCTCTGACTTACTTCACTCAGTATGACAAATCTCTAGGTCAACCAGAGGGAAAGAATCTGGGGGAAGGATAGTTAGGGAGTCTGGGATTGACATGTGCACACTGCTATATTTAAAATAGATAACCAACAAGGACCTACTGTGTAGCACAGGGAACTATACTCAATATTTTGTAATAACCTATAAGGTTAAATCTTACAGGGAAAAGAACTTGAAAAAGAATAGATATATGTATAACTGTATCACTTTGCTGTACACCTGAAACTAACACAACATTAGATTGTTAATCAACTATACTCCAAAATAAAATAAAAAGTTAAGAAGTAACATGTATCTAAGACTATTAAAAGAGTTTTGGACAACGTGAACACCAGCATGGGCAGTGGCTCTGCAAAGCGCCCTTCCCAGGACAGCTGGACCGAGAACATGTCCTCCCCGGGAGTCTCCCCACCTGGATACCTGCACCAAGACACCAGCCAGTCAAACTCCCACTGTCACAATCTGCTGATGACACAGACCTGCTAAGGGACGAATGGGCACCTTAATTCTTTCTCCTCGAGAAGCCAGCTTTGCCTAAACATTAACAATCCCCTTCACTCTGCTCTCCTTTATTCCAAGAGACAGATATTCTACTGCGTTATCAGCAACTGTTTTGTTTTCCTTCTCTGACCTTAGCCTTTGTTCTCCTGGCGTCCGACCGCACATGTAATGGAAACCATAAGAGTAAGAGGATCCTTGGATGGAGATGGGTCCAGGGTCCCCGATTCTACAGCAACTTCTCAGGTCTTGAGGTCTATCTGCGGACCACTCAGTGGTCTCGGTCCTGCCTTTAAGGACTTAGCAGTATCACCAGTTGTAAAGCCAGAGTGAGCAGCTAGATAACCTGGAAGCAAAGTTCTCCTTAAACTCAGAATGAAGAAAAAGATGTACTCTACAGAGTGACATTTTCTTTTGACAGACAATGAGGATTACGTATCTGCATTTGCCACAGCTGACAGGAGCTTGAGATAACATCTAGGGCCATAGCTGACAGGAGCTCGAGATAACATCCAGGGCCATAGCTGACAGGAGCTCGAGATGATAACATGTAGGGCCATAGCTGACAGGAGCTCGAGATAGATAACATCTAGGGCCATAGCTGACAGGAGCTCGAGATAGATAACATCTAGGGCCATAGCTGACAGGAGCTCGAGATAGATAACATCTAGGGCCATAGCTGACAGGAGCTCGAGATAACATGTAGGGCCATAGCTGACAGGAGCTCGAGATAACATGTAGGGCCATAGCTGACAGGAGCTCGAGATAGATAACATCTAGGGCCATAGCTGACAGGAGCTCGAGATAGATAACATCCAGGGCCATAGCTGACAGGAGCTCGAGATAACATCTAGGGCCATAGCTGACAGGAGCTCGAGATAACATCTAGGGCCACAGCTGACAGGAGCTCGAGATAACATCTAGGGCCATAGCTGACAGGAGCGCGAGATAACATCTAGGGCCATAGCTGACAGGAGCTCGAGACAGATAACATCTAGGGCCATAGCTGACAGGAGCGCGAGATAACATCTAGGGCCATAGCTGACAGGAGCTCAAGATGATAACATCTAGGGCCATAGCTGACAGGAGCGCGAGATAACATCCAGGGCCATAGCTGACAGGAGCTCGAGACAGATAACATCTAGGGCCATAGCTGACAGGAGCTCAAGATAACATCTACGGCCATAGCTGACAGGAGCTCGAGATGATAACATGTAGGGCCATAGCTGACAGGAGCTCGAGACAGATAACATCTAGGGCCATAGCTGACAGGAGCGCGAGATAACATCTAGGGCCATAGCTGACAGGAGCTCGAGACAGATAACATCTAGGGCCATAGCTGACAGGAGCTCGAGATAACATCTAGGGCCATAGCTGACAGGAGCTCGAGATAACATCTAGGGCCATAGCTGACAGGAGCTCGAGATAACGTCTAGGGCTCAAATGCAGCAGGAAACAGTCCAGGTTCTTTCTCGCGTGTAATATTTTACAAATTAAGTCATCCTGCTTTCTGCTTTTCGATACTGCTGACTTGAATCTTATTCTAAGTTGGCTCAGTACGAACCATAAATTAGAAGTTGAACGTGAGAACGCAGTGTTCCCTGTAACACAGCATCTACTTCATGGAGCGAAGGCATCCTTGGAGATCTGAACACA
The DNA here is from genome assembly GCF_937001465.1 of Orcinus orca. Classification (NCBI taxonomy): domain Eukaryota; kingdom Metazoa; phylum Chordata; class Mammalia; order Artiodactyla; family Delphinidae; genus Orcinus; species Orcinus orca. The sequence continues at coordinate 24,776,301 of NC_064579.1, read as the reverse complement.
ATGAGGCAATCTTGATCACAAATCCACCTTGGGATTGCGTCCATTGTAATACACAAAAAGGCATTATTTTTGTTCACAAAACCAAGACATAAATAGGATTTGCTATACTTCCAAGTAATTTAAACGGATTTTTAAGAACATTTAACACACAAAATCTTCACATTGCTCTAAGTAAAATTTTAATCAATCAAGTCAACTGGGAGACCGCTTCTCCCTCCCGCCCTTTCCCACTCTGTCCCCCTCCCAAAACCACTCCTCAGCTGGTCCCTCCTTACAAAAGTATGTGATACAGTTTGGTATTTCGATTGTTAGTTGAGACGGTATGCATGTTATTTAAACAGGAGCATGATTTTTTCATCAGCAATTCAGGAGTTTAGGAGCACATGCTCAAGGAACTAGCATCCCAAGCAGACCACCAAACCGCAAGACTGTTAACATCAGGCGAAGAAGAAGAACAAACAATAAAAGAGACGCCCCATCAGATGGGACCCAACAGTCACCGTGACCTGTTCCTGTAAACCCAAATGAACGTGCATGTTCGCTCAGAAAAGCTGCATCTTTCAAAAGCAGCCTCCTTCTGACCGTGTCAGAAACACCACAGTCTAAAAGGTCGCGGAACACAGGCTCCGGACGCGCAGGCTCAGCGGCCACGGCTCACGGGCCCAGCCGCTCCACGGCACGTGGGATCTTCCCGGACCGGGGCACGAACCCGCGTCCCCTGCATCGGCAGGCGGACTCTCAACCACTGCGCCACCAGGGAAGCCCTGACACACTTATTTTTAGTATTATAAATTTAAACATAAAGGCTCATTTTATATATAAAACAATTTATGGAAAGTTCCCATTCACTGTACTCTAAGTGCTCCACAACTCAGGGGCCAAGGCCAGTGAGTGAGTAAATTTAGCCAGGCTTTACTTGGATAAAAACAAAGCAAAACAAAAAAAACCAGAAGAAGCAAGTAATGATTATGACACCAAGTTCAAGATCTAGAATCTTCAGACCGTTTAGTAACAATAACTGTATTATAAGACTGTTGGGCAAGCGCCAGGACCCTCTTCCCCCGATTCTCTGTGAAAGGCACAGGCGGGCACCACCTCCATGGAGACCAAAGGGGAAGGGGTGGCAGAGCTGAGACCACCACCCAGGCCCACACTCTCTGGGACCTTCTCTGCATCCACTCAACGCACCCTCCGGAGAGAGCAGGGCCCCCGCCGCAGCTGCTGGCGGGAAGCGCAGGACAGGACGCGAACCAGGAAGATGGAATGCATCCCAAGGGCAGGGCCCCCGCCCCCGGACCCCGACGGGGACAGGCTCAGAGAGGAGCCTCCCGGCTGGCACGTGTGTCCACGTGCGCCAGCCAATGTTCATAAGCACAGGCTCTAGGACCGTGTCACCCGACAGATTTACCGTCTTAACCAGGTCTCCTGACACGGTGAGGGGCTGAGGACCGAGCAGGTTACATCAGAGCCATGGCGGCCCCAGACCTGCAAGCGCGTCCCAGACGCATCACTCACTTGGCTTGGCGCCGGCCACCACTGCCAGGCTCTCGGGCGCGGGCACCACGGGACCCCTGCCATTCTCCCCCGCGCCCTCGCCGCCGCCGTATTCTATCACTTCCACGTGCCCGAGAGGGACGCTCCACTTCAACAAATACCTCTGGCCGGTCGATGTCAGGGCACCGCTGTCATGGGAGGTGCTGCAAGGGGCAGAAACCCTCGTGTCAGGCACAGCCAAGGAGTCAGTCACGGGACGCCTCGTCCCTTGGAGACTCAAGAGAGACGCCTCTGAACTGCGGGCTTGGGTGCTTCTGGCGTTCCCACCAGGACTGACCACGCGGTTCCACAGTGGGTTTTCAGAGAGTATAAATATACCCAATTTTTTTTCTTTCTTTTTTTTTTTTTTTTGTGGTACGCGGGCCTCTCACTGTTGTGGCCTCTCCCGTTGCGGAGCACAGGCTCCGGACACGCAGACCCAGCGGCCATGGCTCACAGGCCCAGCCGCTCTGCGGCATGTGGGATCTTCCCGGACCGGGGCATGAACCCGTGTACCCTGCACCGGCAGGCGGACTCTCAACCACTGCGCCACCAGGGAAGCCCAATATACCCAAATTTTATAAGAAAAACCATCAAAAGCATATTTATAGAGAAGCAACTAATGAGAAAGGATTTGAACGATGATATGGACAGGAACCATAGCTGATTCAGGATGGCTAGAAACGGAGTTCGGTTCAGTTTCCAGCTCTGACATCTGCCTGATGTTTACAGAGAAAACCCACCCACGCGCCCCTCAGCTCCACCAGCAGTGAGTCGGGGACCCTCCCTGGACCCATGCAAGTCACAGGATGAGAGGCTGAGCTCTGCATACACATCTGTCCAGAGTGAAGGGGAAGCGAAGGCATCCGCTCACCGAGACACAGACCGCCTGTGACCACAGAGCTCCCCGCGGAGCCGTGCATCTTACTGGACGCTGACCTACTGGGCGCTGACCTACTGGGTGCTGACCTGCCGGGTGCTGATCTCCTGGGTGCTGACCTGCCGGGTGCTGACCTACCGGGCGCTGACCGTGGCACACATGAGCACGTCATTCAGCATGAAGAGCCGGCGCTCCTTGGTTTTCACGATCTCCCCCCGGTCGTTGTAGACGGTTTCTACCACGTCGTCGGAGCGGACGAGGTAGCGACTCCCGCTGCTGAGAAGCTGGACGTTCAAAGACCACCGAGAAAAAGAAGAACAATGAGAATGAAGCCTGGCAAAATACACGAGCAGACAACGTCAAGGTTTTATAGATTCTTTCTTCTCTACAGATAATCCTTATATTCCCAATCACGCTTCGTGCACGTACGGTATAGAGTTCAAAAAGTGGCTTTTTTTTTAAGGAATCTACACAGTGGCAGGGATCTAACTTCCTGATGTGAGCAGTTTCTCTGGCTATGAGATGCTCACGCAGCCACGGGGGCTCCGCTGGTTTTCACCCGTCACTCAATGTGCTCTCTCTCTCTCAGGGACTCCTAGGAATACACGCTCCGATCCTTACAGACGGTCGCCCCAACCTTTCTGTTACTCAGGACGCCGTATCAACCGGGAATGTCTGGGATTTTACTTTTCCCAAGGACAGCAAACTGAAGAAAACCTCCTGACTGCTCATGGTTTTCCACGTTTTACTTCTCTGGGCCAAACAAAGGACTCTTGGTTCTCTGGAAAGAGGCTTCATATTTACTAGTAAAGTGACATAGGTCATACAGAACTTATTTTAGCCATTCAGCCCAGAAGGAAATCCGGAGTCCTTGGCCCAGACGTCCACACGGGCCGGCCGACCTCACGGGGATGAGGCTGCAACCTCACCAGCGCAACGGTAAGCAATGCGTCACCTCTGAGGGCCCTCGGACTGTCAGGGGTTCCCAGACATTCGGGTACCATAGGGAAGCAGGATTTTAAACAACATGGGCCACCTCGAGAATATCAGCGAAGGGAATTTTCTGCCTGTAAAAATTCCTGGACAAATCCTTTGGAGAATCAGGGAAAACCGAAGCTTAAAACATATGACAATAAAGTTCTTGTAGTTACATCACTGGATGTCAGTATCCAGTAGGAAAGTACCCCTGCTGACAAAACAGAATTATTTAACACGGCTCATATCCATTAACCTCTTCCTGTGGACTAGAGCTTCAGATAAAAACGGCAAAGCCTATGTGAAACTGGATTATGGTGGCAGGAAGATGGCTTTGTAAATATGAAGCTGAGGTACAGCTGTGCTGAGGAACTGCTTTCATGCTGTGTTCTGCGTCCCTTCTTCATGATAAATACAGCCCAGTCCACGCACCGTGGATACAAGTAAGAATGCACGTGAGTATCTATGCTTCAAGTAGGACTAGGATGAAACGCTGCATTGTGAGAGTAAAATTCGGCTAAAAGAGTGGCTCTTAACCTTTTTGGGGTCCTGGGTCCATGTGAGGACCTAGTCAATCTGCGAGCCCCTTTCCTGAGAAAATGCACAGACTACGAAGGCTCTGTGCACACTGTGCAGCGTTCGTGACCCCGAGGCTCGCCACGGACCCTCAGTCAAGAACTCTGGGCCAAGGGACTGGCCGAGAGGTTCCAGGAGGTTAGTGATAAGTGGCTCAGAGGGCGAAGGCTCGTTAGCACGAAGCAGGGCAGCCTCAGCACAGAGAGGAAAACTCTCAACCTTGTTCAGGTACCGCTCGTTTATGGCTTTTGCGATCTGTTTGATTTCGCAGCGTTGATCAGCGTCCCTCTTCCTCTCGTTTAATTTCTCCGCCAGTGTCTCGAGCTCCGTCAGCGCCATCTGGAGGGGCAGCCGGTCGGGGTGTCCTCGGGGCGTGTTCTTCAGCATGTCCTTGAGGAGGAACAAGGCAGAGGGGAGGCGGACGTGTGATGCGGGGGTGGGAGCAGCGGGCGGTCACCGCGCACCCCCGCCGACAGCATCCCGCGACTCTGGCAGCCGGAGGCTGGCCCTGGCATCCGCTGCTTCTGGGGAATAAAGTAAGCCCTGGGAAAGGGTAACAAACTCAGTGAGTCACAATCTGGCTGAACGTTCAAAGCTCCTTTTGCAAAAACAAAACTGCCTTATTAAACGGGGATGAGAATGGAAACAAGACACCATTTTCCAGGAAGGGATCCATCCCTACTGCGAGCTCGCCAGGACCTCAGAAATCTCTGCTCTCTGGTAACGGTCAGGCTGCTGTTCTCAGCGTGAGCCAGACCAGTGGACCCACAGACGGCCGGAGTCCCCTTCCAGCTGGTGGGTCTGCGTCCTGAGCGCCCAGCTCTGAGCCGTTGGTTCCGGCGGAGCGCGGCGGCCCTGCAGGAGCACAGCACAGGCACCAACAGCACCGCGAGCGTGGTGAGAGCCAACTCCAGGCTCTGAGTCAACTTTCGAGGGGGACGTCTACGCGCCGGGTGCAGTCACCTTGCCGGCTTCGCAGAGGAGGGCGAGCCAGACCGAGGCCTCCCTGCCCGGGCCACCCGGCCCGCCCGCCCCCGGGAGCTTCAGCAGCCCTGTCTTTTTAAGCTTCCTGTTCTCTTCGGTCTGGAAAGAACTCGCCTAACGATCGCATGTTCCCCGTCTGAATGAACAACACACACTGCTCCACGCGATGGTTTCCCTGTGAGCCACGTCAAACCCTACAAGCAGAATGAATCATCTTCGCAGGAGCTCTGGTACCAGCAGCGCAGCTGGGTCGCGCCCGCCCGGATCCCAGCACCATCTGCAGAACCAGCGCCGCACGTGGACGGACAGCTGAGCGGAGGAACGGGGGGTGCGCGGCGGCTGCCAGGCTGTTACTTATTGGGGTACAATACGGGGGAGAACACGGGAGTCGGGATAAAGACAGAGCCTCCTGGGGGACCACGTGGTGGAAACCGGCAGCCCAGAAAAGCCACGGCCACAGCCTGATCCCGAGCTCTGGGGGACGGCTATAGGGTCATCGCAACTACAAGTAACAGGCCCCGAGAGCCAAGGAGGGTCAGGTGTGGTGAGACGAGGAGAGGCAGGGGAGCGGCCGGGGGTCAGAGGCACAGGCCCCTCCACGCCATCCCCCTTCGCCGCCCCCTCGGCGCACGCAGGCGCAGCAGGGCTCGGAGCTCGGTGGGAGGGAAGCACCTGCCCATCTCCCACCCCGTTCCTCTCCAGGACCAACTCCCAGGAGCATCTTACCCGCAGAGCAGGGTCCCTGCACACGGACCTGTAGGTATCTCTGAAGTACGGAAATACAGAAGTACAGACACCGCCCCTCTGACGCCGACTGCGTTCTCCTGGGAACCGGCCCTGCTCTGTCTGAGCCCCCTGCCCCTGAGAACTGCCTGTGCTCAGACCACAGGAAGGACTGAACACCTGCCCACGGGAACCGCATTCACACAAAGCTGGGACCAGCCGTCTGGGTGCTGTGCCGCCATCAGGCCGGGGTGAAGGCTGTTTCCTGCCCTGGAGGGTCGGGGGCGTGGGAGGGGACGAGCCGTACAGGAAGCTCTAAGGGACCCGGGAAGGGCCAGGCCCAGGGGCCGCGTCTGTCCACGAGGACGTGTGCTTAAACCAAAACCCTGGAGTCTATCGCAACTGGATTCGGACTTGAAGAATTTTCATCTGTTTCTGCTCAGCAAACTGAAACATTTAGAGGGAAGTAAAAATAAAAATAAAAGGAAAGAGCAAACTTCTTACAAGAACCAATTTTTAAAATTTGGAACCGTGTGACGGGCGGGCCCAGCGAGGCCTCAAGGCCTTTGACGCACCCTCCCTGTCCCTGGGGATGGTTTCACGGTTCATCTTTCATCACTTTTAATGACTAGGGGAGCCAACAAGTCGCCTGATTTAACTCTAGAAACGAGCTGAGTGTTCACTGAGAAACCGGAAGAGGCGGAGGCCACTGCAGACCCTCCTCAGAAATAACCGATTCAAACGCCCTGACGCTCATCTAAGGAGGGTGAGCCCTGAGCCCGCAAGGCGCGCGGTCCCAGGTCTTGGCGGCCTGACAGCACGTCACACGGCAGGGCAAGGCCTTCCTGATCCGACGATGCTTTATGTCTGCACTCAAAGCCAGCTCTACTCTTTAGATCAACGCACGTACCTAACTGAGAATTCTTAGTCTAAAAAAACGTACGGTCGGAGTATCTGGGAAATCTCTCTGCGCAGCTCCCGCTCTCCAAGCAGCGGGTCGGCTCTGCGGCTGACCGGCAGCTTTCTGGGCCTGCCCCTCCCCACTGGGCACACACCTGACCCCAGAGCAGGACCCTGGACATCTTGTGTCTACCTGCCTGGTGACCAGCCCGCCTCCCCCAGGGCACGAGCGCGTGTGGTTAATGAAAACTCACTCGGCTTTGCCCCCGTTCAGGTCCCTGGCCCGGGGCCCCTACAGCCCTCGGAATTTCCTGAGGGATGGGGGGAGGGGCGTCTGGTGTTCATAACAAGTCCCTCTCACCCCCCCAGAGTCTATGCTGACGAGGGGGGTCCCGACGGGCCCAGGAGAGGAGCTCAGCACGGGTGGGGGCCAGAGGGACCGGCAGCTGCAGGCTGGGGTCTCGCCGCCCCCGGCCCTGCCCTGACGTAAGCGACCCGGGAGCGGGGGCAGCTGAGAGCCTGCCGTCTCCACGAGGAGATGCTTGGACACGGAGGGACGGACGACGGCACGACGGGACGCTGGCCGGGTCGCGCGGGAGGCCTCACCTGGAGCAGCAGGATGAACTGCGGGAACCTCTGGATGGGCTTCATCATCAGGCTGTGCAGCGTGACGCGGTCGGGGCTGGCCTCCTGGCACTGCTGCGGGCAACAAAGGGCCGGCACTCGCGGCTCCCGCCCGGACGCCGCCCCGGGGGGAGCTCGCACCTGCTCCCCTCTACGGAGAGGCTGCCTCCAAACCTGCTCCAAACACCTTCTACACCTCACACACCGCCAGTGCACGCTGACGTCATTCAGGCTGCGGCGAGCTCTGGCTGGTTTCTGAACTGAAAGCTTCAATATTTTTCTTTGATGTTTTAAGAGCCATTTATGAGCTGATTTCAATACTCTAAGAGTCAAACTAGTTTCTAAGATTCTACAATCACAACAAAGTGCAGCTACAAAAAAAAAAAAAAAGAAAGAAGAAGAAAGTGACAGAATCCCAAGTTGGAGTAGCACGGGCCCCTAAAGGCACCCGCCCTGCCCCTGGGGCACAGCACCTGCGGCTGCCGCGGCATGTCCTGCATTGGGACAAACCTCCCCACTTCAGCCCTCGCTCTGCCGTGGAGCTTCGGGGTGTGGCTGGGGCGTGTCCGTGTCCTGGCAAGTCTCCCCAAAGGAGGCCAGCGGGGAGGGAGTCCAGGGCCAGGCGCCCCCTTCCCTCCGCAGGGGAGGCTTCTCTGGCAGGAGGGGACGCCCCAGGCTGACCATTTACAAACTGGGGAGGAGTCCCCAGCTCTCTCCAGCTGAGGGGCCACGCGGTGCGGAGCCCGGAGCCCGGCTTGACCTCGTGGACACCAGGCGCCTGGGGTAGGACAGGGGACTGGATGGCCTGCCTTCCTAGGCCGCCGGGGGCTGGCGGCCTGACGGTGGGGCTGCGGTGGCCTCCTGTCAGGTACTGTCGGCACCAGCAGGACCACAACAAACTCCTCAGAAAAAGTGTACTTTAGATAGCCCCGTGTTTCCTTTCTCCTGCTGTGACAGCAGAAGGCCAGAGCGCCGACTGCAGCTTTCCAGAGTGGGGTCGATCTAAGGACGGGCCACCTCCACCCGGGTCCTGCGTCAGTGGGAACCACCATATCACATGAGAGGAAGGGGGTATAGCTCAGCCTAAATAAGCCTTCACCCTGGGCGAGGACACCCCCCAGGATTCACTGTGCAGGTGGCAGAACCTTCCAAGAACACAGTTCACGTAACAGGAACAGGCTTTGGTCCCAGGTCATAATGCAAACTGGAGCCTCAGGCAGATGAGACTCCGGCCCCGGCTCCGGCCCCGGACCCGGGACTCAGTATCTGAAGGGGAACTTTATCCTGGTTCCACGGGCAGAGAGCCCTCTGGGCATGTTTACGTCCCAGCCTCGCTGATTCAATGTCACCCATCGACACCCGATGTCAGAGGAGGAGCGGACCATGCAGCCCCCCTGCCCACCGCGGGGGCTCATCTTTAGGGGGTCTGCTCACTGCCTGACCCAAAGAAGCCACGGAGCCCCCGACCGACTCCAAAGGCCCCTTCTGTTACTCCTAACGCTGTGCTGAGCAACAGTTGGCCACTTGGTTCGGGGTCTGATCTCCACATTCTGACCCCTCCCATCTATCCACATATGTCTAAGGATGTGCAAATGAAGGTTATTTTCAAAGAGCTATGCTGTCACTAAAAACTTCACCATCCTTTCCAGCACTGATCCAACACCTAGGGTCCTGTTGGTGCTAAAACCTTTACAATAAATAACATGATACATTTAGAGGGAAGGTTTGGTGAAATTTCACTACAAAGTATTTTGACATCAAAGCTGTTATCAGAGGGTGATAAAACACACAAAAAAATATTTAAGTGCCTACCTTTAAAAATTCAAGAAAAGCAGGTTTTGTAGCACACGTTTTCTTAAGGATTGCCACAGCTGTGCTAAAATTATTCACATATTCACTGTAAGCATCCAGCACCATGGACTTAGAAAACTGAAATACAAGAGGAAATTGAGAAATGTAAGTAATGCAGAATCCAACTGCTTCCTCTCCAAGCTCACAATAAAAGGCCAGAACCCGTGCTAACGATAACCGCTCGGTCACCGTGATGTTTTCATAGGATGAACTTCATTATGACTGTGTGTGATCATTGTTTTCTTAAGCAGACTTGCTAGGGTTTTTTCAATGGCTGGTTGATCTTATTTGCCAATGGTCTTTAAGGCTGCCCTGCTCAAAACTGTGGCAAGTTTGGGTTTCAGTTAAGAAATGTTCCTGACTACAGTCTACAGCTGTATAAAGATGGTGTTTACAGACATCCTCCTTTAAATTCCTGCTGACTGGCATTTTGTGGATTTCACCTCCAGGACAGAATGTCCTGCACCTCAGCATGTGGAGGTCCCAGCATCCTGACCTAACCATCCCCTTGAGATGCCCAGGGGAGGACAGCTGACCACACCTGTTTCCCCAGGCTGACGGGCAACGCCACATAGGCCCACTGCCCAATTTTCCCAGAAGCGCAAAAGTTTCCAGAGGCAGAGACATTGGCCTCACTCCCTTTTATGCTTCTAAGATCCCACATATTCTTGAGGACAGACAGAGAGTCCCATAAGTAGATGTGGGGCCACTTAGAGAAGAAATGCTTTCATCTAAATTATATATTTTTAAAAAAGATTTTCTTCTACATTAAAAAAATGTTCCCAAGGTAAACATTTTAAGGACAGACTAAGAGTTGAAACTAATATATAAAATAGGCAGAAATGCAATAAAAAAGTAAATGTCCAATATCTCTTTTTTGTTTTTCATAAAGATCACTGAAGGGGGTTATGCAAATTCATTTTAGTAAGAACTCTCTTTCCACGTTATGTTCAAAGCATACTTTATATACCTCATTAAGCACACGCACAGAATATATAGAAACAAGGTTTCACGTATCACATTACAGCACTCCTCTAAGTACACGGACACTTAAAATTCTTTCAAGCTCTTGTCTCTTGACAGTGCTGTGCTCAGTCAACTTCAGAATCCCTCTGCTACCTCTAGACAGAAAACTAGCCAGTCCGCAGTGTGGACAATTCACAAACGGGCCGAAGATAAATGGCTCGGAGCCACCCAGCGCTGGAGCTCAGGGCTGCGGCGGCTCCTGCTGGGAAAGGTCAGCGCAGCTGTGGGACCAGCTCGCGTCCCCTCGCGTCCTGTGTCACCGCGGGGCCCGGAGGCTGCACCCGCACAACGGGACACCAGGTCAGGGAGCACAGGGCTGAGGGAAACAGGTGGGTATCTTCCCACAAGGCGGTTCCCAGGAGGGGTGAGACCCTGTGAGGGCTTAACGCCGACAACCCCACAAAACCGTTCACAAGCAGGGCCCTGACTCGGCGACGAAACCATCATCAAGTTGCCTGTGATGCCTCCCAAGCTGGACGGTGTGTGGTCTGAAGTGTTCCAGGGGCAGCTCCACCGGAGCCTCTGGACGTTTCTCTCTACATCCTTCCCCTGGGCGCACACGTGTGCTCAGCTTCCCGACCTCAGACTGGCCCCCGCGGAGAGCTCCGCAGGGTCGGCCGGGGCACTGTGGGGTGCAGCTGGGCTCAGGCCGGCAGGACACCCACCCTGAGGCATCCGTGGGAGAAGGGAGGGGCCCTGAGCCCAGGGGAGCCCCGCAGACCCTCTGGGCACGCCAGCTCGGTTACCGAGGCCACGAAGACGTCTCCGATCATCTCCACCGAGTCCCACTCGGCCACGCGGCTGGCCAGCGCGATCTGGAACATGCAGTGGCACTGCAGGACCTCCTTGACCCGGTAGAAGACCGTCTTCAGCTTCCTCTCGCTCAGGATCTTGGGCTCCATCTCAGACAGCGGCTTCTCGTATTGCTGAGGCAGAAACGCACAAGGACGGCCCAGGCTTTTCTCAGGGTTCATGAAAGAACGCGGAGAAACTCACCTGCGCAGCTACGTTTGTGCCCAAACAGACCAGGCGACCTTTGATGTCAATACACAGACACAATTCTCAGATTCTTTTAAGAATTTTGCCAATTTGAGTATTTTATAATTCATAGGTTCACGAAACATATCCGTTATACAACGTGGCGTTTAGATACCTCCAGAATCCTCTTGAGGGCATCCACGTAGCTCTTCTCACTGTCGACAACCGAGCCCAGAATGTATCTTCTTACGACCTGTTGAGAATTTGAAAAGACAACAGTCAAAACCTGCCTCAGAAAACACAACAGATAAATTTGACTTCTGTTGAGGCTTGTGGACAAAAAAGTTTTTTGTTTTCAAGACAGTACATAAATGAAAACTCCCAAGGCCTTAAAATATATTAGTGCATTAACTACCTACCATGATGGGCACAGAACGTTGGTTCCCCATCACTACAATTCCGTTATTTGTAAACCTCAAATGATAAACCACAACTACAGTAACACAATTAAATCACGGCATTAACAACAATTTCATTCATTCATCCAACAATAATGAACTGAATTAACGGGTTGTATTTTATGTGCCGAGCATGGAATTACATGGTATTTCATGTATACATTAAGCATAGAAAAAAAATCTTCCAGTCTTGACTCAAAGAATGCTATTACCAACACATCTAAAATCATTATTCCAAAGTTTTTTTAAAAAAAAAAAACTTTTGGAAGGTGGAGGTATAGTTCTGTTTTGTTTTGAGGCCATTCGAAGCCTACAAGGCTAGGAACGCAGAGAGTAAATTACCAACGTCAGTTCCAGGTGCAAAAACTCCTCCAGACCTGAGATGCCTGCATTTCAAACAGTGACATCACTCTGGGATTTGTTTTCATGACTAGAGGACACACAAGCACAAGTTTCTGGCTGTAAGATGCCTGTTTAAGGCCAATGACGACACTGGGCACTTTTGTCCAGTTTACACACCATTTGCAAAGTTGTTTTTGCCAATAAATGGCAAGTGGAGCATAGAAAGGACAAGGCTGCTCCTAACCCCACCCCCGGCAGCCCCATCCCAGGAGCCGCGACGCCACCTGGCGGCAGAAGGCACATCCTCAGGGGCGCGCCTCTTGTCAAGTCACCGACATCCACAAGGGAGCGACTCCTCTCCTTACAAAAGGGCTGCTCCTTCACAAAACGAAGGCAAAAAGCAACCTTCAAGGACACTTAAGGAAGAAAGTGATGTGTGTAAAAGGCAGATGAGTCTGGAATTAAAGCACAAGCACACGCGGCCGCAGCGATGACCCCTCCCTCTGAAACGAGGGTGGCACCCCATGACCCAGACACCCCCAAACTGTGGATGGTCAAATGTGGACCAGCCTTCTCCCAAAATTCAGATTCCCACACACTGTCTCAACTCTGGGGTCAGGATATTTCAGGATTTGGGCGGGGGGGTCTCACCTAGGAATTAAATATGTTTTTTTAAGTGCTGAGATGACACTAATGTATCAGGTCAAAGGACCTGGAACTGGTGTTACTGAAAAATACAAAATAAAACCCCAAATCTCCCCCAGATCCCAGGGCTCCTGCAGGTCGGGTCAGCCCCTCAGTTAAACTCAGTTTAAACTCAGCGTGGACAGCACAGCCAACACGGGTCCTCAGGCCTCAGGCTTCCCGGGACCCTGACCCCGAGGCTGCAGGGAGACCTCAGCCCTGGACTGAGATCCTACGAGGCCACGGGGACCCGCGGGAGATGTGCCTGGGCCAGGAGGTGATTAGAGCAATGGAGGAGGAGAAGGAGGGTGTAAAGGGGGGAGGGGAGAGGGGGAGGGGGAGAGAGGAAGAGGATAAGGAGGGGGTAAAGGGGAGGGGAGGGGAGGGGTAAAGGGGAGGGGCGGAGACGAGGAGGAGGAGGAGGAGGAGGAGGACAGCAGCCCCTCCCTATGCCTGGACCCTGGATCAGAGGCCAGACGGCAGAGGATGCTGGCCTCATCCTTCAGCTTCAGTGCCACCTTTCAAGTAAATGACAACCCAGGAAATAAAGGCTTTCCTCCCACCAAACTGGGCATGTAAAGAACGCTTCACACGCAGCATTTTTCCTGACAGATATGTTACCTTATTTCAACTTTGGAAGAAAAAATTCAAAGAGCACTGACATCGGGTTTAATCTTTTAATGGAAAACTCCCCAGAGAACAAGCAGTAACCAGTGGGGAAAGCAACCTCTGTGAACCAGGGGGTAAGATGGGAGCCCGCGGGGAGCGGCGCAGAAACCAAAACACAAACCGTCTCTGGCCGCCGTGCGCCTGGCGTGGCGCCTTCAGCCGAGGGCCACCACACGCGCCGCGTCACTGTCTTGTCGGGCCACGAGGAAGACGCCGCAGACGCCAGGTCCCCGTTTCAAGGGAAGGAGGACGGCGCTGGCGGAACAAGTGAGCGGCCTGGCGGGAGCTTCCCCTGCCCCAGTGCGGGGCCCGGGGTGGGAACTGGGCCGGGGTGGGGGGCGCCTACAGAGGTGCCCTTTCTGCACCAGGGACCCGTCCTCGTTGTCACCACCCGGCCCTCCGGGGGACAAAACTGACTGGCAGGTGTGTGTGTCTGTTGAGATCCTGCGGGCTCGAAACTCCCTTGTCCCCCGTCCCCTGGCCGACCTGCATGGCCCTGCTGTCTCCAAGTCGCGGCCTGGCCGGGGACGCCCCGCAGGTACATGCGTCTGCACGGCGGCCACAGTCCCTCCCCCGCGGGCCCCCCATGGGGAGGCGCCACGAGCCTCCCAACCACATGACCCCCACACCATCCGGGAAGAGGACCCAAGTCCTGGAGCCCCAGGGGAGGCCTCCGGAAACATCGAGAGTATTTCTGAGCAATCAGTGCCCTTTTTCAGACTCGTGAGGCTAAAATGAGGTGGGTGAGCCAGGAACTTGGGCAGCGAGCAGGGGGGCAGCGAAGAGCAGCCTCTCTGCTCCTGCAAAAACCGTCGGCACGTCGCTGCCAGCAACGTGGCCACATTTCAACCCCAGGAGCACGAGGGAGCTGAGGACGCGGGGTCCAGGGGGGCACCGGACCCGGACATGCCCGTCGCCCAATGCCACCTGACCACAAGGCCCCTCTGGGCCTGGGTGTCCTCCTGTGAATGTGCTCCACAGGGGGCATGCAAGGATGAGGGGGGTGACCTTTACACCTGCCTGACGTGTCCCCTCCTGAGCACACGAGCCCGGCCTCTCACAGCCCAGCACCCACACACCAGACACTTCACTAGCACCTTCAACCCGCTCTGCTGCCCCCTGCAACCCAACCAAGAGCCAGCTTCCTCCTCCAGCCTGACCTACAGCTAACAGCCCCTCGGCAGCCTTTGCAACGCAGCTTGTCATCTTTCTTACCAGACTCTGAACCTGCCACAGAGGATTTGTATGTGGTTCCGTCTGCACACCACATCTGTGCACGCGTGTCGTGTGTATGATGCATGCATCTATCAACCACCCTGTATACCTATCACCCACCTACGTCTATCTACCTACATCATCTATTTACAACATCTGTCATCTCTCTCAGTCTCCATGACCTGCATCAGGCTGCCCACGTGGGAAAAACTCAAATCACACCCCACCCAAAACCATCAACTCCTCCCCTCAGTGCCCCCAACTCTGTGGTACGCCCTTGTCTCTGACGCCCTTGTTTCTGAAGCTTTCCTTTCCTTTTACCCAAAGATAATCAAATGGAAACCACGGAATATCTTCCCTCTGCTGCCTACAGTATTTTCAGAGATGAAGAAATTCATTGATATTCGGCTAACTTCGTGAGCTGCTGGAAATCTAGCTTTTAATCTCAGACTCAGGCACTATGTACCCCCACACACACACTTTACACAGTCACATCTAGTCCCTTTGTGGAGATGTCCCATCAGTGTGAATGAGTATAAATGACCCTCACAAAGAATGCAGATATTCCACGCAGTTTTACAATTACACTGGGGCTGATACTCAAAATATGTGGGCTCGCTGCTGGGTTAACCCCTTCCTTGCTGGGCAAGGAGAGGCCAGTGGACGAGCCCAGGTGGCTGGAATGGCTGGGAGTCTGTGCCAGCAGGTAATTCCCAGCCAGCACAGCCGTCCTGGTGTAAGCACGGGGGCATCCGCCCTGCGCATCCTACCTGCTGCTGAGACAAGCCTTCGGGCATTGGGGTGAGGACGGCTTCCGGATGCTTGCAGTCCACGTCAATGAACAAGTTCTGTTCCTCTTCAAGACAGGGTCTGTGGTCTTAAAGGAAGACAGAATGTGCTAGTTTCACACTGAAACAGGATATAACGTCACAGCGCAGTCAAGTTGGCTGTCCAAGCAACGCCTTGGGCAGACACCTCAGTTCTACGACTCCTTTCCGCCCAGCAATGAGTAAAGTGAAGTTTTAACAAACCCAAGAAAACATCCTTCCCACAAGAGGAATGTGGTGTTTGTTGATATTTGAGACTTTCAATACTTGAAGTCTAACTTCAAAAAGCCGAGGTGTCATTTGAACACCTAGATGGCAGAGTAGAAATACATATTTCAATGTCTTAATCTGTAACATATCAAAGTCAGAAACAAAGAAAAGCAGCTGTGAATGACTAAGAACCAACACTTGATAGTCAGGGAAAACGAAGGGAGACTTAGTAACTTCCTGACTTTCTCCCTTTCTCACTAGAAGTCTGTAAAAAGCACAACTTCCCCAAGATCAAAAATTCTAGACCAAAATTAAATTCATTTCTAAAACCTTAGATGCAGCTACGTAATCTAAAGAATTCACAATGGGGCTTCCCTGGTGGCGCAGTGGTTGGGAGTCCGCCTGCTGATGCAGGGGACACGGGTTCGTGCCCGGGTCCGGGAAGATCCCACATGCCGCGGAGTGGCTGGGCCCGTGAGCCATGGCCGCTGAGCCTGCACGTCCGGAGCCTGTTGCACGTCCGGAGCCTGTGCTCCGCAACGGGAGAGGCCACAACAGTGAGGGGCCCGTGTACCACAAAAAAAAAAAAAAAAAAAAATTCACAAAACAGCTAGAAACCAGAAAAGCACAGGAAATTTTAGGTAATAGGAACCTGGAGATGATCTAATTCAAAGATACAAAACCCTAGTTGCACAGAAGAACTGTCAGAAGAGCTTTAAGGAACCTACAGTGTCTATACACCTATTGGAACGGCCAAAATCCAGAGCAGTGACTACACCAAGTGCTGGTGGGGATGCAGGATGGCGCAGACACTTCGGGAGACAGTTTAGTGCTTTCTTATAAAACTAATCATACTCTTATCACATGACCCAGCAGTCATGCTCCTTGGTGTTCACCCAAAGGAGCCAAAAACTTATAACCACACAAAAACCTGCACACGGATGTTTACAGCAGCTGTATTCACAATCGCCAAAACTTTGAAAACAACTAAGATGTCCTTCAGTAGGTGAGTGGATAAAATAAACTGTGGTCCATCCGGACCATGGATGTTACTCAGCTAAAAAGAAAGGAGCTACCAAGCCATGAAAAGACATGAAGGAACCTTAAATGCGGATCACTAAGTGAAAGAAGCCAATTTGAAAAGACTACAGGCTGTATGGGTCCAACTAGAAAAGGTGAAACTATGGAAGCAGTAAAAAGATCAGTGATTGCCAAGGTTTGGGGGCAGGGAAGGATGAACAGAGGATTTTTAGGGCAGTGAAACTACTCTCTATGATGCTATAATGATAGGTATGTTTCCTTATTCGTTTGTCCAAACCCACAGAATGTACAACAGCAAGAGTGAGACCTGATGTGAACCATGGACTCTGGGTGATGGTGATGTGACAGTGTAGGTTCACGATTGTAACACATGGACCACTTGGTGGGGATGGTGACAGCGGGGAGGGAGGCTGTGCCTGAGTGGGGCTAGGGGTTTATGGGAAATCTCTGTACTTTTCATTCAGTTTTGCCATGAACCTAAAACTGCTCTAAAAACAAGATAGTCTTTAAAAAAACCACAACATTCCGGCGTGCGGACGTCTCCCTCAGAGGTCCACTGACGGCCTGGGGGTGGAGGCCTGGCACCGCTATTTGTAAGAGCTCCCGGTTCCCCCGTGTGAACTCCAGGGCTAAGAGCCGCGACTTTAGCCCGGGCTTCCCACCTGACAGCTCAGGAAGCTAAGGCCGCAGGGTTCAGGGGTGTGTGTAATGGGCCCCCCTCCCCCCAAACCAGGAACGATCCTGTGATACTCTAGTCACTCTCCCCCTGGAGCTGCCTTCCGGCCTGCCCCGTGCACCTGGACCCCGTTCCCTTGCGATCCTGGTCCAGGGGTCTCGGGTGGGCCCGAGTCGGCATTTCTGAGCAGCCCCCAGACTCCGGGGCCCCTAACCCCAACCTCTGCACCTGTGGGGCTCTGCCTGTGTGCCCTCCCACGAAGGGCCCCCTCTGGGGCACCTGCCCGCGGCCAGCTCCCCACCGGGGAGCACACTCTATCAAAATCCACATCCCTGTCTCAGCCCCTGACACACTGTCCATCCTACGTGAAGAGGCTGGGGGCTCCGTGAGGATCACACCTTCTTTAAAGGCCCAGGTGGCTTTACGGCCAATTACAGTCTTCCCGGGCCATTCACAGGGGAAACACGTGACCTTAACGTCCTCTCCCTGCACGGCTATCAGCAACCTGCACTGAGCCGGCACCCGCTTTGCCCATCAGAAGGTCGTAGTGGCAACACAGAAACGTGCTCATGAAGGACCAAGTGAGAGTCAGGACGGTCATTCCGCACGTAAACCCTCAGCTGCCCGCACAGCCGGGTACCTCGTACCACACCAGCGCACAGACATGCTCAGACACTAGAGAACCCGCGCCCAGAGCTTGCTGCCGACGTGAACACACCCAGACAGGCTCTATCTTTCTGACACACAGGCTCTATCTTTCTGACACACAAGCGCCACGGGCTCCTGCCCCTGAGTGAAATGCTTCACGAACCTGAGAATTCTGGAATCCTCTCACCAGCACAGAGGATCCTGAGTTCCCACTCAGAGCCCACCGTACCCAGCCTCAGCTGTGAAGGGGCAGGAAACGTGCCAGGAGCCCCGGGCACTGTGAACGCACCCCCGTGACTGTGTTCTATTATCAACGGCCCTGCTGAGAATCCAGGGGCTCTGTGGAGGGAAAGCAAGCCCCCGGGGGGACCCCCGATCACCCGACTGCTGGGAGGAGCCAGTTAAGGGGGGGGGGCGAAATCCACCCACTGCGAGAATTCACTCAACTTCCTGCCGCCCCCCGGAGTCCTCACTGCCCCGAGCCAGCCCCGAGCCCAGGCAGCCTCCCCGAGGCCGCGCCCCGCAGACCTGCAGAGGCGAAGGACTTGGTCCTGATGAAGGAGCGGCCCCGCTTCACCACAGCCTTCGTCTTCTCCAGGCCGTCCTTGGTGCCCTCCTTGGCGGCCTTCACGAGCTTCTGCATCTGCGGGGAAGGGAGGCCGGGTGAGGCTGGGATGACTTGGCAAAACCTCCTTGTTGCTTTTACTCCATTTTAAAAGAACACTGTCAAGTAGTTTGCTCTGGAAACATCATCTGAAATTGGCTTTTTGATCTGGGAGAGCTTTCTTGGCTGTTGTGAAAGTGTGTGTGTGTGTGTGTGTGTGTGTGTGTGTGTGTGTGTGTGTGTGTGGTTTGGGGCTGTTTGGTTTTTATTTTGCTGGTTAAAAAAAAAGAAGGAAAAACAAATTTACAAACAGAGCCCTTCCTTAACATAGTTTTAAAAAAGTCTCCTGCTGTGTTTAAGTCAGTCTTCGTTTTTATTACAAACACTTGCAAAGGGCTTTGCAGAAGCCGAGTGCGGAGAGCTGAGGCCACAGGTGTGAACAGTTTGCCCAAGGTCAACGGACAGATGGCAGGAAACAGTGGAGCCCCTGGCTGGAGACCCGCCAGCCGGCTCAGCCGCTGGACACTCCCCAGCCTCCCCGGGGCTCCCCCTGGAGGCCGGTCCAGCGGCTCACGGGCCCTTCGTACTGATGGTCACAGGAATGGCCAGATGGAGAGGCCTGCCGGGATACAGACAGAGGGACGGCCCGCGGGAGGGGTCGGCAGACCCCCTCCTCCGCGGAGACTGAAGGGTTGGAAAGACCACCGGCCCCCGCAGGGGAGTTTGTCCATCCTGGTTCCCTCAAGCCAGGCTCCTGGCATAACACTTAGACTGGCCGTTGGTACCAAAAGCTTCCAATGATGTGCTTTGGCATTTCACCCCCATTTCTTATCCTTAGACTCTAACGTCTGAGATATTGGCCACTGGGTACGGAGCGACTGATCCTTTAGAGAAAACCCAGATGGCCTCTTAGGACACAAGCCAACACCCTTCGGGTCTGTCTAGGTGCCGGCCTCCCTGCCCTCCTGCGATCCTCCCCTGGGGGAGAGGCTTCAACACCCGCCCACTCCCCTCCAGGGCTTCGCCTGGCCTCCCTCCGGCGGCCCTTTCTACGGGGCCACTGCCCGGTTGTGCGTTTGTGCAGAGCGGCGCCGGCTGAGGGGCTCTCGGGGGCTGAGTGTGCACCCTGGACTCAGGAGCTGTGCCCCTGGGAGGTTCCCACTCGAGGAGCCTGCAGCCTGGTGCCGGACTCTCGTAACTCCAGCCCGAGCGACTCTGCAATTCCTCGCTGTCCCCGCGCCTTAGGCTGTGTCCCTGAGGATGTGCCCCTGGCCCACCACCCACCTCGATGGACACCAGATCCAAGTCACACTGCCTGGCTGACCCCGACTCGGACGCCCAGCCACTCACCACCGCCCTACCCGCCAGGTTAAACGCGGCAAAGCCACTCTGCCTGCTCCGACTCCTGTATCCCTTCATCCAAAGGCGGCTTCGTCTGCTGACGACCCCGGATAGCCGCCCGCCGTCCCCGCTTCTCCGCAGCCACCGTTGGCGCCTTGCGCTGCCTGTGCGCCCCTGCCCGCCCGGCTGCCGGGCGCCCCTCCTTAGCTCCCTACCCCCCCATCGTCCAGATCCCGCCGCCCAGACCCGGGCTGCACACACTGTCCATGCTCCCTCCAAGGAGTCAGAGAATTAGGGACAGACAGACGGCCAGGGAGCCTGCAGGGGGCCGAGCCCCGGCTCCAGGTGAAGCCACACAGGTGCCAGGCTCCGGGCGGAGGGAACGGCCGCCCCGGGTCGCACAGCTGCAGCAACACGCCAGGCCCTGCTTCTCCTGCAGAGGACGGCAGCGCGTAGCCGGCCCCAGACGAGTCACCCTACCTGCTCCTTGCCGCTCTGCCACCATCTGATCGAGCACATTCCCCTCTCTTTGCTGAGCTGGCCTGCCTCGTACCCCTCCCTGGACCACCCGGCCCTGTGCTCCCTGGAACCACCCCCACCCCGGCCTCCAGATTATCCCAGGGGCTCCGCCTGTTTCCTGCACGGAACCAGCCCAACGCTGTGCCGGAGGAGATGCCATGATTCCGGGGGCTTCGCTCCTGCACCGAAAAGCGTGGAACAGAGCCGTGATGTTCCAGAGACGTTTCTGAGTGAATACCTGCCTCAGGTAAGTGCCTTTCAACACGTGTGAACAAATCACAAACGTCAGCAGGACGAAGATCCCAGCGAAGGGAAGGTTACTTGACAGTGCCCTTTTAAAACATCTCAAACAGTGGACACCACGACACTCACACCCAGCAGTTCTCAACTTTGTGGTCTCAGGAGCCCTTCACGCTCAGAAAAGTCATCGAGCAGCCCAAACGGTTCTGGTTTACCGGCTTTATCTATGTTACACTACATAAGGAGTTAAAATTGAGAAAAATGTTGAATATTTTTATTAATATTCATTTAAAAAATATTTAACCTATGATATTTTGTCTCAGGTAACGTTTTATGAAAAATTACTACATTTTCCAAAACAACAAAAAAAGTGCAATTGTTTTGTACTTGGGGGATCCTGCCTCGCGTCTGGCGTGGAGACGGCGGATCCCACATCCCAGCAGGCGTGGGTCAGGCCCTGGGGCCTCCGTCCACACGTTGGGGGACGGAGGGGGACAGAGGCGAAGGATGCCCCGGAATTGACAGGAACTCGCCACTGCCCGGGTGGCCCTGGGGTTCCCTGGACCGCACCGTGAGAACCACCACCCCGGCAGAACTGGCCAGCTCTGGGGCTGAGTTTTCTCGTTAAAGGACAGTCTGTTTTTTGCAGAAGCGTTTTCAGCGTGAACCACACTACCTTCAGTTCATGTTTGTGCTTTAGCTGCTGAATCTCTACCGCGCCCACCGCGTTTGCCACCAAATGTCTCATCTTTTTCTCATAGTGCTCCTTTAAGCGGGTTAGGTCATGGGAAAGCTACAGTACAAAGAGATACAAGCTTTTCACAACACGCTCTTTCCGGTGCTTTGAGACAATCTTACATTGAAAGGGCTTGAGCAGCGTCTGGTGGGTGATGTCCACACACCAAGGTCCTACTGCCCCGGGCCCCCCCTCCTAGCCCACCAGCTCTCGAGAAATAAACACATGAGTGAGGAAGACACATCATCAGAAGACAGACTCCAGGTGAGCCAGGCTGGAGACTCTTCTATGCTGAACGAGAGAAAGTAAATGCACAGAAATATGTGGACACCGTCACGCCTTTACGTTTTGGTGAAATTAAAATGATCAAAAATGTAGAAATATATATAACATTGTTCCGTTGTGTCAGCGCCAAAGCAAAGAAGCTTGAATTCAAGATTGTATCGATGGGGGAAACGATTTGGGGACGACCACGTAGATTTTTAAGTCTCCAAACTGACATAACTTTCTCTGCAGCCCACGGGGATGGGGTGAAATCTTGTAATTCAGTCCTCAGGTGATCACAAACATCTCCAATAGGCAAACCGAGGCCCCTGCTCCTTAGTGAGTGTTTCCCATGTCAGCCCAGACAAGGACACCTCAGCGATTTTTTTTTATAAAATCTGAGACGATGAGGGGAGTCTTAAACGACTTACAGTGTCATCCTGGCAGCTTCTGAAATACGACTTTTTAAACTAGGAAACTTGGTACTCCTTAGAGCTGCCCTCGGGACGCTGCCCAGCAGGACGGACGCGTGCTGGACCTGGTGAGGACTCTGCACTCACGGCCGCCCGGGGCTGGCCCTCCACCGTCTCTGCTGCTGGGCCACCTGGCCTCCTCTATCGGCATTGCTGGTGGTGCATCTGGGAACACAGGTCCAGCTGGGCGGCCAAGAGGGCGGAGTGTCCACTCAGTAATCGTGCCCACGGCTCAGGGGCCATCGCCTGACCAGCCCAGTTTGCACATCATCCGCCAGGCCTGCTGAAGTCGAAATTTACGAGCGTTTTAACCGCTCTCCAAGGCCCCACTGGGTGCCCCATCCTGCTGAAATCAGGCCCCAGTGCCGTATTTAAAATCTCCATTTAAACCTGGAATGCTGGACTCGGCTGTAACAAGCCAAGTGTCACCTTAGTGACCAGCTCCGTTTAACATCACAGCTGTAGCTTCATTCGCTGGTTAAGTCTCAGCTGTAATAACTCTGGTGACAGAGACAGCTAAGTTCTGGGGAAAGCTTGTTAATGATATTGAGTAGCTGGGTTGACCACCACCAACTGGTAGAGTCTTCTTGAGTTTCAGGACAAGATTACAGACTATGCGAACCCTATGCGCCCGTAGTAATCTGTAAGCCGCACCGACGTGGAGGCCACGTCCAGGGGCCCATCGGCCTGGTCACGGGGGTGCAGGCAGGGGGAGGCGTAACTGATCGGTCCTGCCCTGACTTATCGACTCTGCTGTGATGACGAGGCACTAGCCACAGCCTCCACCAGCGTGCGGCCTGCATCTAGACCTCACACAGAAAGGACATGGCGCGCTGACGTGACCGTGGACGGCAGTGGGAATCGCCCTTTTACCAACAGCCAAAACGCCCAACGACAAGAGTATTCGGGGTGGCCACTCACCCCTGGACACCGGACACCTCAGTGGGGTGATCTCCCTCAGCAGGGCCTCTCTCAGGTCCCCACCCTACAACCTCCAGCCCTGGAATCCACTCCTGCAACCTGGAGCTCCTCCCTGGACCCTCATCTCGGGAGCTTCACACACACACACTCCCTCCCCTTAAGGGTGCTCCTGGGCAGCTCAGCCGCTTTCGTCCTATAACATCCTTTTGTAACATGTTCTATTTTTATATCTTCCTGTTTGTGTTGAGAACACTGAGGTTCAAAACATCCCGTAAAGGACAGCAGGGCTGTGCTGTGTCCCACCCGGCCAGGCTCCATCCATGCAGCGGGCTGGGCACAGACAGCATTACGTGTACACAACACAAATATCCAGGGAATGCGTATTTACGTAAGTTATTCAAGATAGCGAACTCGCTTAGGGCCTTTGGAGGGATTTAGTTTATATAAATTTAATTTTCCCATCCTGCGAGATTCTATTGCGTGAACTAAGGGCAGTCTTCTCTTTTGCCAACATCTAGTGCTTTTCTCAAAGTACGTATCAACAGCTTAAAAAACGACAGTTTAAAATAGTATGTGAATGAAAATGACATCTTATAGTCCCGTCCACATGTCCACGTGAGAACGTTTCATCTCTCAGGCACACACACTGGACACGTACTTGCTTTTTGTGGTCGCTGCGCAGGAAAGACTGGGGGACCCCGTTTCTGCTCTCCGAGTCGCTCTGTTCCTCGTAGCTCTCAAATTCGCTCGAACTCCACCCGTACTCCAGAGAGCTGTTTCCACCTTCATCTCCATTCTCAACATCATCATAAATCATTTCATCTGAATGCATAAATGCCAAAAGGAAATTTAAAACGTAGACCCTCACTGGCTCTTGTTCTGTCTGTGCACGTTCGTCATCTGACCACATCGTTGGGGGCTGGTACCTCGGAAAAGCTTGGAGGAACGGAACCTCAGGTATGGCCGCCCCCGGAAAGGCGCTGGACTGATGGGCGTGGGGTGACAAAGCTCTGATAACCCCCCAGCCCCATCCACGTCCTGAGGACCACTGGTCTATGAGATGCCACCACAATTATACCAAATGATGTCTTGCCCATAGAGAACTTCTGACAAAGGAAAATTTTTCTTTAGATAAATGTGTGGAATAGAAACAGATTAGACATACAGACAGATTAACAGATCCCAGACAGATGGATGATAGAGATATTCAAATATGAATGCAAGTGAAGCTTACTGCAAACAACTATAATTTTTGCTTTTGTGCTTAAAACTAGCCCATAGTACCTATAACCTGTTACTGTATTTAAATATCTTCATCACATCAGTTATCTTAGAATTAGTGAAAAGCACATCCGTTTACACCACCAGATACAATGCCAAAGGCACTGCCTGCAGAGGGGACACACCGGTCTAACAGAACAGCTATCACCTTTGGCAGGGGCACCGCCAGCCCACCTTTTGTTGCCGTTTGGTTTTTGAGACCCCAGATCAGCCCATCTGAGCTGGGAAAGGTCTACCAGGGAGGATCAATTACTCAAAAATGCATTTCAAACTTGGTTTTACAGCAACCTGCCTTTAGTTTCCACGTTATTTGCAGCAGGTACTTAAATAACTACCCCGGAGCACACTTATTCTAAGGACCTGGCAAGCTTATGTAGAAAAAGGGCCGAAGGTAAGCACGGGTCTCCTGTCATGTAGAAATCTCGGGAGGAGGCCTCCGTTAGCTGAGGCCCTAACAGTGCTGGGGACCTGACAGCGTCCAAAGCATTTGTGGGATGAATAAACGAATCCACACTTTTAATTAGGAAGTTTGCTGTCGGTTTTAAGAACATGTCCTCTATTAGGCTGGGAAAGTTCCCTCCTATCAGGAGTTTTTAACACTGGAAGGCACGGTACCAAGTACCTTCTAAGCGTGTATCAGGATGAGCGTATGGTCTGTGTCATTCGCCTGGTTCTGTGGGAAATGACATCTAAAGAACCAACCAATGTTGAAAGATACCTGAACTCTGGAGACAAACCTCCAGGGTTAGGATGGGCTTTGGCTTGTTTGCTGAGATGCTGCCAGACGTGGTTTCCTGACATTTCACTTGGGGTGTTCTGCATCACGCCGTTCGGGCAAAGGGGGCTCTAAGTTTGTGCTAACACCCTCAGGGGGATGAGAGGGGGTCAGTTCACTTGCTCACTACTCTTTCCTGCCTTCTATGGGGTTCAGTACCCCTTTCCTTGAACTATTCCTCGAGGGTCTACGAGCGGTGAAGCTCTCCAATCTGCGTCTGAGGTTGCCCGTTTCTCTCTTGTTCAAGGACAAGACTTGGGCTGGATGTGACGATGCGGGCTGGAACCGAGCTTTCTTCAGCACTTGGGGAACATTACCCTGCTGTGTCCCAGCCTGTGGAGAAGTTGCAGTTCCTCCCGGGTGACTGCGCCCTCGCTCCTGTCGCTGTTAAGGTATGCACAGTGGGCTGTGCTCGGCAGTTGGAATTGTACACGCCTCGTGGCGGATTCATGCTCAACCTGCTTTGAATTCGTATTTCTACAACCCGGGAACTTACATCTGTAATTCTGGAAAATTCTTAGTAATTCCTTCCTCCATGACTTCCTGTATATCATTTATTAGAGACATGCCGGCCCTTCAAGCCTCCATGTTTCTTCCCTTTCCATTCATATTTTTCCCATCTTTAACTCCTCCTGTTTCTTTTTAGGATAACTGAGAAAATTACCCTACCTTGAGGGCTGGGATATAAACACGTGCACACACGAAATTGTACCGCACAACATCGGTGAGACACCGTAACCTAACAAAACGTGATTACAGACACACAGAGCTGTGCACCTAAGGTTTCTGCCTGCCCGCCTACATCCAGAGGGAATGACGGTAAAGTGCATCTCATAAAACTCCAGCCCAGACAAAAATCAAACCTGGCTCAGAGTCTGAATTTTCTCTTGGCACGTCATCATAAATGGCTTCTTCTGGATCTGGAAGAAAAGGAAGGGGAACTTTAAAAACCAACCCCGACCCAGGGAGAACGTCCTGCACTTCACGGAGCTACAGATTCCTGTGATGTTACGGCTACTCGAGAAGTTAGTGTTATGATAAGGATGACTCGTGGGGCCTTACCAAAGCATGAGCACTGTTTTTAGGGCAGAACACTTCCTTGGGATGGAAGGACATCTCTAAACGAAGCGGTTGTGAAATGTATCCAACAGGAGTTTTATGGTCTCCAAGCCAATTTATTCCATTATTTTGCATTCAATTACACGTCTCTACATGGCTCTGTATAAACATTTTTAACTTTATGCAGTTGATGTGTTCTGATACACAAAAATTACAAAGGTGGCGTGCAGTCTCAGAAACAAAGGGACAGCTTCACTGCTGCTGTCGGGTAGGAAGCTTTAAAATCAACCGAGGGCTTCATCTCATTTTTCACCCCTGCAGTTGAAACGTGGCCACACGCGCGTATAAAAATGCTGAGCTTTGAGGACAAAACCTCTCAAACTGCATTACGTGAAACGTTAGCATCCTAGGAAACTGTAAGGTGTTTTCTTTAAAAAAAAAAAAAAAAAAAGGAGGGATCCTCCACGGGCAGATACTCCGTGTGCGTGTCAGTGGTCCTACAGAAGAGCAATGGGGTTTGAAGTTCATGCACATATTCGTAAGAGCTCCATGCTCTACAGGGAAGCCAACCAAACTATAGGGTCCTCCGTCCTGGAACCCACGAAGGTGACTGGTTACTAACCAACGCAAGCCAAAATGACATAAATACAGCCTCGCCCTCCTCTGACGTGCGGCCACCGTCCCCTCCCCACATTCCCAGGACCCAGCTTCTTCTCGTGCTGCGCTCAAGCTCCCACGTCAGAGAGGCTTGCTGTCCCGGAATAATGTTCCTCGACTGCGACCACGGTATTTGCACCCCCGTTAGGCAGTGTGGGGGGCTGTTGATGTACAGACCTTACTTTCAAATACAGCTGTTCTACTAATAAAAACGAGTCATGGGGCTTCCCTGGTGGCGCAGTGGTTGAGAGTCCGCCTGCCGATGCGGGGGACGCGGGTTCGTGCCCCGGTCTGGGAGGATCCCACATGCCGCGGAGCGGCTGGGCCCGTGAGCCATGGCCGCTGAGCCTGCGCGCCTGGAGCCTGTGCTCCGCAACGGGAGAGGCCACTGCAGTGAGAGGCCCACGTACCACAAAACAAAACAAACAAACAAAAAAAACGAGTCATGGGAGAACGTCAGATTTTACTTGGGAAATAAAATTGCTTGAGGATAGTGAGGTGACAACTTAATCCTGTAATGACCCAGAGGTAATAGCCCCCTAGCAGAAGCATCTACTTATGCTGAGTTGTTTGTTTTGGCAATGTCATAATTAAAGCCAGAATGAAACATTCCAGGGGAGAATTTAATAATTAGGAGATTAAGATGGTTCTACCTTGTAAGTCAATCATGTAAGATGATTACACAGAAATTAGTGAGCCAGTGGATAGTAAAAGGGATAATGAGAAAAGCCTCACTTTAAAAAAAAATAATAAAAAACAAAATTAGCTCTGCTTTCTGCACCACACATGGAACAGAAGGTCTGCTGCACCATCTGGTCAGTGGCCTGGCTGAAGCATCCCCCACTCCCTCTTTAAAATGGTACCATGAGAAATCATCTCATTGGGGATCACAAGAAACAATGCCTTGTTCATGCCTCAGTCCCCAGATCTCTAACTTTTATGACAAAAACCAAGACCTGTACTAGGAAGAGTCAATCAGGAAGAGGGAGATGCTGGGATGCAGACAGCGGAGATGATCTGATGGGAGACAAAGGGACAGCTTCACGGGGCCCTGGGGAAGCATCTACACAGTCAGCTCTGGTCAGTACTTCAGGTGAATGGACACAGGACAGGAGAATAACTGGCTGAGGCTGACAGATACGCACTGTCCCCGGGGGGCTCGGGGTGGCCCTCCAGGCTCCCGGCGGCCGTGGTACTCACTTTCCATCCAGGCTGTATTCGCCGGATCTGCAACCCACCGGGCGAGAGCACTGTCCTCCTTATGGACTGGACCTTCACTTAAAGAAAACACACCAGAACATCAGGATGTTGAGAATCCCTCCAGTGATTAAAAAGTCACTGTGCATGCAAATTGGGCACTTTCCCAGGTAGCATTACAGGATACACCAGGTTCAAGATTTCCTCCACAACCATGGATAAATAAGTGCATTTGAATGCCTACCACACACACACCACATGTCTAGCACAGCATCCAGTGCAACAAGACATGAAGAAACGCAGTCCCTGTCCCAAGAGGCCTGACTCGTCCTCCTGTTTCTCAGATCTTGCAGAGGGTCCACTACGTGCCCCAAAGGATGCTGGGTTGTACGGACACACCCAAGTGAGACTTGGGCCTCTCAGTTCCAGCAACAGGGCAGACTTCAGTACAGCACTTTCAATATTGGATAGAAAAACCAGGCAGGAGATCAATAAGGAAACAGAGAATGTAAACAGCACTACCGACCAACTGGACCCACCAGACCTCTACAGAACACACCCCCCACCAGGCTTAAGAGCTACAATTATAAAACTCTCAGAAGTAAAGGATGAAAAAGCTTCAGGACATTGGTCTTGCCAATGATTTATTGGACAGGACACCAAAAACACAGGAAATAATATGAAAAAATAGATAAACTGGGCTTCAACAAAATTAAAAACTTTTGTGCCTCAAAGGACACTACCAAGAGAATGAAAAGACAACCCAGAGAAAGGGAGAAAATTCATGAATCACTTATCTGATGGGGTTTAATATTGAGACTATATAAAAAAATACCTACAACTGGGGCTTCCCTGGTGGCACAGTGGTTGAGAGTCCGCCTGCCAATGCAGGGGACACGGGTTCGTGCCCCGGTACGGGAAGATCCCACGTGCCATGGAGCGGCTGGGCCCATGAGCCATGGCCGCTGGGCCTGCGCGTCCGGAGCCTGTGCTCCGCAACGGGAGAGGCCACAACAGTGAGAGGCCCGTGTACCGCAGGAAAAAAAAAAAAAAACCTACAACCCAACAACAACAAACCCAATTCAAAAATGGGCAAAAGGACTTGAATAACATTTCTCCAAAGAAGACATGCAAATGGCCAATAAGCACATGAAAAGATGCTCAACATCATTAGTCATCAAGGAAACACAAATCAAAACCACCACGAGGTACCACTTCACACTCACCAGGATGGCGATGATTTTGAAAAGCAGGAAATACGTTTAGTAAGCTTGGAAAAATTGGAGCCCTCACACACAGCCAGTGGGAATGTAAAATGGTGCAGCTGTGATGGAAAAACATTTGGCTGTTCCTCAGGAAGTTAAACATAGGATTACTGTGTGATCCAGCAATTCCACTCCTAGGTATGTACCCAAAGGAATTGAGAGCAGGGACCTGAACAGATACCTGTACACCAACGTTCACAGCAGCGTTATTTACAGTAGCCAAAAGGTGGAAATGACCAAGTGTCCATCAGTAGATGGGTAGATAAACAAAATGTGGTATATACACACAATGGAATATTACTGAGCCTTAAACAGGAAGGAAATTCCAACATACACTGCAATACGGATGAACCTGGAAAACACGATGCCGAGTGAAATGAACCAGACACAAAAGGACAAATACTGTACAATTCCAATTATATGAGTTACCTAGAGTAGGCAAATTCATAGAGACGGAATGCAGAATAAAGGTTACAGGAGCTGGGAAGAGGGGGGATTGTGGGTAGGGTTTCTGTTCGAGACGATGAAAAAGTTTCAAAAGTAGATAGCGGTGATGGTTGCACAACAATGTAAATGTATTTAATGCCACCAGATTTTAAACTTTAAAATGGTTAAAATGGCAAATTTTATGGTATATATTTTTGCCACAATTTTAAAACGAATAATGCAATATACCAAAACCCACAGAATGGTCCACTTTAAATAAGTGAAATGTACTATGGTATGGGAATTATAACTCAATAGAGCCGTTTAAAAACAAAAAAATAAACACACCTACCATGCACCAAGCATGTTCCCATGCTAGGTGGTAGGTGCTCTAAGACTTGGTAAAACCTGGTCTTTGTCTTTGAAGAATTCAATCTAGTAGCAGAAAGGGACACAGAAATAACAGTGAGAGCACAAAGCAGAGCACAATGCAGGTGTGTGCAGAGCACAAAACCTGGTCTTTGTCTTTGAAGAATTCAATCTAGTAGCAGAAAGGGACACAGAAATAACAGTGAGAGCACAAAGCAGAGCACAATGCAGGCGTGTGCACACAGCTCTGGAAGCGCAGAGGAGGACAGTTTCATGAAACGAGACATTTAAGCTGGGTTTTGAAGGGTGAGTAGGAGTTTGCCTAGGGGAGGGGATTTTCCTGGGAATTTTGAGCAGATGCAACAGCATTTGTGAAGGCAAGTGGCACGAAAGAAAGACTTATAATCAAGTTAGTTTCAAGAATTGTAGATGAAAGCTGGGTTAGACAAAGTTAAAGATCCTTTCTCCTCCTCGGGATTCTGAGAACCTTTACAAGGTTAAGTACTCTGAACGTCTCTGGCAGGGAGACGGGAGTGGCGCGTCATCCAGCTCTCTGTGGCTGTGGACCCGCAGTTTTCTCTTTTTCTGCAAAGCATAATGTTAACGTCTTAAAGAGTCCTGGTGTTCAGGAAGACCCGATCTGGGGTCCCTGAGTGAGAGGGGAGAGGGTACGGAGGACAGAAAGACCACGGGGTGGGGGAGGGGCCTGGGCAGTAAGAGCCTCGGAATCACTGCACACGACATTTCAGGAGAAGGTCAGGGACTCAGAACATCCGTGGAAAATTAGTAAAGATACCTGTTTGTTGGATCCTCAGAACTCAAGGAATTCAACTGGCTGTCTTCTGCTC
Source organism: Orcinus orca (assembly GCF_937001465.1). NCBI lineage: Eukaryota > Metazoa > Chordata > Mammalia > Artiodactyla > Delphinidae > Orcinus > Orcinus orca. The sequence goes on along the minus strand of NC_064579.1, from coordinate 24,745,506 downwards.
CTTCCTGTGTCTCTGCCAGGAAAGAGAAGAAGTTCACATTGTTTTACGCCCAAAAGAAATGTTGAGGAAGTTGCTTTTTATCCTCAAAATGGTTTCATATTTTCCTTTCTTATCAATGAGAGGTTTACCTTATTGTGAAGATGATCAACTGATAGATTTAAGATTTTCAGTTTTTAGATCAAACGTATTCAAAATAGGATTATGATGAAGAGTGACACCCAAAGGTCTTATGAAACTACCTGAAATAAAACGGTGCCCAAAGAAACCAAGCTAGAGAAACACCCTAATTATCTCCTGTTTCTTAAGTTTTCATGGGAATTTGCAATTGTGATTTACTTGAAAATGTGTCTACATGACAAGCTCAAAAGATTCTCAAGAAAGAAGTACTGAAGTTGGTGATATCCGACAACCAAACTCCCTGTTTTCCTCAACTGTCTTAACTGGGAAGGAAAGAACCCTCTTACTGAAATTTCACACAAATATGTCCTGATCATGCTTCTGTGACGCCAGTGTCCTCGGGGCTACTCCTGCCCATCAGGACGTCCACACCTGGGACAGTCCTCACGGTGCGTCCCAGCACAGAACATGGAAGCAGAGCAGGTGAGAGAAGGGAAAACTCAGCCGAGATGCCTTTACTGGGCTCATTCTGAACAGAACCGACTGCACTTCTCCAGAGGAGGGATGGTTTGTGTCTTCAGCTGCCCTCCTGACCTGGACGTGCGGGGGGTGGGAGGCGAGGAGGGAGTGGCAACTGCCCACAGGCTTCGGCCGGGACAACGGTGAGCTGCACACTCGGGCCCCGGCTGCTCCCACAAAGCACCGCAGCCTGCGCAGCTTATGGACAACAACCTAGAGGCTGGACGCGCAAGGTCAAGGCGCTGGCAGGTGCGGTGTCTGCTGAGGTCCCTCAGCATAGGTCCCTCTGTGAGGTTCATAGACCATCTTCTCTGCGTCCTCACTTGGAGGAAGGGCTGGGGGCTCTCTGGGGTCCTTTATCAGGGCCCTGAACCTATGTGTGGGGGTCCATCCTCATGACCTCATCACTCCTGACACCGTTACCTTGGGGGTTAGGTTTCAACATGTGACTTTCGGGGAGACACACACTCTCCCTTTAAACCTAAAAACTGAAGCCCTGCAGAAACAGCGGATGCTGAAGCAATGCAGCCAAGGGGCATCTGCGAAGACGACGGAGGCGCTGCGTAAACCACGTCCTCGAAGCTACACGCCTGCCTCTTCCCGCTAAGTGGAGGTGAAAGCCGTGACTCACTGAACCAAAACCCCAGTCACGGAGCTGGGCCCCCTCAGCACCCCGGCCCCCGACAGCCAATATCACAGGTACGGGGACAGGCTCCCTGCACCTGCCCGGCTTCCTGAGGAACCTCCTGATTCTCCCGACTCCTGCCCCTCTCCCGGGTCCTCAGTGTGCCTGCTACACACGCACGCACACGCACACACACGCCCCAGGTGTGCAGTCTGCCCTGAGAGACAGAGAGCACCTTCTGCCCTCCGCCCCAACCCCGCCGCCCCGTGAGGTGAGGCACAGGTGCGGCAGCGCTACCTGCGGGGCCCACAGGGGTGAGGGCAGGGCTGGAGTAGGCAGGCAGCAGCAGGGGCAGGCCGGAGGGCACGGCGTAGCCGCAGGGCACAGGCACCGAGTACCCGCTGGGCACGTGCAGGCCCCCGCCCTCCCCCTCGGCCTCCGGGTCCGGAGGCGGCGGCTGGTCCTCATGGAGGGGTGTGATGTCGATGACGGAGTAGGGGTTGACTCTCGTCGGGACCCCAGGTCTCAGCGGTTCCGCCAGGGCGTCTGTGTCCACTCCCGTGCCATTTTCGTGTCCTGAGGGTGAGAGGAGCCCGTGGCAGACACCCGGCCGTCAAGGGCACGGCCGACACACCCCAGGCCTGGAAGCACTGTCCTTTGGGGCATCGGTGGGGTCAGCGCGACCTTGGAGGTGGGGCACGCAGCCTGGCTGAGCCCAGGGGGGCTCCTCCAATGAGGCGAATGGGTGACACGCTGCCAGAAGTGGGGGGGTCACTAACCACGTGGAGAGGTGGGGACGGTCCCAACCAGACCATCGGTGAGTGAATAAAAGTCACCAACTCCACCCCCAAATTTTAAAATATAAATTAAACTTCTACATTTCATCTCAAATGGCATTATTTTGAAAAAATGTTTTATGCAACACAGTGACAAACTGGTGAGGCCATTTTTATTAGAAAATAACAATACCTGTTTCCTCCAAAATATAAATAGAAAGGTAGGTAGACAAGACTGAAAATCATGGAAAATAGAAAACAAATAAGAGAATCTCGGCCAAACTTGAGTTAAGTCATTTCAGTTCACATCGTATCACAGAAACATCACACATCTCGGGCTCCCAGACCCCACCTTCCCCAGGACGTTCCAACCCACAGGTGGGCCGGCTGGTCCCTGGGTGGCCCGAGGACGCACCTGATCCGGCCGCGGTGCTGGTGGCGGGGACGGCGGTGTTGGCGGCGGGGACGGTGGTGTTGGCGGCGGGGCTGTCTGCTCCCGTGTCCCTGGCCTTGGGGGCGCCCGGAGCCCTTCTGTCTGCTTCCGGAGCTTCATCTACGCCGTCGAGATCCAGCTGTTCCCCCTCCTCTTCCTCATTGTTGTTAGTGTCGTACTTGACTTCATTCTCTGAAGTTTAAAGTAACGTAAACCACAGTGTTAGCGTTACCGGGAAAACGGCCTCCACGCTCCTAAACACACCGCAGCCGAAGTCAGCCAGCGATGAGCACCCAGATGGGCACCCGGAGGTGCTGGCGGCGCCAGGACACGCCCTCCCCGCATCCCCCGCCGGGCTGGCCCACTGCCTTTTTTTTTTTTTTTTTTTTTTTAGGGTACGCGGGCCTCTCACTGTTGTGGCCTCTCCCGTTGCGGAGCACAAACTCCGGATACGCAGGTTCAGCGGCCATGGCTCACGGGCCCAGCCGCTCCGCGGCATGTGGGATCTTCCCGGACCGGGGCACGAACCCGCGTCCCCTGCATCGGCAGGCGGACTCCCAACCACTGCGCCACCAGGGAAGCCCTGACCCACTGCCTTTCTACTGGGGAGAGTTCGTGCCATCAGGCTTTGGGGCAGCGATCTGGCTTTCCTCTCAAAAGGACCCACAACTCACAGTCTGGAAAGAAAAAAGCAGGAGAGACAGAAAGGAAGAGAAAAAGCACTTCCCACACTTTACACCTGGACTGAGAACCCCATTCGTAAAAATCAACTTGGAATAACATTAAATAAACCACCAGGCGAGGAGCAACGTGTAACTCAGGAGTTCCTACGCGATCAGTATGATTTCATCCCTTCTGTTCATCCCGGCGGGCTGCGTACCGTCCTCACGGTTAAAATCCACAGCTGTGAGCTACCTGTGTCACCTTGGTCATGAGAATTCCTTCCAACACTGCTTTCTTTGGGGGAAAGTGAGAGGGGATGCAAGGATTTGCTGATATAAGGGTTTTTACATGACAAACAATAAGATCCCTCATGCAGACTTTTAAAAGAAAAAAAAAAAGTCAGTTGAATTTAAAGGATCAGAACACTGTTCCTGCCATAATCTCAAATCACTAGGGGGTGACTTTAAAAATCTTTTTCAGGAAAAAAAAATGCATATGCTGGAATTAAAATGTGAAATGGCATTAAAATCCTCTGTGTCTGAGTTTTCTGTACATTATGCATATAAATACTAAATAAATTACACTTACAAATATTTTGTTCTAAAAAGAAATGGGTGAAGGTGGTCACGGGAGAGCCTGTGTCTCAGGTGCCACGGCTCATGTTTCATTCTGTCCCCTCCCAGATATTTTAGAACCTATTTACTGCGAGATATTGTAAAGCTTTTTTCTAACAATTTTCATAAATTCACTTGTAGGTATATTTTATCTAATTCTTAAAGTCTGGCAGTTGTACGATATAATCTCAAACAAGAGGTTTGACAAGAGAAAACCCCAGCATGTAGTCCGGAGTCCGTGCTCTCGAGAATCTCAACACTGCCCGGCATGATTTGTTGTAACTAAGTCAAAACATAAGCTACTTTTTCCCCTTCACTTTTGTCAGGGTATTTAATTGGTATTATTTCCCTGTCACGTGTATTTGGCAAACGTGAATTTAAGGAAATGATGACAACTGTATTTAGAAAACATTCTGGAAAATTTTATTTTTCTGTCTCAGAGATTTTTTTTAATTTTTTTTTAATTTTTTTTTTTTTTTTTGAGGTACGCGAGCCTCTCACTGCTGTGGCCTCTCCCTTTGCGGAGCACAGGCTCCAGACACTCAGGCTCAGCAGCCATGGCTCACGGGCCCAGCCGCTCCGCGGCATGTGGGATCTTCCCGGACCGGGGCACGAACCCGTGTCCCCTGCATCGGCAGGCAGACTCTCAACCACTGCGCCACCAGGGAAGCCCTGTTTCAGAGATTTTTTGCTCTAATATGTGTTCGCCGGTTTACTTCAGTGAATAAACTGAGTACCTAATGATTTAGCAAGAAAAACGAGAGAAAGAGGCGGCAGCTGCAGGGAAAGCGGGGTGGGGTGGGGGAGGGAATCCATCAGTCCCAGCCCAGCCCGGCAGCCCGCAACTCCTGGCAGAAGTTAGGACCAAAGGCCACAGTCCACACAACTGACCAGGAAGCCCGGGAATCAGGATGGGCTGGCTGGGGTCCCTGGCACTCCCAGTGGGAGAGCGCTGGCCACAGGGGTCATCCCTCCTCTGTGAGCAGACAACCCTCCAGGACAGCTGAAAACCCATTAACACCTTTTAAAGATATGCCACAAATTAACACATTAAGGAAAAAAAATAAAAGAGTATTTGTAAATTCAGAGATCGGAGCTAGGCATGTTGTTCCTGGGGCTTGTAAGACCATAGCTGATTATAATATGCAAGCTGAACCCGAGATATGCTTCTCTTTATTTCAAATGAAGGCATTTGTTTCTTAATTCCTCTTACTGTTATGAAGGAGAGCTTTAAGAAGCAACAGGCCGCACACAGCCCCACCAACAAGGGGCTATTCACAGCCCGTCCTCTGCTGCCTCTAGGCTCTGCGTGTCACAGCTGGGACCAGGTCCCAGGGCAGCAGCGTGGCGGAACAATGCCGCCCCCTGTCACCCGCTGGCACGCCACCCGCTGTCCTTCACTTCTGCCCGAGCTCGTCACTGTCACCGGGCACCTGGTGAGGACTGTCCCGAAGCAGCAGGAACATGGTGACATTGCTGACTTCCTTTCCCCACCATGACTCGCTTTTCTTTTGTTTTGCTATTAATTATAGAAAAGCTTTAGCTGGTAGTGACTTTACCATCATCAAAGTGTTGAGTTCTGCATCCTGAGACATCCTGGACCATCTTGTAATACAGTGTTTACATCCCGGAGCATCTTCTAACTTGACTCTCTGAGAGCCTCCAGGGGCCCCGCCTCTACGAGCTTTATGGATGTTACCTCCTGAGGGCGGGGCTGCTCCAGCTGTTATCCCAAAGGAGAAGGAAACCGAGGCCTGGAGAGATGCACACATACCCCCGGTCATCCGCTCGCGCACCTCAGGGACCACGCTCAAACCCGAGCAGCTGTGTGCAAAACCCACGAAGCCGCAGGCTTCTCCGCCACACCCCACCTCCTCCCAAATCCCACTTCACCCAGACGATTTGACTTGTCGCCAAGGAAGCTTCTGGAAAAGGCACAGGTGCCTGATGACAGGTAACGATGGACATGGATAGCGTTACCTCACCTGAACACGTTATGACACTGTGCACAGGACACTATGCAGCCACTGAGAATGACAGCTGTGAAAGCTATGTGGTGACATGGAAAATACTTGTAAAGTTTCAAGTATGACATAAAAATGTATACTCAACAATCTTAAAAATGTAAATTCAATGGCTGCAATTATGCAGAAAAGAAATATGAGGGAAAAGACAGAGAACAGATGAAAACACAAGTGTCCCAGTGGTGCTGGGGAGAACGGACCTCGGTGATTTCCAGCCCCTCTGTCATGTTCAAGGGAATTTTTTTTTTTTGAGATTTAATTTTATTTATTTTTGGCTGCGTTGGGTCTTTGTTGCTGCGCATGGACTTTCTCTAGTTGCGGCGAGTGGGGGCTACTCTGCTGCGGTGCTCAGGCTTCTCCATGCAGTGGCTTCTCTTGTTGCGGAGCACAGGCTCTAGGCATGCTGGCTTCAGTAGCTGCGGCACACGGGCTCAGTAGTTGTGGCTCACGGGCTCTAGAGCGCAGGCTCAGTAGTTATGGCGCACGGGCTTAGTTGTTCCACAGCATGTGGGATTTTCCTGGACCAGGGCTAGAACTCGTGTTCCCTGCATTGGCAGGTGGATTCTTATCTACTGCGCCACCGGAGAAGTCCCTCAAGGGAATTTTTAAGAGGACAGTTTCATTTTCACAATGGGGGAAATTATACCTAAAGCATCACTGAATCATCAAAAACGATGCCAGGCTGTTATCCCCATTGCTAATCGTCACAAGTGTTAACTACCCAGAAAATCTTGTATCAGAGTATAATCATGTTTAAGGCATGGTACTAACATGTTTAAATCGTGGTCTTAGCCCTGGGCTGTCAACCAGGAAACAGCCATCAGCCCGGGGAGATGGAGCTGGTCCTCTCCCGGCATCCTCAACACCCCACGTCGGCGGGACCTCCCCAGGCTCCCCAGAGGAAACCTCCCAGGCGGCCCATGTAGAAGGTGGTCCACGTAGAAGGTCCCACCTTCTCCCAGCTGCGAGTCACCTCCCAGCTAAGAGGGGCCCTGCCTGGGGACAGGGTCGGGGGAATCACCCGTGAACAGCCTGGCAGGACTGGCTGCGCCCCGGGAGCGACGGGCCTTGCCGGTGAGACTCGCTCGCGACCGTGAAGACAGCAGGCGAGCAGGGCCCAGGAGCACCTGGTGCTGGAGCAGCAAGGGGTGGGGGGGCAAGCAGCCCCCTGCGGGGAGAGGACGGAGGGCGCTCGTGGGAAAGGGCAGTGAACTCTGCTCGGCCCTTAGCGCCCCTCCAGCCCCCCGAGGGACCCTTCGCTCTCTGCACCCGTCCTCTTCTGTCTTTATTGAGGTATGAGTGACAAATAAAAACTGTGTATTTACGGCGCAGGACTGGATGATTTGATCCACCTGTGCTCTGTGAAATCATCACCGCAATCAGCCTCCACCCCACACAGGTACCGTCTTCTCTCTTCTCTGCTTTTCCCGCCGGCAGAACATGTAAGCTGCCCTCTCAGCAGACAGGCCTTAGCATCTCATCCCTGCGGCTGGACCTCGGACGCGGCCTCCTGCCAGCTGAGTCCCCGCACAGGCCTGGCTGCCACCTCGCGGTGCCCGGGCATCTGGCCATGCGCCCTGGGCCGAGGTCTGTCCCAGGCTTGCAGGCCCGCCCGCCAGGACGCGGCGCTGCTGGGCCAGGCCCTCTCCTCCCGGGACCAAGCGTAGAGGTGCCTCCGGGGGTGAAGGTGGACGGGCGTTTCTGCAGAACTCGGGGCGTGACTGGGAGGCCGAGCCCCTGCAGGGTGGGCACCGGCGGACGCCGGGCGTTTGCCGAGAGCTGGGCAGGCAGGCGTGGCCTCCTCTGCGGAAAGCAGACCCTGTGTCCTGGAAGGAAAACGCACCTGCCACCAGGTTTGAGCAGCGTGCACGTCACCCACAGTCCTAAAATCCAGGTGCAGGTGCTTCTGGGCCTGCCTTTTGTATTCTGATGCCCCCAATAGCCGACGCCCCCTGAGCACCTTGGAGCCCGGCAGCTCCCTATCCTGCGTGGGTGCCGAGGGTGCTGGTGCCCCATGGAAACAGCGAAACGGCACAGAAGACAGCGACGGCTGGTTTCAGTGAAAGGCCAGGAAGGAAGGGGCGGGAGGGCAGTCGGTGGGTAGGAGGGAGCCCACTGCCCGGGCCACGCTCAGGAGCGTGCGGCCAGCACCAGGAGACGGCCCAGCGCACAGGAGGCCGTGGGGACCCCAGGCCTGTCCCCGAGAGGCCACGCTGCCCGGCATCGTCTGGGCATCACCTCCTTGACGGGGATGAAAAGTGGTGAGCGGTGTTGGTCTGTCTCGCTTTCAGTTCAAACAGTCAAAGTCGGATCTAGCCTGGAAGACCTCAAAGGCCAGCCACTCACACTCAGATCAAACTGCGGCCCAGAAACAGGTCCCAGAACCCCTGGCAGACCTGGAGGGAGCCGACAAGGAGGCTGCCTTAAGCTCCGCTGGCAGGTTGGCCAGTGGCCGCAGGGTTCGGCCTAAATCTCGTCTCTGAAGTGGGCCGTCACCCCCCTTACCACCTCCAGGGGGTTCTGATGGGTCGGGTGAAAGTAAACACAGGAGACCCTAGACACTGGTGTGGGCACCGCAGGGATGGGTGGAGGGGCTCGGCCAGGACCCCCAGGCCTCCGCCCCCTAGGGCCTGGGTAGACCCTCCTCCCTCCCAGGAGCTCCTAGCCCAGGCCCCACCCCAGAGGCCGCGGGTTAGTGATGCCCAGAGCATGGAGCCTGGGAAACAGCCCCAATTCACCTGCCCCGCCACCGGCCTGCAACCTGTTACCTTCCCGGGCGGGAGCCGGTGGGCCCGGCTGGTCCATGCTGCCGCGTCCACCTCGCTCCTGGGCTCGGAGGATCCGGGACCTGCGAGGATGAAACAGGCTGTCAGGGCCGGGGGGAGGGTGGCCCCGGACGCCTCTGGGCACCCCGCCGACAGCCTGAGAGAAGGAAAACGCAGATTCCATCCATAGCCGCAGCGAAAGATCTAAGGACGTGAGGACCGCAAACCGCCTCGAAATAACACTCAGGGCAAAGCCAGATGGAGACCGCCGGTGTCTTGACGTCACCTTGAATTGCAGCCAGGGGTTGATTTTTGCAGCTGGATTCAATGGCCAGACCCGGCCCGGCCCAGGACGCCTTGATTCTCTGCTTAATTTCACACATGTTCTAAGGGGAGAAATGGACACGCAAGTCCAATGGTTTTTCTTCCTCCTTCAACTAAATCTTTAACAGTTCTGAGTGAAGGATTAGTTTCTGAGGATGAAGGAGGAGGCTGACCGTTTCCACAAGCCCTTTCGAGCCAGCGGGTCAGTAAACCCTTGGGTCCGGGCCGGATGCCTGCATCCTGCTTTGTTTCCTTTCTCTTTTCTGCTCTTCCTGTTTCCTCGCACGCTGGTCTAAGAATGAGCGTGAACCGCCAGGCTGTGAGAAGGCTGGTCCCGCACCCCTCAGCATCCTGTGAACCAAGGTCTCTGGTTATGGGTGTTGACACCACCAACACCTGCCTGGATTCTTCCAGAATGGTCGCAGGAAAGCAAACCTCACTCGGGAAGCCTCACTTTGCAGAAGCACCTTCCCGGTTCTCAGGGTCCCAGATGAGGCCCAGGGAAGCCCCTCAGTGACACCCTAGCCCCACGGACGACACACCACATTCAGTGACGCCAACCGAGGCAGTTCACCCTCTCAGAAAGAAACTGCAGTGCGGTTTCCAAACCATTTACGACAGACAGGTTCAGACCACAAGGGTCAGGGAACTCGAGTCCCGGAGAACCTGGAACAGTAAGCGGACGACCAAACCTTTCTCGACGGGGAGACATACCGGCTCCTGAGAGCGAACGTAAAACGACTGCTTCCGTTTCAGTCAACAAACCCTCAACCAACACCTGCCACATCCTGGTCTGCGAAGTCACAACAAGGGGACACGCATGCACACGTGCACGGCCACGTGACCGAGGTGTGTGCACACGCACACATGCTCACGCGTGTGCACACACATGCACAGAGGTGAGTGCACACACACGTGCTCACACACGCACACAGAGGTGAGTGCATGTGTGCACGTGCACACACACACACACGCGCACACACACACACACGGAGGCCCAGGGGGCTGCAGGGAAGGAACAGGAGGGAGGACAGGAGGATTCGGGGCCTCAGAAGCACACAGAACTGGGGCGACGTCCGCTGCCGTGTCCTCTCCCAAGAAGTAAATCAAAATACCCGAGTGCGAATTTAACATACTGCTGGATTCACATCGGCTTCGTGTGGCGCCAGGTTAGCAGTGACATGACACAGACACACGGACCGCGTCCACGGTGCTGCGCCTTAGGTGACGCCCAAAAAGGAAGCAGGTGGGGTCGCTGGGCGGCCCTGGACCCGGTGCCAGGACCCCACAGGCACTGCTGGGCAGGACAGACATGGGTCCACAGGAGGAAGACAGTGCGATCCCTGCCCTGGGAGGAAGCGAGGAAGAAGGAACTGGTCGGGGCTCCCGGGGCGATGAGGGCTCCCACGTTACTTTACATCCGCACCACTGACTGAGGACGGAGGCTCTGCCTCACTCCCCCAGCACGAACCAGCCAAACGCAGAGCAGTCCGAGGACCTGCCGGGTCGGTGAGAACAGGGCCCAAGTTGCCAGGGAGCTGGGCGTCAGAGCAGAGCACGCCCCATGCACCCCTCTGTGTGACCCCAGCACCGTCCCTCGCAGACACTGCTGGCACGTTGCCCGGGCTCGTCCAGAACAAGTGGGACGCAGAGCCATGCGGGACCTGACGGCCACGTGGCTTTCCATGTCTTATAGATTCGGGTTTCTCAATCACGTCATTTACTCACCTTAAACCACGCTGGACAAATCTCATTAATGCTATTTGTTTCTACTGAAAATGCACAAAACAGAGTCAAATTGACTTCTCGTTTCCCATTGCTAATGTGTGGGACAAAACAAAGAAAGACTATGCCTGTGCTTTTTCTTACTCTGATGCCCGATCCTATTAAACAACCACCGCTCACCCGCAGAGCGCTCCCAGGGTGCCAAGATGGACCTCGCAGCCGTCCTAGTCGTCCTACCCGAGGGTGAGAAGCCGAGAGAGCACGGCTCTTGTCTCCAGAGGCAGAGCTGGGACTGGAACCCAGGCCCCTGGTGCCTCGGTCTGTGTGTGTGACTGCGTATGAATTTCAGTCAGACCACGACACTCAGGGACTGTTTTTTCTTCCCAAATCGGCATCCATGGGAAACTGCCTTCCTGGAAGCTCACACACACACACACACAGGATCTGCCTCTGGATGTGGGGGGCCTGGGTGTCCGTGATCTGAATTCCACTCCACGCAGGCATCACCCAGCACTGAAGTTTCAGCCCCTGGACCTCCCAGCAGCCCTAGGAAGCCTGCTCCCCGAAACTGGGCACCTGCCGTCTCCCGGATGGCCTCCGGGTGTTTTTAGGGACGGCATGAAGCCCGATCGGCCCATGACCGACCTCGGGACGGAGGACAAGTCTCGCTTTCACGAGGCTCCTCCCCGGCAGAGGAGCAGCAGGAAATAAGGCCAACCTGGGCTGCAGGGCCGTGGGGATCGTCACTGCCATTTTCCAACTTAAGCATCCTAATGAGAGATTTCATTGTGCACTCAGGTTGTGGTTTCCAACAAAAAGATGACACACGCGGTAGAAGCAGCAGCCCGGAGAGACGGGCACAGAGATGGTCCCTGCAGTGCGGCTGTGACTCTGCCTCAGAGCCTGGGCGGCGACAGAAGTGCCCCAGTCACTTGATTTTTTCTAAGTTCATGGAAATAGCCTGAGTCTTTGCTCCAGTGAGGTTTCCAGCGTCTTGGACGTCTCTGCAGACCTGCAGGGAGAGCACCGTGGACGTGTGGACGCTCTGAGGGACGGGACCCGCCGCCCCTCCCAGCAGGTATTCCCTGCGCAGGGGACGCGCTGGGTCCTGCGGGTGTGGAAGGCAGTGGGCTCTCCACAAGGTCCTTTCCACTGAGAAGCAGCATGATGAGTAAGCAAGGGGCTGGGAGCCTGGACTCGAGAGCCAGTCCTGGGAGACCCTGCTCGGCTCCGACCCTCCGGCTGGACGAGCTCGGTCTCCTCGCTGTGAACCGAGGTGACAGGGACATCTCTGCTGGCAGCCACGGGCCTGGGAGCAGACAGCACTGGGGTTGGTTCCCCAACTCCCACCCCGGCCTCCGTGCTGTCCAGTCACAAAAAGTTGGCGGACAGACTACAGGCTGAGCCTGCCCCCGACCCACCCAGCTGGGACCCGTCGAGTCCACGCAGCAGAGACTGCGCCGCGGTAGGTCAGGGGCACCCAGCGTCCCGCACGAGGGCTGGATGTCCACTCAGAGCCCAGCGGGAGCCAGTGCACCTCAAGCCCGGGGACAGAGCCCGGGGATGCGGGGGACGCACGAATCCTCATGGCTCACGGCCGCTGGCGCTGGGTCCGCCGTTGCCTAAAACCACGAGCTTCCCAGCGACCTCACGTCAGGAAGGTTCTGTCTCCACATGGAGATCCAGGAAGGAAAAACTAAAAGCTCACAGGACCTTACGGTATGAATCCTGTTGGAAAGGCTCCATCTAAGTTTAACCAAACAAACTCCAGGGCAAACCAAACACACCAACCGTTTTCACTGAACATTTTCATAGATTTTTAAGTAGACATAATGCTCACAGAAACAAGAAGGAAGGAAGGGAGTGGGGAGAGAGGGAGGGAAAGAAAGAAAAGCACAGAAACAAGAAGGAAGGAAGGGAGCGGGGAGAGAGGGAGGGACTCCCTAAGCCGAGCACAGAACTTAGCCGTCAGGGCATCTATTTTGTGCTCATCAAATTTGGACCGCAAAGGGCACAGGAGTGCAGAGCACACATGGCGCCTCGCTGGGGGTGTGTCCTGGGTCCCGTGTTTCTCTGCTCACGTCAGACTGAGGCCACTTCCATGGGGCCTCCTCCCCTCCCCTCAGAAAGGAAAAAAGCGAATAGAAGTGATGTATTCCGTGTGGCAATGGCTATTACACAGCATCCAACCCACAGATGTTCACCTGCTCACCATCTTTTCCAAATGGTCCCCTGTCCAGGGGATCAACCCCTCAGAACTCCTGGAGGGGTGCTCACCTGGACGGAGGCTGGGAATCGTGCCCTCCCCGCCCCAGGCAGCGCACGCTCTGCCACCCACACCCGCGCTGCCTCGGCCCTGCTGCCCTGACTGCAAATCTTTATGAACCAACCCCCTCCTGCATACTCCTGACCCAAACTCACCCTGCGAACAGCTCCCGGGCAACTCTGCGTGTGTGTGTGGTGTGTGTGTGTCTCTGTCTCTCCATGTCCTCTCACTGTCTCTCTGTGTCTGTCTCTCTGTGTCCTCTCTCTGTGTCTCTCTCTGTATCTCTGTATGTGTGTCTCTCTGTGTGTCTCTGTATCTCTGTGTGTGTCTCTCTGTGTCTCTCTCTGTATCTGTGTGTCTCTCTGTGTGTCTCTGTGTGTGTCTCTCTGTATCTCTGTGTGTCTCTCTGTATCTCTGTGTGTGTGACTCTCTGTGTGTCTCTCTCTGTATCTCTGTGTCTCTGTCTCTCTCTGTCTCTCTCTATCTCTCTATGTCTGTTTCTGTATCTCTGTGTGTCTCTCTGTGTCTCTCTCTGTATCTCTGTGTGTCTCTCTGTGTCTCTGTCTCTCTGTGTCTCTGTATCTCTGTGTGTGTGTCTCTGTGTCTCTGTCTCTCTGTGTCTCTGTCTCTCCGTGTCTCTCTCTCTGTGTCTCTGTCTCTGTATCTGTGTGTGTGTCTCTCTGTGTCTCTCTCTCTGTATCTCTGTGTGTGTGTCTCTCTGTGTGTCTCTCTGTCTGTCTGTATCTCTCTGTGTGTCTCTCTGTGTCTCTCTCTCTGTCTCTCTCTGTGTGCCCACCCCCTGGGGAGTCCACGTGGCTCAGGAGGGGGATACAGCCCTGGAGCCTCCCCAGACACTGTCCCTGCAAACACCACAGGCCGCGACACACAGGCCCAAAAGAATGAACACGTGGAAGCTTGGCTGATGCCCAGGCCATAATCTGCACTTTTATGGGGTGAAAACATGCATTTAATTATTTATTAGGGCCTGCTAATAAGGAACAAAACCCAGAACTGTGCCTGACATCAGGTGGACAGGGCATCAGGGAGGAGGGCCAGGTGGATGGAGGCCATCCCCCAGGAGGCTGTAGGGCAAGAGGCTAGGCTCACGACCACGATGATGATGGGAATGAGGAGGGGGAGGCAAAGGAGACGGCACAGAAAGTGCAACTATGGCAGCCAAGCCACGGGGATGGGCACCTTCTGTGAATCGTCCCACTTTCTTCTGGTGGTTGATTAGTAGTTTCACACCATCGTGGTCAGAAAAGATGCTTGATATGATTTCAGTCTTCTTAAATGTATCAAGACTTGTTTTGTCAGCTAACGTGATCTATCCTGGAGAATGTTCCATGTGTGCTTGACAAAAATGTCCATTCTGCTGCTTTTGGATGGAATGTTCTGTACATATCTCATAAAATTCACTAAAGTTGCAGAACATGAAGATGTCACAAGAAAAGAAAGTTATAAGCCAATATCCCTGATAAACACAGATTCAAGAATCCTCAACAAAATACTGGCAAACCAAATTCAACATTAAGTGAAAAGGATTTATTCCAGGAATGCAAGGATGGTTCAACATCTGCAAATCCACCAATGTGATACACCATATTTTAAAAAATAATGAAGGACAGGGGCTTCCCTGGTGGCACAATGGTTAAGAACCTGCCTGCCAATACAGGCAACACGGGTTTAAGCCCTGGTCCAGGAGGATCCCACATGCCGTGGGGCAATGAAGCCCATGCACCACAACTACTGAGCCCACGCTCTAGAGCCCGCGAACCACAACTACTGAAGCCCACGTGCCTAGAGCCCATGCTCTGCAACAGGAGAGGCCACCGGAATGAGAAGCCCATGCACCACAACAAAGAGTAGCCCCCACTCACCGCAACTAGAGAAAGCCCAAGTACAGCAACGAAGACCCAACGCAGCCAAAAATAAAATAAATTCTAAAAATATATAAAATAGAAAATAAATTTAAAAAGAAGGATAAAAATCATATTATCATCTCAATAGATGCAGAAAAAGCATTTGACAAAATTCAACACCCATTCAAAACAAAAATTCTCAACAAAGTGGGTATAGAGGGAATGTGCCTCAACATAATAAAGGCCATTTAGGACAAACCCACATCTAACATCATACTCAAGAATGGAAAGCAGAAAGCTTTTTCTCTAAGATCAGGAAAAAGACTAGGATGCCCACTCTCACCACTTTTATTCAAAATAGTATTGGAAGTCCTAGACAGAGCAATTAGGCAAGAAAAAGAAATAAAAGGCATCCAAATCAAAAGGAAAAAGTAAAACTGTCACTATTTGCTGACGACATTATATATAGAAAACCCTAAAGATTCCACCAAAAAAATTGTTAGAATAAACAAGTTCAGTAAAGTTGCAAGATACAAAATCAATATACAAAAATCTGTCTCCTTTCTATATGCTAATAATGAACTGTCAGAAAGAGAAATTAAGAAAACAATCACATTTACAATTGCATCAAAAAGAAAAAATCTAGGAAAAAATTTAACCAAGGAGGTAAAAGACCTATACACTGAAAACTATAAGATACTGGTAAAAGAAACTGAAGAAGACACACATAAATAGAAAGATATTCTGTGCTCACGGACTGGATGAATTACTATCATTAAAATGTCTATACACTACTCAAAGCAATATACAGATTCAATGTAATCTCTATCAAAATTCCCATGGTGTTTTTTTTCACAAAAATAAAACAAACAATCCTTAAATTTGTATGGAAACACACAAATAGCCAAGAGAAAGAAGGACAAAGCTGGAGGCATCACATTTCTTGACTTGAAACTGCACTGCAAAGCTACTGTAATCAAAACAGAATGGTATTGGCAAAAAAATAGACACATAGATCAATGGAAAAGAACTGAGAGCCCAGAAATAAACCCATGTGTATATGTTCAATTAATCTGCAAGAAAGGAGGCAAGAACAGTCAAAGAGGAAAGGACAATCTCTTCGATGATTAGTGCAGGGAAAACTGGACAGCTATATGCAAAAGAATGAAACTAGGTCACTACCTTACACCATACACAAAAATTAACTCAAACTGGATTAAAGACTTGAATGTATGGCCTGAAACCATACATCTCCTAAAAGAAAACACAGGTGATAAAGTCCTTGACATCAGTCTTAGTGATGAGGTTTTGGATTTGACACCAAAAGCAAAGGTAACAAAAGCAAAAATAAACAGGCAAGACCACATCAAACTAAAAACTTTCTGCACAGCAAAGGAAACCATCAACAAAGTGAAAAGACGACCTACAGAATGGGAGGAAGTATCTGCAAATTATCTATCTAATACGGGGCTAATGTCCAAAATACATAAAGCACTCATACAACACAATAGCCGAAAAACCACCGATCTGATTTCTAAAAACACGGGCAGAAGAACTGAATAGACATTTTTCCAAAGAAGAAATTCAAATGAAAAGATGCTCAACATCACTAATCATCAGGGAAATGCAAATCAAAACCACAATAAGATATCAGCTCACACCTGTTAGAATGGCCATCAACAGACAGACAAGAAATAACAAGTGTTGGTGAGGGTGTGGAGAAAAGGGAACCCTTGTGCACTGTTGGTGGGAATGTAAATTGGTGCAGCCGCTATGGAGAACAGTAAGGAGGTTCCTCAAAAATATAAAAAATAGAGCTACCATATGACCCAGCAATCCCATCTCTGGGTATTTATTCAAAGGAAACAAAAACAGGATATCACAAAGATATCTGTTCACGCCCCCTCTCTCCTCCCCCTCCCTCCCTCCCTCCCTCCCTCTCACTCTCCCTCTCTCTCTCTCTCTCTCTCTCTCCCCCCACCATCTAATCCACCAGCAAATGCTGTCAGCTCCACCTTCAGAGCACATCCCCAATGAGGTGAGCCGTCTCTCCCTCCCTCCATGGCCACCATCCGTCTCTTGCCTGAGTTTCTGCAAAAGCCTCGTAACTGGCCTCCCTTCCCCCATTCCTGCTCCTCTGTAACCTTCTTAAGGCTGCACCCAGCAGGCCCCATGAAAGCACAGTCGGCGTTCGCACCCCTTTCTGTCACTGTTTCCTCCCCAAGGTGGAGCCCTGCCTCAGCCTCCATCACTCAGCACTGCGGCCACCAGCCTTCCTGCTGCTCCCAACACACTCCTGCCGCAGGGCCCTTGCACGGGCTGCTCCTTCCGCCTGCAATGCTCTTGGGTGGACATGAGCGCAGCTGTCACTCTCCATCAGGTCCTCACTCGAACATCACCTTCCCGGTGAGGCCTTACCTGCCATCTTCGTGAGTAGCAGGCCCCTCCCCCCAGCACCCCCAGGCCTGTCTCCTGCTTTATTTCTATCATCATCTAAAGTACTATCTACTTTCCTGTCTACAGTGTCTCCCGGGCACAAGACACAAGCCCCATGAGAAAAGGACCTGGGCCTTCTGCTCACTGCCTAGTCTTGGGACTGAGGGCACTTGGTAGTCAGCACCCAGTAGGTGCTCACTAAATATCCATCAAATTAATAAATCCCTTCCAGATTTGCTGCAGCACGTGACCACCTGCACCTCTTCCCATCTGTAAAAAGGTCGTTCTTTTTTTTTTTAAGTTTAAGTACAAGAACTTGATTTTTAAAACGCATGAAAACAAAATGACATTGAATGTATTTCATCAGGGGAGAGACGGAGGCCTAAGGCGATGGCCTAACATTAGATTCCCTGCTGGAAGCTCCAGACAGACGGCAGACGCGCCCAGGAAACGGGGCCACGGAGCACACCCAGGCGCCGGCAGGGAATGAGCCGTGGGCACAGCACCCTGGTGTGAACCCTCCTCACCATCCCCGGGGTCCTCACCCTCCTCCCACGAAGGTGGAGAAGGAGGCGGCTCTTCCGGGGCAAGCAGGAGATGAGGCAGGGTCCCGATGCCCTCCTGTCGGCCCAGACTGGCTGCAGCGGCCGCACACCCTGCAAACAATCTCTCCCCCCTGCAACTACCTGGGATTCGTTTCCCAAATACTTCTGTCGTCTGGCAAATGCTGCACCTTTCATTCCTTCCTATTAAATCACCAGGAGCAGCACGTGTCTAAACGCTCTTGCAGAACAGAGGCCAGCAGCAGGCCCAGTGGGCTCCCTCTAGACCCCGGCTCTGGGCCTGAGACGGGACTCTGTCCTCCACAGTCCCTGGACCCCAACAGCCTGAGTCTGATTTTGGTTCCAACTGAAAAGCGATCTAGGTCACGCCAGCCGGGACAAGAACTCTGAGACGGAGGCCCATGCCCGGCACTGCTCTGGGAGAAGGGCCCCGCTGGCTGAGTCCCTGGCCACGCAGGTGACGTCCAGCCCAAGTTTCTCTGATGGACGTGAATCGGTGCTGCCCACGTGGCCGCTTCCCAGCGACCTGCGGAGTCAAGTGCTTGAGAACAAAGCATCAGTCAACGTCTTATCACTTTTGCAGCAAGAGGGCCGGCCGGCCGGGGCCAGGGGCCAAGTCCACGTCCTCGGAAGGGAGCAGGCGGCCAGCCCCACGACGAGCCCCAGCCCGGAGCAGGCGCCGCCACCCGGCCAGGCTCAGACCTACACACACAGGGAGGCAAGAAACATGCCGGATTCCTGCCCTCAGAGCTCAGCACTCCTCACCCAGAAGCAGGCTCTGGCTCCCAAATGGGATCACGGTTAAATCTGGAACTCCTGGGCAGTATCTACAGTGGCCCACACCGCCTCCCATCCCCACCACCAGGCAGATGCCAACACTTTCGAGCAGCCCTTGCAAGCCATTGCTGAAGCAGGGCAGAGCCTGGCCCGAGGGCAAAGCAGCCAAGCGACTCCCCTGCGTCCTTCCGGGGGTCTAAGGCCTTCCAACCCCAGTGGAGATGGGCGCAGAGCACGGCCTCAGCACAGACGCTACCCCTTCTGCTCGATGTTCTCCGTCCCGTCAAGTCAGAAACCAGCTAAAGTCACCCCCCCCCCATCTTCCCTTCAGGGAAATAAGGCGAATAACAGAATAAAACACTAGGTGTGCACAGAACACTTTTATCAAAATAAAACTCCTCAGCTTTTCCAGTACTGTCAGCTCCCATTCTCCACACCACTGAGAAATGACTCAAGTTCAAAGTTCGTATCTGTTTGACTTTGGAGTCTGAATGTCCACAGTGCTTTCTTAAAAAAAAAAAAAAAAATGATGTCCACACATGAGGCTCGGGTTCCCCACAGCCTGCTGGCCTCCAGCCCAAGAAAAAGAGCGAAACCTCAGCCCAGGAAGCAAAGCCCTGCCCTCAGGACCCTGACACACCTCGCGTGTGAAAGGTCCTCTGCTACGTGTAGCTATCAGTGTACAGAGTATTCGGGCATCCTCACCCATTCCTTTTGTTTTCTTCCTAAATGCCCAGGTCAGGGTCACAGGGGACTCACTGAGCCAAGCCCTTGGAGTCTCAGACAGGCCACCAGGTCACCAGCCGCCCCCCTCACCCGGTGGAAGGCTAGCTCAGCCATCTGTGTGGGAGCGCAAAGCAGCACCCTCACCCACCCATGACCTTTCTTCACAGCTCCCCTTCCCAAGGGCACTGCAAGGCTGGAGAAGCTTTTGGCGCTGCATTTTACTTCAAAAAGTAATTTCTAGTATCAGAACGTAGCTCATGGAAAAGAAACACTTTAAACCTAAAAAAAATAAATAAAAACATAAAAAAAATCTTTTGAACACTCTTTAATGAAACCATAAAACATCAACAACCCAGAGAAAGCACCTTCTACTAGCAGGTACGCATTACTTTCATGATATAAAGAAGAACAGGAAATGAAAGAATAACACCAGTGCCATGACTGCTCATTTTTATAATCAAAGTTTTGAAACTGTGCACGCAAAAACAAAGAAGCAGCAAAAACAAACTTTGATGTCTGGAACTTTGAAAAGTTGGGAAGGAGAGACAACGGAGGTGGGGTATGGTGGGTAGGGGCTGGTGGCAGATAAGAGGGTCCTTTGCCAGCTCTCCTGTGCCTCACTGCTCACAGCCATCACCCCAGAGCTGGCCCTGCCCCCCACCCGCAGACCTGCACACCCCTCTGTACGGCAAAGCTCCCAGAACTTCCCACCTCGTTTTCTCAAATTACACTTCCAGAAGGCTTAACCGAGAGAGCAGTAATCCCACCCCATAAATGTTTAACATCTATGTTCCCCTTCTATCTTGTTTCAGTCCACGTATGTTTCTACCTGTGCAAACTATGAATAATGTATGAAGTATACATGAATATGCTCTGAATATCCCAAGATGTGAATTTTTCGTTGCAGCTTTTCTATCATGCCTTGTGCAATAAGAACATTGTAGTTTTCAACAGGGGTCTGTATTATTGATATTCCAGAGTAATACAGCCAAACTCACAGCATTTTTATTTTGCTCTAACTTATGCAGAACGTCCTTATTTTAAAACGCATTTCCACACACTTGCGGTCCAGCAATTTCCAAAGTGAGTAAACAAATTCTGTGGGGACCTGACTCCCCAGGGTGGGGTGAGCAGTTCCAGAACTCAGCCCAGGGTCCAAATGCCACCAGAACCCCTCGATCTCCAAGAATTCCCAAAGAGTCAAGAAGTTCTTCTAACCCCAGCAGAAAAACTGCAGAGAAAACGCGGCACGTCAAAATATCAAGATGACAAATTTGGTAAAACGAGAAAGTCAAGTTCGATTTTTAAAAGATGAAAAGCTATATTGAATAACTTTGGATTTTACTTCATCCCTAGATGTCTACAACTGCTTTGATAGAATCTGGCCTGTATGGAGAGACTAATCTACTATGAAATACCACTTTCTATGAGTGACTTTTCTTATGGACATGAAATCAGGAAACCATAAAGAGTCACTGAGTCACCTAACGGCACATGCGGCCACTAAATCATATCCCAGGGCCAATCAAGTAAACACTGTGCGAGCTTAAGGGGTAAATTGTATTTTTAAATTACACAGAGTATATCTCATCTTTCCATTATAATAAAAGTTATTTCCTAGAAAACAGATGTCCAAAATATATTTTTTCAGCAATAAATGAACAGTGAAAACGTTATCCCTCCCAATGTTCTACCTGAAGGGATGTTAAGTAACTCTTGCACAAAATCCAGAACACTGATGACTACTTTATTTTTTTCTTTGTGGCTCAACCAAAGAAGAGCTAAAAATCCATTGCATTTTGAGTTAATGAGAATTTTTACCTCTAGTAATTGAAAAGAATATTACATTGCACCAAGTACGTCTGCTGCTTTCTCAGAATGTTCACGTCCTTTCAAAAGCTGAAACATTTACTCAGATTTTTACGTTCAAACCGAGGGTCTCCCAGAGGGGAGGTGTGGCCAGGTGGGGATGAGCAAGGTACCTGCCGACCACTGGCAGCACACCCGCTTCAGTCTCCCCAGGAATGGAAGATGGGGGGAGGGGGAGGAAACACGTACGGGTTTTTTAAGTACAATAGTAATTATTTTCACCCTAAAGTGGGCCAAGGACTTTTTCCTCTATCGGAAAATATACATGACTGCTCCCCACCTAAACACCCCAACTCGCCACTCCTCCTGCAACGTCACTGGGGCCCCGGCCTGGGGTCCCTCCTGCACCCTCCTGACAGCCTGCGGGGTCTCGACCCGGCTCCCGTTACCGCCGGGATTCGCGGTAAATGGGGGCTGTCCCGGGCCTCAGCTCCGCCACCTGCACGGTCCGTGCCCGGGGGCAAGGTGCACCCCGAGTGGCCCTCGCACAGTCACACAAAACCTGGGGCGGGCGGGCAGCCCGGACTTCAAGGAGCGGTGGTATCTGGCCAATTCGGGGGAGTTAGGCAGAAGTGCAACTTTCAAAGGAAAAAAAGGAAACTCCGAATCCCCGCGATAGGTGGGCTCGCTGGAGGCGCCGTTCAAGGACCCCCGCCCGCCTCCCACCCACTCTCACCCCGCAGGACCCCCACCCGCCATCCGCCATCCGCCCCCCGCCCGCGCTCAACCCACAGGACCCCCGCCCATCCCCGGTCCGCACTCACCCTGCAGCCAGGACAAGACCCCGGCCCGCCGTCCCTCCGAGGACCCCTCTCCCCTCCTCTGGTCTGCGGCCCCGGGATGCGCCCTGGCCCCGCCCCGCCCACAGGGAGGCAGGCCCACCCCACGTCGTGATTGGCTGGATTGGATGGTGCCGGGCGCCCACTGGCTGCCGCGCCTGCCCGTTCCTCTGCGGCGCCCCGCCCCCGCGCCCGCGCATTCCTGCGGAGCCACGTGGCCACCCGCACCCCCTCCTTCGGCTCAAAGCCCAGCCTGGCTGCGCCCACGTCGGCTGGGGGCGCCAGGCAGGACCCCTAGACCCGTGTCTTTTCCCCACGGAGCCCTCGGGCTGCTCACTCGTGGGCAGGGGGGCGCCCGGCAGGACACCCCCGGACCCCCAGACCCCCATCTCTTCCCCGGGGAGCCCTCGGGCTGCGCGCGCGTGGGCAGAGTCCGCCGGGCAGATCACACCCCTAGATCTCCCCACCCCCCTCGCTGTCCCCAGAGCACCCACCCTCCCTTCGCTCGCTGGCCCTGCCAGCAGGGGCGTTCCTGGCTCCTCAGAAGGTCAGCTGCCCCGAGGCCCGCCAAGTGTTTGGAGTTTGGAAATGCAATGATTTCACACATTGCCGAGACAATTTTTAAAGCTTGCCTTTTACCGGAAAGCGCTCATTTTCACCTTTACCTTGACGGTGAACATGGCTTCTAGAATTCCGTATCTTGTAAGAGCCAAAAAGCAATGCTGTAAGAGGGAGAGCTTGACCCTGCGTTTTCACCCTTGGAATGGACAGTGCTTATTGGGCCTAAAAAGCATCCTTATACTACGAGCCCATTTGAGGTTAAAAATCCACGCAGGGCTTCCCTGGTGGCGCAGTGGTTGGGAGTCCGCCTGCCGATGCAGGGGACGCGGGTTCGTGCCCCCGTCCGGGAGGGTCCCGCATGCCTTGGAGGGGCTGGGCCCGTGGGCCATGGCCACTGGGCCTGCGTGTCCGGGGCCTGTGCTCCGCGGCAGGAGGGGCCGCAGCAGTGAGAGGCCTGCGTACCGCAAAAATAAAAAAAAATCCACGCATATGCTTGGTTCCTCACAGAAGCGCCTAACATAAACAAGAATTTCCTTCTGTGCTGTTGGAATTGTTTGCCAGGAGCATTTCTTTGTTTTATAATTTTAAAAAGGAAGCATATTCTTGCTCTAATTTCTGCTATAGGACAAAACTCGAGACAAAGCATCTTTAACAAGAATACAAATCAAAATGACAGCTGAAGAATGTTGCCTGTTACCTGGTCAACAAGGTAAACAGATGAGCCATGCCCTAAGCCTCTCCCATCTCCTGACCAAATCTCTCAACCAAATCTCTCTCTAGAAGTAATTTAAAGTCAGAACGTCAGAACTGCCAGACACCTTAAAGATCTAAGGTACCATTCACTAGGTTTATAGAAGGAAGACCATGTAGCTAAATGTCAGAAAGCTAATTTGAACATTGAGTGCCTTTAAAGCCCCCATGCTCTGTAAAATTTCTTTCCCTGGAAATTGTGACTCATAAATCATAGCTACCATATAAAGACTACAATGGTTGGGAAAAAAATAAGAGTAGGTAAGGGAATATTTTAGCAATGTTTATTATTAGCATTCTCTAATTTTATGGAAAAAGACTGAGCTGTTTTTAAATACTATTTCAGACCTGTCTTAGAGCACCCTGGGAAGATACTAGAGCCTGAATCAATTGAAAAAGATACTTCCTCTCAGTGTCTTTAGTATCAGAAACATTATTTGGGGGTCTCTTTTCCTAG